>NC_091325.1:31162627-31165127 GCF_038502225.1 Cherax quadricarinatus | reverse complement strand
CAATCAAATAACTGCTGCAGCATACGGGCGCCTGGCAAACCTACGGATAGCGTTCCGATACCTCAGTAAGGATTCGTTCAAGACTCTGTATACCATTTACGTCAGGCCCATACTGGAGTATGCAGCACCAGTTTGGAATCCTCACCAAGTCAAGCACGCCAAGAAATTAGAGAAAGTACAAAGGTTTGCAACAAGGCTAGTCCCAGAGCTACGGGGATTGTCTTGCGAAGAAAGGTTGAGGGAAATCGGCCTGACGACACTGGAGAACAGGAGGGTCAGGGGAGACATGATAACGACATATAAAATACTGCACGGAATAGACAAGGTGGACAAAGACGGGTGTTCCAGAGAGGGGACACAGACACAAGAGGTCACAATTGGAAGTTGAAGACTCAGATGAATCAAAGGGATGTTAGGAAGTATTTCTTCAATCATAGAGTAGTCAGACCGTGGAATAGCCTAGAAAGTGACGTAGTGGAGGCGGGAACCATACATAGTTTTAAGGCGATGTATGATAAAGCTCATGGGGCAGGGAGAGGGAGGACCTAGTAGCAATCATCGAAGAGGCGGTGCCAGGAGCTATGACTCGACCCCTGCAACCCCCAGAAGAGTGGGGGTCAGGTCACAAGAAGTTGCGGCCAGTCAAGGACCGCTGACACACACACACACACACACACACACACACACACACACACACACACACACACACACACACACACACACACACACACACACACACACACACACACATACACACACACAACACACAACACACAACACACACACACACACACACACACACATAACACACACACACACACACACACACACACACACGCAACACACAACACACACACACACACAACATACACACACACACACACACACACACACACACACACACACACACACACACACACACACACACACACACACACACACACACACACACACACACACATTGCCAGACTCACACATACACTCCCTCCCCCACCGACATCTCACTCCTTCACCTGATCCCTCCCCTCCCTCTTTCACCCTCCCCCTCCCCACCTCTCCCTCTTTCCGCTTCTCCCTCCCACTCACCCACTTGCTTCTCCCTCCTTCCCACATAGCCACAGTTCCACCACTACCTCCCCTCCCACCACACTCTGACATACACAATACTAACCTATCATGCAGAATTACATAGGTTTCCCACTCTGAGGCAATCAGGATAAAACAAAAATGGGTTGCCAGAGAGCAACAAGAAAAACCAAGGGACAGGAGGAGGAAACTGCAAAGGAAGATTGGGCAGCAGAGCTCACAAAAAGGGAACATGAATGGGAAAAGAAACTAGAAGAACTTAGCATGAGAATGGAAGAGAGGTTAGACGTGGAAAGCAGGAAGTGGGAGCGGCAAGTCAAAGCAGCAGAGGCCAGGATACAGAGTTTAGAAGAGGAACTGAAAAATCTGAAACAGCCTAAAGAACTAAAGAACATTTTGGGATTGACAACAGAGACTGCTACCTCAGCCACAAATAAGGGGACTGTTGGGAAAGAAGGAACAAAACTGCATGTAGAAGCTCAATCAGTGGAGACTGTAGTAAATGAAAGAACTAAGATATATGTGGAGGCCCTAACAGACCACAGCAGAGCCCAGGGAAAGCTGAGAAGGGAAAATGACAGGCCACTGAGCCCAAGTACATTAGCTAGTGAAACTGAAGAAAGGAAAGCTGCAATGGAGGAAATCAAATTGAATGAGGGGATACACAGGGTTATGCAGTGGGAGAATGAAAGGGTGAGGTCAGTCTTTGTGTATGGGCTCCAGGAAGTTGAAGGGGAAATATATGAAGCAAGAAAACAAGGAAAAAAAAGCAATTGAAAGCATCATGAAAGCAATAGGAGAAGACGACATGACCCAGCTGGAAAATTTTGGGAGAATAGGGGGGTTTGTAATAAAAAGAACCCGGCCAGTGAAAGTGACCTTCAAAAGAACCCGACCAGTGAAAGTGACCTTCAAGGCAGAATCTACTCGGAACAGGATCTTGCAGGAGAAAGCACGATTAAGGGACATGCCGGCATACAGGAAGGTGTATCTCGACCGCGACAGAACACAAGCAGAAAGGCAGAAACAGAGAGAGATGGTACAAAGGCGAAAGGAGGAAAGAGAGGGGATGGAGAAGACAGACTTGAGATCCCAGACACAGGAAGATCAAATACAGCCTCCCTCACAACTTCCTATAGAAGCCTCCCAACCAGGTCAACCCCAGTGCAACCAAACACTCTAAACCAAAACACCCATGCCACATCCAATGCCCCCACCCACTGCATTACAAACTCCACCACCACAGCAACCACCCATAGTTCCTTATCAGGTCTCCCACTTCCCCAACCCCAATACACCTCCCAGACCACAATCATAGAAAAGAAGTTGAAGGTGTGGTATACAAATGCAGATGGAATAACAAATAAGTATGAGGAGTGGCACGAAAGAATCAAGGAGACATCCCCAGACATAA
>NC_091325.1:31130127-31157627 GCF_038502225.1 Cherax quadricarinatus | reverse complement strand
GGCTTCTGAGTGAGCTAGATACCTCAAAGGCAATGGGGAAAAATAACATCTCTCCATGGGTCCTGAGAGAGGGAGCAGAGGCGCTATGTGTACCCCTAACAACAATATTCAATACATCTATCGAAACAGGGAGATCGCCTGAGGCATGGAAGACAGCAAATGTGGTCCCAATCTTTAAAAAAGGAGACAGACATGAAGCACTAAACTACAGACCAGTGTCACTGACATGTATAGCATGCAAAATCATGGAAAAGATTGTCAGGAGAAGAATGGTGGAACATCTAGAAAGGAATGATTTCATCACCAGCAGACAACATGGTTTCAGAGACGGGAAATCCTGTGTCACAAACCTACTGGAGTTCTATGACATGGTGACAGCAGTAAGACAAGAGAGAGAGGGGTGGGTGGATTGCATTTTCTTGGACTGCAAGAAGGCTTTTGACACAGTACCACACAAGAGATTAGTGCAAAAACTGGAGGACCAAGCAGGGATAACAGGGAAGGCACTGCAATGGATCAGGGAATACTTGTCAGGAAGACAGCAGCGAGTAATGGTACGTGGCGAGGTGTCAGAGTGGGCACCTGTGACCAGCGGGGTCCCACAGGGGTCAGTCCTAGGACGAGTGCTGTTTCTGGTATTTGTGAACGACATGACGGAAGGAATAAACTTCGAGGTGTCCCTGTTTGCAGATGACGTGAAGTTGATGAGAAGAGTTCATTCGATCGAAGACCAGGCAGAACTACAAAGGGATCTGGACAGGCTGCAGACCTGGTCCAGCAACTGGCTCCTGGAGTTCAATCCCACCAAGTGCAAAGTCATGAGGATTTGGGAAGGGCAAAGAAGACCTCAGACGGAGTACAGTCTAGGGGGCCAGAGACTACAAACATCACTCAAGGAAAAAGATCTTGGGGTGAGTATAACACCAGGCACATCTCCTGAAGCGCACATCAACCAAATAACTGCGGCAGCATATGGGCGCCTGGCAAACCTCAGAACAGCATTCCGACATCTTAATAAGGAATCATTCAGGACCCTGTACACCGTGTACGTTAGGCCCATATTAGAGTATGCGGCACCAGTTTGGAACCCACACCTAGCAAAGCATGTAAAGAAACTAGAGAAAGTGCAAAGGTTTGCAACAAGACTAGTCCCAGAGTTAAGAGGTATGTCCTATGAGGAGAGGTTAAGGGAAATCAACCTGACGACACTGGAGGACAGGAGAGATAGGGGGGACATGATAACGACTTACAAAATACTGAGAGGAATTGACAAGGTGGACAAAGACAGGATATTCCAGAGACTGGACACAGCAACACGGAGACACAGTTGGAAGCTGAAGACACAGATGAATCAAAGGGATGTTAGGAAGTATTTCTTCAGCCACAGAGTAGTCAGGAAGTGGAATAGTTTGGGAAGCGATGTAGTGAAGGCAGGATCCATACATAGCTTTAAGCAGAGGTACGATAAAGCTCATGGTTCAGGGAGAGTGACCTAGTAGCGACCAGTGAAGAGGCGGGCCCAGGAGCTTGGACTCGACCCCTGCAACCTCAACTTGGTGAGTACAACTAGGTGAGTACTCACACTCACACACTCACACACACACACACACACACACATACAAAACACACACACACACACACACACACACACACACACACACACACACACACACACACACACACACACACACACACACACACACACACACACACCACGCACTCACACGCACTCACAGACACACACAGACACACACATGCTCACAGGCACTCACAGACGCACACGGACACACACATACACTCACACACTCACACACACACACACACACACACATACAAACACACACACACACACACACACACACACACACACACACACACACACACACACACACACACCACACACATACACTCACACACACACACACACACACACACACACACACACACACACACACACACACACACACACACACACACACACACACACACACACACACACACACACACACACACACACACACACACACACACACACACACACCTGCAGAAGGACTCCAGCCACGACACCCCCAAGGCAACTGAACAATCCAAACCAACCATCACACACCGATCCCTCTGTTTCCACCCCCCGCACCACAGTTACAGTATTAGAACAGAAGTTGAAGGTTTGGTACACAAATGCAGATGGATTAACGAATAAACATGAGGAATGGCAAGAAAGAATCAATGATAAGTCCCCAGACATCATAGCAGTTACAGAAACAAAACTCACGGAGACAATAACAGATGCAATCTTCCCACCAGGATACCAGATCATGAGGAAAGATAGAAAGGGCAGGGGGGGAGGTGGGGTTGCTCTGCTCGTAAAAAACAGATGGAAATTCGAGAAAATGGAAGGAATAGATGAGACGGAAGAAAGAGACTACATAGCAGGTACACTTCAGTCTGGGGAACACAAAGTGGTCATTGCAGTGATGTATAATCCACCACAGAACTGCAGGAGGCCAAGAGAGGAATATGAAGAGAGCAACAGAGCAATGGTGGACACACTTGCTGAGGTGGCAAGAAGAGCTCACTTCAGCAGAGCAAAGTTGCTGGTTATGGGGGATTTCAACCACAGGGAGATTGACTGGGAAAACCTGGAGCCACATGGAGGTCCCGAAACATGGAGAGCCAGGATGTTGGACGTGGTGCTGGAAAACCTCATGTACCAACATGTTAAGGACACTACCAGAGTGAGAGGGGAGGATGAACCAGGAAGATTGGACCTTGTGTTCACCCTGGGCAGCTCAGATATTGAGGACATCAAGTATGAGAGTCCCCTAGGAGCTAGCGACCACGTGGTTCTGTGCTTTGAATACATAGTAGAGCTGCAAGTGGAGAAAATAACAGAAGTTGAATGGGAAAAGCCTGACTATAAAAGAGGGGACTACATAGGGTTGAAGAACTTCCTGCGGGAGGTCCAGTGGGACAGAGAACTGGCAGGAAAGCCAGTAAATGAAATGATGGAATATGTAACAACAAAATGCAAGGAGGCAGTGGAAAGGTTTATTCCCAAGGGCAACAGTAACAACGGGAAGACCAGAACGAGCCCCTGGTTTACCCGACGGTGTAAGGAGGCAAAAACAAAGTGCAATAGAGAATGAAAAATTACAGAAGGCAGAGAACACACGAAAATAGGGAGATTAGTCGCAGAGCCAGGAATGAGTACGCACAGGTAAGGAGGGAGGCCCAGCGACAGAATGAAAATGACATAGCATCGAGAATCAAGACTGACCCGAAACTGTTGTATAGCCACATCAGGAGGAAGACAACAGTCAAAGCCCAGGTGATCAGATTAAGGACAGAAGGTGGAGAACTCACAAGAAATGATCAGGAGGTATGTGAGGAGCTGAACAGGAGATTTAAGGAAGTTTTTACAGTAGAGACAGGAAGGACTGTGGGAAGACAGCACAGAAGGGAACATCAAGAGGGAATAAACCAACAAGTGTTGGATAACATACGAACAACTGAGGAGGAGGTGAAGAAGCTCTTAAGTGACCTTGACACCTCAAAGGCGATGGGACCGGACAACATCTCCCCATGGGTCCTTAGAGAAGGAGCAGAGATGCTGTGCGTGCCTCTAACCACAATCTTCAACACATCCCTTGAAACTGGGCAACTACCTGAGAAATGGAAGACAGCTAATGTAGTCCCCATATTTAAGAAAGGAAACAGAAACGAGGCACTAAACTACAGACCTGTGTCTCTGATATGTATTGTGTGCAAAGTCATGGAGAAGATTATCAGGAGGAGAGTGGTCAAACACCTGGAAAGGAACAAGATTATAAATGAAAACCAGCATGGGTTCATGGAAGGCAAATCTTGTATCACAAACCTCCTGGAGTTTTATGACAAGGTAACAAAAGTAAGACACGAGAGAGAGGGGTGGATAGATTGCGTTTTCCTAGACTGCAGGAAGGCCTTTGACACAGTTCCCCACAAGAGATTAGTGCAGAAGCTGGAGGATCAGGCGCACGTAAAAGGGAGGGCACTGCAATGGATAAGAGAATACCTGACAGGGAGGCAGCAACGAGTCATGGTACGTGAAGAGGTATCACAGTGGGCGCCTGTTACGAGCGGGGTCCCACAGGGGTCAGTTCTAGGACCAGTGCTATTTTTGATATATGTGAACGACATGATGGAAGGAATAGACTCTGAAGTGTCCCTGTTCGCAGATGATGTGAAGTTGATGAGAAGAATTAAATCGGACGAGGATGAGGCAGGACTGAAAAGAGGCTGGACATCCGGTCCAGCAACTGGCTTCTCGAATTCAATCCAGCCAAATGCAAAGTCATGAAGATTGGGGAGGGGCAAAGAAGACCGCAGACAGAGTATAGGCTAGGTGGACAAAGACTACAGACCTCACTCAGGGAGAAAGACCTTGGGGTGACCATAACACCGAGCACATCACCGGAGGCACACATCAACCAAATAACCACTGCAGCATACGGGCGCCTGGCAAACCTGAGAATAGCGTTCCGATACCTTAATAAGGAATCGTTCAAGACACTGTACACTGTGTATGTTAGGCCCATACTGGAGTATGCAGCACCAGTCTGGAACCCACACCTGGTCAAGCACGTCAAGAAGTTAGAGAAAGTACAAAGGTTTGCTACAAGGCTAGTCCCAGAGCTCAAGGGAATGTCGTACGAGGAAAGGTTAAGGGAAATCGGACTGACGACACTGGAGGACAGAAGGGTCAGGGGAGACATGATAACGACATACAAGATACTGCGGGGAATAGACAAGGTGGACAGAGATAGGATGTTCCAGAGAGGGGACACAGGGACAAGGGGTCACAACTGGAAGCTGAAGACTCAGACGAGTCACATGGACGTTAGGAAGTATTTCTTCAGTCATAGAGTTGTCAGCAAGTGGAATAGCCTAGCAAGTGAAGTAGTGGAGGCAGGAACCATACATAGTTTTAAGAAGAGGTATGACAAAGCTCAGGAAGCAGAGAGAGAGAGGATCCAGTAGCGATCAGTGAAGAGGCGGGGCCAGGAGCTGAGTCTCGACCCCTGCAACCACAATTAGGTGAGTACAATTAGGTGAGTACACACACACACACACACACACACACAAGCTGGTGCCGCATACTACAATATGGGCCTAACGTACACGGTGTACAGGGTCTTAAACGATTCCTTATTAAGATGTCGGGATGCTGTTCTGAGGTTTGCCAGGCGCCCATATGCTGCAGCAGTTATTTGGTTGATGTGCGCTTCAGGAGATGTGCCTGGTATTATACTCACCCCAAGATCTTTTTCCTTGAGTGAGGTTTGTAGTCTCTGGCCCCCAAAACTGTACTCCGTCTGCGGTCTTCTTTGCCCTTCCCCAATCTTCATGATTTTGCACTTGGTGGGGTTGAACTCCAGGAGCCAATTGCTGGACCAGATCTGCAGCCTGTACAGATCCTTTTGTAGTTCTGCATGGTCTTCGAACGAATAAATTCTTCTCATCAGCTTCACGTCATCTGCAAACAGTGTCCCTGTTTGCAGAAATGACAAAGAAGAATGTTAAGATCTAAACACAAGATTTACGGAAGTATTTTAACTGGAGACAGAATGGAGTCCATAAAACCAGAATGGTAGGGTTCAGTAACAAGTGCGTCTCACACTACACACAACCGAGGAGGACGTAAAGAGGTTGCTAGGTAAACTAGATACCTCAAAGACGGAGGGACCGGAATACATTTCTCCTTGGGTCTTGAGAGAGGGAGCAGAGACACTAGGTGTGCCTCTAACAATCTTCAGCAGAGCAACTACCTGAGGTGTGGAAAACAGCACATGTAGTCCCACTGGCTATTAGCCAGTGTCACTGTCATGTATATATAGTATGTAAAGTCATGGAAAAGCTTATCGGGGAAATACTGGTGGAGCACATAGAAAACAATGAGCTCATACTTGAAAACCAGAATGGTTTCAGGTAGATGCAATCGTCTGTCACAAACGTACTTGAGTTTTTCGACTGGGTGTCAGACGTAAGGCAGGAGAGAGAGGGAAGGAGGTGTTGACCGCATTTTCGTGGACGGTAAGGCCTTTGGCATAGTTCTGCACAAAAGATTATTGCAAAAAGCTAGAGGAGCAGGCAGGAATAACAGGAAAGGCACTGCAATGGATCAGAGAATACCTGACAGGAAGGAAACAACGAGTGATGGTACGTGACGAGGTGTCATAGTGGGTGCCTGTGACGATTGGGGTTTCACAATGGTCAGTTCTAGGGCCGGTGCTGTTTCTGGTATATGTGTATTACATGACGGAAATGATAGAATCAGAGGTGTCCCTGTTTGCAGACGTCGTGATGCTAGTGCGGAGAATTCAAGTGGATGAAGATCAGGTAGGACTATGTAGAGATCTGGACAGGCTGCAAGCCTGGTCCATTAACTGGTTCTTGGAGTTTAACCTCTCCAAGTACAAAGTCATGAAGATTAGGAAAGGTCAAAGAAGACCGCAGACAGAGTGCAGGCTATGGAGCCAAAGACTGCAAACTACACTCAGTAAAAAGGATCTTGGGGTGAGTATGATACTGAGCACATCTGAGGCGCAAATCAACAAAATAACTGCTGCAGCATGTAGACGAATCGTTGAAGACTCTGTACACGGTTTACGCCAGGCCCATATTGGAGTCTGCACGTCAAGAAATTAGAGAAAGTGCAGAAGTTTTCAAGAAGACTAATACGGAGGAGAGGAGAGGTTAAGGGAAGTCGACCTGACAAAACTGGAGGAGGACGGTAAAGAGAAGGGGACATTTTAATGAAATATGAAATACTGAAAGGAATTGACAAGTTGAGCTGGGACAGGATGTTTCAGAGATGGAACACAGTGACAAGGGGTCACAGTAACAAGATGAGTCACTGGGATGTTAGAAAGCATTTCTTCACTCATAGAGATGTCAGGAAGTGGAACCATCTTGAGAGTGATGTAATGGAGGCAGGATCCATACATAGCTTTAAGAAGAGGTACGATCGGTAAAGCTTATGGAGCAGAGACAGAGTGGACCTAGTAGCGACCAGCGAAGAGTCGGGGCCAGGATCTGTGACCCTGCCCCCTGCATCCACAAATAAGTAAGCACACACACACTGAAGGGCTGCTGTTGTTATGGTAAATCAATCTACAGATTACCACTTAAATAATAATAATATCTTTATTTACTACAAGTACATGTACATGGTATATAGTCCTAGCTGACAACAATGACATACTGCTATATAGAAACTCCCTTGTTATGCTCTGCATTTCGGGCAAATTAGGTCAGTGTCCCAGGATGCGACCCACACCAGTCGACTAACACCCAGGTACCCATTTTACTGATGGGGAACATAGACAACAGGTGGAAAGAAACACGTCCAATGTTTCTACTCTGGCTGGGAATCGAACCCAGGCCCTCGCCGTGTGAAGCGAGAGCGTTAGCCACCAGGCCACCAGAGCCTGTATTTGAATCTAAAAAAGACTTCTTCATTCTTCCAGCAAATCGGCCGTATCCCACCATGGCAGGGTGGTCCGAAAAGAAAATGTTAAATTTCTCTTTTTAAATTTAGTAACATACGTGAGAAGGGGTTACTAGCCACTTGCTCCCGGCATTTTTGTCACCTCTTACGACACACATGGTTTACAGAGGAAGAATTCTGATCCACTTTCCCATGGAGATAAGCGGATATAAACAAGAACAAGATTTAATAAGAAAATAGAAGAAAAGCCATAGGAGAGTTTGTGTAAATATTCTTGTGTACATGCATGTAAGTAGAAGTAACAATACGTACCTGAAACCTGGCATGTTTATTAGACAGAGAAAAAAACACCAGCAATCCTACCATGAGGTTTGAGTTTCACACTCACTCACCTCACTCACCTCACTCAACTCACTCACCTCACTCAACTCACCTCTCCGGGTGGTTGCTATGAAACTACTGCCTAGAATACACAAATAACCCGCACATAGGAGAGAGGAGCTTACGACGACGTTTCGGTCCGACTTGGACCATTTACAAAGTCACACTAACGAGATGAACAGCATGAAGGGCATATATAGGCGTTAGTGTGACTTTGTAAATGGTCCAAGTCGGACCGAAACGTAAGGTTCTCTCTCCTATGTGCGGGTTATTTGTGTATCGCTCCAGTCACAGTATTGTGCCTTTTCTCGTTACATTATTAGACATGGGAGAAGTTTCTTATATATATTGGGAAACAACCAATTCTTAACTTGAGTCAAATGTGAAAAGATTGTTCCAAAAACAATCTTCATTTTTTTTATTTTAGAATGTTTGTTAATTACTTCAACTGAATCGTCCGTTGACATGTTAGTTGAGGTCTTGGAGTTAAAAGTTTCCACATTCGTCGCAAGCAGTGAGAAATCCTGGCCAAATTTCTTGAATCACTGTTTTACTCTTACACTTGTCTACCTTCAACAGGGAATCTGCAATGTATGGAATATTTATAGTTATAGACTGAAGTGGCTCCTGAATAATACTTATCTTCTAGTTTTGAGAATTCAACTGTTCCTTGCCCATTTACTCTTGAATGTGGAAGTATGGTCGAGCACTGTGGTAGAGGAAAGTTGTAATGTGGGAGGTGGTATCTGAACTTCCGTCTATCGTCAGTAGTGCAATGCGTTTAAATCCTTGACATATGAACTTCCTCACAAGCATTATATATTTCATTATATCTACAACAAAGTGCTGTCTGTGCAGTCATTATATCTACAACAAAGTGCTGTCTGTACAGTCATTATATCTACAACAAAGTGCTGTCTTCAGTCATGACCAGTCATGCAAGTTTGGTACTAATTCCTCTAGGAATTTCCAAGTGAATGTTATCAAGTATCTTTCTCGCCTGCGTTCCAGGGAATACAAATCAAGGGACTTAAACCTTTCCCAGAAATTTAGGTGCTTTATCACACTTATGCGTGCCGTCAAAGTTCTCTTTACTTGCAACAGTTTGGTAGCCAGTGAGGTAGCCAGTGAGGTAGCCAGTGAGGTAGCCAGTGAGGTAGCCAGTGAGGTAGCCAGTGAGGTAGCCAGTGAGGTAGCCAGTGAGGTAGCCAGTGAGGTAGCCAGTGAGGTAGCCAGTGTGGTAGCCAGTGAGGTAGCCAGTGAGGTAGCCAGTAAGGTAACCAGCGAGGTACTCAGTGATGTGGCCAGTGAGGTAGCCAGTGAGGTAGCCAGTGAGGTAGCCAGTGAGGTAACCAGTGAGGTAACCAGTGAGGTAGCCCGTGAGGTAGCCAGTGAGGTAGCCAGTGAGGTAGCCAGTGAGGTAGCCAGTGAGGTAGCCAGTGAGGTAGCCAGTGAGGTAGCCAGTGAGGTAGCCAGTGAGGTAGCCAGTGAGGTAGCCAGTGAGGTAGCCAGTGAGGTAGCCAGTGAGGTAGCCAGTAAGGTAGCCAGTGAGGTAGCCAGTGAGGTAGCCAGTGAGGTAGCCAGTAAGGTAGCCAGTGAGGTAGCCAGTGAGGTAGCCAGTGAGGTAGCCAGTGAGGTAGCCAGTGAGGTAGCCAGTGAGGTAGCCAGTGAGGTAGCCAGTGAGGTAGCCAGTGAGGTAGCCAGTGAGGTAGCCAGTGAGGTAGCCAGTGAGGTAACCAGTTAGGTAACCAGTGAGGTAACCAGTGAGGTAACCAGTGAGGTAACCAGTGAGGTAACCAGTGATGTAACCAGTGAGGTAACCAGTGAGGTAACCAGTGAGGTAACCAGTGAGGTAACCAGTGAGGTAACCAGTGAGGTAACCAGTGAGGTAACCAGTGAGGTAACCAGTGAGGTAACCAGTGAGGTAACCAGTGATGTAGCCACTACATGTAGGCGAGGGGTTCCGTCCCTGTCTCGCTCACATATATATACCGGCTCCCTCACTCTCTTGTGCTATTGTGACTTTGTAAATGGTCCAAGTCGGACCAAAACGTCGTCGTAAGCTCCTCTCTCCTATGTGCGGGTTATATGTGTATTGTTTCAGTCACAACACTATGCCTTTTGTTTTTTCGTTTGGTAAAGTTGATTACATCTTCACTTCCCTCCTACATCTTCTGCCTCTATATTTGACTAAGTCTACTATGTAGGCGAATCGTGTCAATCACAACAAAGGTACCCAAGTATTGCACATGTGCAGACTTTTAAACTTGTTGGTTATATATCATTTATAACTCTCTAATTACCTCCTTAGTGTATGCAATATCAATCCAGCTCAATCACTGCATGAGTAGGTTTACTGGTGACTGTGATACATATCACAGGATTCTTCTGTACCGCAAACATTCAGAGGCATATACCATATTAATATCAAGACGTCAGGTTGATCATCTCTTTTGAGAAAACGAAGAAATTTAATAGGCACCTTTCCTGATGGAGGCACATTCTGTAGGAGTCATTTGTATAATGGATTTCGGCTCGATGATGTGACTAGATGCACATATCTGGAATTTAAGGTGCCTCTTTTGGGTCTTCTTGTAACCAGATATTATCTTATCGCCTTTAATAGGAGACGATAAGAGCACTAAGAACCCTGGCAGAATTTCATTTCTATTATGGTGCTAATGTGAAATTTAAAATATGATATATTGATATTGTTTGCCTGATATAAATTCTTTAATAGTGTCAACCAGAAAGCAAGTAGACCTTGGAAACTGCTATACTAATTGCACTGAGATGTTTCTATATACCTAGATGTGACAACTAAATTGCAAATGTTTCTCTGTCATACGTAAATTCTCTTAACTTTCTATCAGATTTTATTTAGTCGTGTTAGATGTCATTCACAAGTATGTCAGGATTGTAGACATTGGAATAAAATGCACCACACAATCGATGAATTGGCCACAGCTTATGTCTTCAAGGACCTGGAAGGAATTGCACTTTTGATTTGAGGACTATTCAAAAAGGACTTCAGCTAAACGTCATTAACTTGAGGAAGAGGGAGACTAACCAGTCTGACTAATCATTTTCCTGTCATTAAGGAACAATCATGTTTGTCGTGCATCCAACAAAATCAGCAGAGGTTTAAATGTCACAATCGTGCGGCCTCATTTGGGTTACAAGTACCTCTGTGAGTTTTCACTACAGCCTGATGAAGATTTAAATAATTGTGAACTTTGTCACAGGAACTAAGGTCACGTTCTGCCTCACTTTGGTTTTGATTGCGAGAAAAAAGTGAATTCATAGACAACTCAGAAAAAATTTAAGAAATAAGGATGTATTTTATGTACATTGGCATATTACCAGCAAATCTAGGAAAATTTGTTGTACTTGTTTAGTGCTAATAAATTATAATCACCACTTTGCCTAAATACAACCATAATTTGCTGTATATAGATAGTGTCGAGAAGCCTTAACAATACATAAATTATACTGTAATTGTTATGTGACTTGAGTTCATGACTGCGTAAACAATTCATGCTATTTTACCAGTCATAAATTTGTAAATATTTAATTACTACTGTAATTATATTGGCTATAAAAATGTTGAAGCCGCTTGAAATGACACACAAACTGATCATTTCTTCCCGCTCAGGGTCATCAGTTCCAGAATAGACCATAACACTCACAGTGGTTGTTAGTCCCCATGTGGTTAACTAATTAACATATGCTCCTTTTTCTCAGAGTCATCAGTACCAGAGAAGCCCTCGGCCCTAACTGTGGTTTCCAGTTCCCCGGTATCTAACATGTATCTGGCACAGTCAGACACCAAGCTCTCAGAGGAGCACACTTCCACTCCCACACACTCACGCTCTGAGATAACACCCACGGAGGAGACCAAGGTGCGGGCTGCACATGCTCTCAACAGACTGAGTAGAGACTCTGGCCAGACCTTTATACCTGACCCAGTAAGTCCAACATTAGATGGGAGTTAAAATGAGAGTGTGCCCCTGTATGCATATATGTGTACTCATTTATTTTTTATTGTGGTAGGCGAGTAAGAGTTCCTGTCCCTGCCTCTTAGGTGAGTATGACTCGTATCACTTCTTTCTTGTTCATTGACTCTGTTATACCTATCCGTGAAGCTGTGTTTAGCGTATACTACTGCATGCTGCATATGAGTTCTCACTTATGCATTCAGGGCAACGATTGTGATTGGTCACTAGAGTGACGTAGATGGACAAAAGTGAAGTCTTCCATGCTATTTTACCTCAGCTAATTTCAAAATCCTCGCTTTTCCCACAACAGTTTTACAACATCAAGATGCCCATTTGTTGCTATTAGTAGAGGTCTCATACATAAGACTCACAAGAACGTTTCAATGTCCCCGGGAATAGAGCCTCAGGGAACCTAGGGAAGGACGGTCTGCCACTGACTACCTAGTCTTCTGGTGTGGGATTTCATCTGTCAGTTTTCTGTATCCTGATTGGCAGCATCCTTGTAAGTGGAGATCGAGTGTCTCCGCACTTTATAACTAGTCATACTTGCTTTCCTGGAGCTACTTATCATGGAGTGATGTCGAGAGGAAGTTCGAGGTTGGGCGGAAGACTACACAGAAAATCTGATGAATAAGTTGGCCGAAGTGTCAAAACTTCTCTTCTCAGAAAAGAATTGTTAAGGTTTATCAATTTAATGGGCTCTCTCTTATAAGTGATTTTTTCTTCCTTTCCCATATGACACGAAGATAATACAATCCTAGTTTCTCACCCACTAGCAAGGTGTTTCTCAAAGATTTCTCACGTACCAGACTGTGAATATATTTCAATAGCAAATTTCTCACCTGTATTTGTACACCCAGAACATCAACATAAATTCAATGAAAACTTTAATATCTTAGTATATTCTTAAGTTGATTTCGTATCCTACCACACAAAGTACAATGGAGTAATTTTATTTAGACTCAAAATAATAAATCATTACTTCTTCCTTCTAATCCTCTCTCTCTCTCTATCTGTCTGTCTGTATGTCTGTCTCTCTGTCTGTCTCTCTGTCTCTCTGTCTGTCTCTCTCTCTCTATTTATCTATCTATCTATCTATCTATCTTTGTTTGTCTGTCTCTCCCTCTCTCTGTAAACAAAGAGAGAGAGAGATTCCTAACATTATTTACAAGCTAAACGCTGCTACATACATCAGCTAATTTTAAAGTTTTTAGTGTTATGACATCATTCACACAGGAACAGGATGAACAATGTTGGAGCTATGGGAGAGCCAGTGACATCATTCACACAGGAACAGGATGAACAATGTTGGAGCTATGGGAGAGCCAGTGACATCATTCACACAGGGAAGAGGATGAATAATGTTGGAGCTATAGGAGAGCCAGTGACATCATTCACACAGGGAAGAGGATGAATAATGTTGGAGCTATAGGAGAGCCAGTGACATCATTCACACAGGGAAGAGGATGAATAATGTTGGAGCTATAGGAGAGCCAGTGACATCATTCACACAGGAACAGGATGAACAATGTTGGAGCTATGGGAGAGCCAGTGACATCATTCACACAGGAACAGGATGAACAATGTTGGAACTATGGGAGAGCCAGTGACATCATTCACACAGGAACAGGATGAACAATGTTGGAGCTATGGGAGAGCCAGTGACATCATTCACACAGGGAAGAGGATGAACAATGTTGGAGCTATGGGAGAGCCAGTGACATCATTTGGTCAACTAATTTTATTCTATTGATGTCTTTATGCTGTCCGAAAATATTCCAGACTCGAATCATCGTAAGAATAAATGATTTCAGATGAAGTGATACTTTTGAGAAGGGTATTGCTGTTTACTGCCCGTCTTGTTGTGTAAATGCTCACTGCTCGCTATCCGTAGTAAGGCCACCAACATCCCTCCGGTTTTGAAGTTTCTCTTGAAAAGACACATGTACAGACCGGGTCCAGCTTAGAGATGAGTCGTCTTTCTCTGTTCGCTCTCCTGTTAAAAAGTTGCAGATGAGATGGGGGCGGCCTCTTATTGATCTTGCAACCTCTGCTGTCGAGAAGATGAGAGATACGTCATAGTGCTGTAAACTTCTTGACTGCTTTGTTTGCAAGATTTGCAACCTGGTTCTTCATAGTCAGTTTGGAATCACATTTCACGCCAGGAATTTCAACTTCATCGCGGATACCAACACTCTCCCATTCATTCTTACCACTGCTCCAGCACTACCATCATGGTGCCTAGAAACCATCATCATTTGTTCTTTATCAAGAACAAATGTGACCTGCCATAGTTTTCCCCCACGTTGATGTAGCTGTAAGATGGTGATTCATGTAGCTTAAAGCAGTTGCCATTAATTTTCTTTGATAATTGGAAGTCAGCGTATAGTCGTCTCCACATGCATGGGATTCTGGGATGAGGTGAAGATCATTGAAGCAAACATTGCATAACAATTGTCCAAGCACACTTTCCTGTGGTACGCTTGCACCAACAAAGTTTCTAGTGACTCTGTCCTATAAGAACTATTACTATTGTCTCTCTCTCTCTCTCTCTCTCCATTCTCTCTTTGTGGGAGCTGCTAAATAACCTATTTTGATTCAGCACTCTTCGTGAATTATAATAATTGAATTTACTGTTTAGAGTTTCGTTAAACATTGTGTAAACTGTAGAGTGGAGAGAGTAACTTCTCAGGAATATACAGCCATCCTAAAAAAACAAACCATACCACGGGCGGGGATAGAACCCGCCCGTGGTATGGTTTGTTTGTAATCTTGTCATTACGATTTCGTGAGTCATGTTAACGGCTTTGAGGAGACTTGAGCTAGAGTTCGTCACGGCCACGCTAGCTGGAGGTTGGACGAATCTTATTGTGGCTAGCTGGTCCAGTGGCTAACGCGACGGTCTGGAGTTTTGAGACTCTCTGATCGCGGGTTCTATCCCCGCCCGTGGTATTGTTTGCAATCGTGTCATTATGATTTCGTGAGTCATGTTGTCAGCCATCCTCTTTAATATGTCTGAAACAGAAGTTTGGCAAGCTGGTTTTTCGTTCTCATAAGAAATATGTGTTAATCTTCAAAGCTTTTATTTACATGGATAATACTATATCAGTTATTCAGGTGTCGTCAGCTTAGACGAACTCTCCTTCCATCATTTCGACAAACTCTCTTTCTTTTAAAAGTGTTAAAATTTGGTAATCTCGGTTAGGTTTCCTTAATTTCGGTATTTTATCCTAGGGGAATTGTTTAAAAATAATTACTTGATAATAATGACGTAGGAAGCCTTACGTCTGGAAGTGAGTGGAATATTGTGAAATCTTGAAATGTCATGAAGGTTGAGCTGCAGTGTCTGAGCTACGCAGTAAACTGGCATCAACAAGACAGTCCATTACTGAAAGAGGCATCGTCATAAAATTCAGTAATAAACATTAAAATCAATTTGTAAAGAATAACAAAAATCATAATTGATGTATTTCATCTTCAACTTTCTGAGCATTTAAATTTATGTATGAGCTTTGACTCCACTCTTTCTTCCAGTGGTTAGCCTTTAATTTTCATTTTTCTGTCGGTTCGGTTCTTTGTCGTCAGTACTTCTGGTATTCCTGTCATTCGAGTGATCCTTGAGTCAGTTTCTTCTGCCTTTCAGTCTAAATCATCCACCACCTGTACTTGTGCGTGTGTGTGTGTGTGTGTGTGTGTGTGTGTGTGTGTGTGTGTGTGTGTGTGTGTGTGTGTACTCACCTAGTTGTACTCACCTAGTTGACGTTCCAGGGGTCGAGTCTTAGCTCCTGGCCCCGCCTCTTCACTGGTCCTTACTAGGTCACTCTCCCTGAACCGTGAGCTTTATCATACCTCTGCTTAAAGCTATGTATGGATCCTGCCTCCACTTCATCGCTTCCCAAACTATTCCACTTCCTGACTACTCTGTGGCTGAAGAAATACTTCCTAACATTCCTGTGATTCATCTGTGTCTTCAACTTCCAACTGTGTCCCCTAGTTGCTGTGTCCCATCTTTGGAACATCCTGTCTTTGTCCACCTTGTCAATTCCACTAAGTATTTTGGATGTCGTTATCATGTCCCCCTATCTCTCCTGTCCTCCAGTGACGTCAGGTTGATTTCCCTTAACCTCTCCTCGTAGGACATACCTCTTAGCTCTGGGACTAGTCTTGTTGCAAACCTTTGCACTTTCTCTAGTTTCTTTACGTGCTTGGCAAGGTGTGGGTTCCAAACTGGTGCCGCATACTCCAATATGGGCCTAACGTACACGGTGTACAGGGTCCTGAACGATTCCTTATTAAGATGTCGGAATGCTATTCTGAAGTTTGCCAGGTGCCCATATGCTGCAGCAGTTATTTGGTTGATGTGCGCTTCAGGAGATGTGCCTGGTGTTATACTCACCCCAAGATCTTTTTCCTTGAGTGAGGTTCGTAGTCTCTGGCCCCCTAGACTGTACTCCGTCTCCGGTCTTCTTTGCCCTTCCTCAGTCTGCATGACTTTGCAGTTGGTGGGGTTGAACTCCAGGAGCCAATTGCTGGACCAGGTCTGCAGCCTGTCCGGATCCCTTTGTAGTTCTGCCTGGTCTTCTACCGAATGAATTCTTCTCACCAACTTCATGTCATCTGCAAACAGGGACACTTCGAAGTCTATTCCTTCGGTCAGGTCGTTCACAAATACCAGGAACAGCACTGGTCCTAGGACTGACCCCTGTGGGACCCCGCTGGTCAGAGGCGCCCACTCTGACACCTCACCACGTACCATGACTAGCTGCTGTCTTCCTGACAATTGTGTGTGTGTGTGTGTATCTGTGTGTGTGTGAGTGTGTGTGTGTGTGTGAGTGTGTGTACTCCCCTAATTGTGGTTGCAGGGGTCGAGTCAGAGCTTCTGGCCCCGCCTCTTCACTGGTCGCTACTAGGTCACTCTTCATGAAACGTGAGCTTTATCATACCTCTGCTTAAAGCTATGTATGGATCCTGCCTCCACTACATCGGTTCCCAAACTATTCCACTTCCTGACTACTCTGTGGCTGAAGAAATAATTCCTAACATCCCTGTGATTCATCTGTGTCTTCAACTTCCAACTGTGTCCCCTTGTTACTGTGTCCAATCCCTGGAACATCCTGTCTTTGTCCACCTTGTCAATTCCTCTCAGTATTTTGGATGTCGTTATCAAGTCCCCCCTATCTCTCCTGTCCTCCAGTGACGTCAGGTTGATTTCCCTTAACCTCTCCTCGTAGGACATGCCTCTTAGCTCTGGAACTAGTCTTGTTGCAAACCTTTGCACTTTCTCTAGTTTCTTAACGTGCTTGGCTAGGTGTGGGTTCCAAACTGGTGCCGCAAACTCCAATATGGGCCTAATGTACACGGTGTACAGGGTCATGAACGATTCCTTATTAAGATGTCGGAATGCTCTTCTGAGGTTTGCTAGGCGCCCATATGCTGCAGCCGTTATTTGGTTGATGTGCGCTTCAGGGGATGTGCCTTGTGTTATACTCACCCCAAAATCTTTTTCCTTGAGTGAGGTTTGTAGTCTCTGGGCCCCTAGACTGTAATCCGTCTGCGGTCTTCTTTGCCCTTCCCCAATCTTCATGACTTTACACTTGGTGGGATTGAACTGTGTGTGTGTGTGTGTGTGTGTGTGTGTGTGTGTGTGTGTGTGTGTGTGTGTGTGTGTGTGTGTGTGTGTGTGTGTGTGTGTTTGTGTGTGTGTGTGTTTGTGTGTGTGTATGTATGTGCGCGTGTGTGTGTGCGTGTGTGTGTGTGTGTACTCACCTATTTGTGATTGCAGGGGTCGAGTCATAGCTCCTGGCCCCGCCTCTTCACTGATTGCTACTGGGTCCTCTCTCTCCCTTCTCCAGGAGCTTTATCATATCTCGCCTTAAAACTATGTATTTCTTGACGTGTTTGACCAGGTGTGGATTCCAAACTGGTGCTGCATACTCCAGTATGGGCCTGACGTAAATGATATACAGAGTCTTTAAACGAATCCTTACTGAGGTATCGGAACGCTATCCGTAGGTTTGCCAGGCGCCCGTATGCTGCAGCAGTTATCTGATTGATGTGCGCCTCAGGAGATATGCTCGGTGTTATACTCACCCCCAGATCTTTTTTCCTTGAGTGAGGTTTGCAGTCTTTGGCCATCTAAACTATATTGTGTCTGCGGTCTTCTTTGCCCTTCCCCAATCTTCATGACTTTGCATTTGGCAGGTTTAAATTCAAGGAGCCAGTTGCTGGACCAGGCTTGTAGCCTGTCCAGGTCTCTTTGTAGTCCTGCCTGATCCTCATCCGATTTGATTCTTCTCATTAACTTCGCATCATCTGCAAACAAGGACACTTCTGATTCTATCCTTCCGTTATATCGTTCACATATACCAAGAACAGCACAGGTCCTAGGACTGACCCCTGTGGAACCCCGCTTGTTACAGGCGCCCACTCTGACACCTCGTCGCGTACCATGACTCGTTCTTGCCTCCCTGTCAGGTATTCGGTGATTCATTGCAGTGCCTTTTCTTTTCTTTCGTGTGAATGGGGTGTCTTGTGTGAGTCGGGGCTGTGTGTGTGAATGTGCTCACCTAATTGTTCTCACTTAAGTGTGCTTGCAGGGGTCAAGTAATGGTTACTCTACCAATCTTTTCACTGGTCGCTACTACGTACACTCTCTTCCTGCTCCAAGAGCTTTATCATGCCTCTTCGTAAAGCTATGTATCGTTCTTGCCCCCACTACCTCACTCTCCAGATTGCTCCACTACCTGACAACTCTACGGCCGAAGTTTTTCCTAACATTCCTATGACTCATCTGAGTTTTAAACTTCTTGTTGTAAACCTTTGTTCCTGTGTCACATCTCTGAAACATTCTGTCCCTATCCAATTCTCTTCAGTATTTTATATGTTCTTACCATGTCCTCCCTATCCCTTCTGGCTTCCAGTGTTGTCAGGTTGAGTTTCAGTAACCTGCCCTCGTAGGACGAACCCCTCTGCTCCTGGACTAGTCTTGTTGCAAACCATTGTTGCATACTCCAATACTGGCCTAAGGAACACGATGTACAGTGTCGTGAATGATTCCTCGCTTAGATGTCGAAACGCTGTTCTCAGGTTTGCCAGGCACCAGCATGATGCAGTATTTATTTGGTTGATGAGCGCCTCATGAGATGTGCTCGGTATTATGTGTACCCCAAGATATTTTTCCTTGAGTGAATTTTGATGTCTCTAACCTCTGTCTGCGGTCTCCTCTTTCCTTCCCCAATCTTCATAACTTTGTATTTGCTGGGGTTAAACTCCAGGAGCCATTTATCCAACCAGGCTTATAGCAATTCGAGAACCCCTTGTAGGCTTACCTGATTCTCGTCCTCTAGTATTCTCCCATGTAGTTTCACATTGTCTGGAAACAGCGACACCTCTGACTCTATCCCTTCCGTAATATCGTTCACATATACAAGAAGCAACACCGGACCCAGGACTGACCCTTGTGGAACCACACTGAACACATTTACCCACTCTGACACACGTTGCTTCCCTCCTGTCAGTTATTCCCAAATCGATTCCAGTATTTTCCCTCTTATTCCTGCCTGCTCCTCTAGCTTTTGAACCAGTTTCTTGTGTGGTACTGTAACAAAACCCTTCTTACAGTCCAAGAAGATGCAGTCTACCATCCGTCTTACTTCTGCCTTACTTCTGTTAACTTGTCATAAAACCCCGTAGATTTGTAATGCAGAATTTCCCTTTCCTGAAACTGTGCTGTTGTAATTAGTCCATTCCTTTCTAGGTGTTCCATTACTCTTTTCCTGATAATCTTCTCCACAACTTTAAATACAGTTCATATCAGCAACAGAGGTCTGTAGTTTAGTGCAGCCTGTCTGTCTCCTTTCTTAAAACTCGGAACTACATTTACTGTCTTCCATACCTCAGACAGTTGCCCTGTTTCGATACATTTACCGAAGATTGATGTTATTGGCACACACAGAGCATCTGTTCCCTCTCTCAGAACCCAAGGAGAGATATTATATGGGCCCTTTGCCTTCAAGGTATCTAGTTCTCCTAAGCAGTTTCTGCACCTCTTCCTCGGTTGTGTTCAGTGTAACCATCACTTGCTGGTGCACTCTTCCACCTCGGTTTGCTAGGAGTATGTGTGTGTGTGACTACATATATATATATATATATATATATATATATATATATATATATATATATATATATATATATATATATATATCCATGTGTGTGTGTGTGTGTGTGTGTGACTATATATATATATATATATATATATATATATATATATATATATATATATATATATATATATATATATATATATATATATATATATATATATATATATATATATATATATATATATATCCATGTGTGTGTGTGCGTGTGTGTGTGTGTGTGTGTGTGTGTGTGTGTGTGTGTGTGTTTCAGCGTGTTTGCATTTGCCTGCTATTACATACATTCCCAGAATCACATGTTTCTGTTCCAATAATCATCCCTCTCCCACAGGATAGTGACGGAGGACGGGTCTACATGCCCTTCGCAGACTACAGTAGGAGGGACTTCGCCCCAGTACCCATTGGGCGCCATGCCTCCTTCAGTGACCTCGGGCCTTGCGCAAATCAACCGACTACACTGTCATCCCCCATGCCAGAATTCTGCACTATCAGGAGAGTCACCAGAGGCAATGACCTGGCTGGTGAGAATTGTAGTAATCTTCTGGACACTATCAACTATCACAACACTTCAACGCTGAGACAAAATGGGAACGCCCATAATCTGTCCCGCCACTCTGCTTATTCCACGGTTCTTGCTACTACCTATGGCTCTCCGCCGCCCCCTCCGTATACAAAGAACTCTAGAATAGAGTCACCACAAGGAGACACATCCCCTGCAGAAATCACATCCCTAACCCTGCCTAATTCCTTGGTTCACGCAGAGAGTGGATCCCAAGAGGCTAAATATATCTTCTCCCCTGAAGCCATGATGCAACCCGGCACACTTGTGTGACCCTTAGCTACTTCCTTGCTTGTGTGAACGTTGTGACGTTAATGAATGCTGGAATCTTACCTAGGACTGAGGTAGACTCTCACCTCGCACTGTGAGGGGTATTGCTCCGCGGTTTTCCTACAGCTCGTAAACTAGTCTTAAACAGGATCCTAGTGAGTTCTACATTAGACGTCTACGATAAGATGATGAGATGCTTCATCATGATTCCACCTAATTAATGTATGGAATATACCTCCATTATGACGGTCCAGCACATCCTCCTAATCAACGTCAGTAAATCACATTGTCGATGAACGTCAAATGTGCCTGTGACTCTAGAGTGATAAAATAATTATTGGACATTCCATTTTATTATGTGCTTGATGGTTCTACATTCTTAGTTCGTGATTTAAAGGTTTAAATATATTTTTTGAATTATTTCTAGTATTTTACTTATAAATGAGAATCTAACCTGGCCAAAACCTAAGCAGCCAAGTCTAACACTAACAACGTATATTGATGAACTGCATAAAATCGAAAATAATAATTCGACTTCTGCTTTAGGATGTCAGGTCTGACTCCGCAAAGTATCTCTTTCTTTAGTGCAAGGTTCACCTCTCCTCTGACGTCCATCTAATCTGTCGAATCTTTACATTTTTCTGTAAATTCATCACCAGCTACTGTCAACACTTCTGCTCTCTCGGGCCTCCCAATACTCACTGGTATTTCAATTTTCTCTTAGAGATTCCGTCTTTTCTGTTTCAATGAAATCTCTACGTTGTTCGTGTGGCTCGTTAAGACACTCTTCACTCAGGATATCATCAGAAAAGAGTAACCTCAGCGATCAAACCATTCCACAGGTGGGGTTTGAACCCGCGGTCAGAGAGTCTCAAAACGCAAGACCGTCGCGTTAGCCATGTTGACGACTTTGAGGGGACTTGAGCTAGAGTTCGTCACGGCCACGCTAGCTGGAGATTCGTCTGTAAAAACTTGCATTTGTGGTCACAGTGGTGCCTATGCTAACCTTCCTATGGTGTAGAAAAATACCTAGTTGGAAGATTCTTATTGAAGCTAGCTGGCCCAGTGGCTAGCGTGATGGTCTGGAGTTTTGAGACTCTCTGACCGCGGGTTCAAACCCCACCCGTGGTATGGTTTGTTTGTAATCGTGTCATTACGATTTCGTGAGTCATGTACTGAGTGATCACCTCGTGTTTGGACTATGGAATAATCCCTTGAGTCAAACCGAATTACGGAGACTGTCACCGACGAGTATAATAAACACAGTATTAGACTCAGCTTTGGATTCATCAAGTCTGCTTGTACTGAGAGAAGATTGAGAGGTATAGAAAATTATCCTTTTATTCATTTACATATTCGCTAATCCTCAAATGTTAATAGACTTATGCTAAGCGAGTCATTAACTCGAGAGACTTTTTAACTATCACCGTTGTCCTGTGAAGCTATGAACTGCGTCTGTATATGTCAGTTTATCAGACAAGAGAGAGAGAGGAGGACATCACATGGTAATGTTGCTTAATACATCACTATATAAATGACACAAGGTATATCCCTGCATGTGATCTGGTCTTCTAAACTCACGAGACAATATATAGCAGATCAAAACCCAGAGTACCAAATAATAAAAAGTCAATGCGACGTTATGAAGGGAAGGGGACACTATTGAAGCACAGGTACGGTGACGACGATACCAGAAAACCCGATCAGGACCTAACTTCTATAATAGTAGCAATGTAATTATAAGTTTTATATGAATGGGATGGAGACACTGGGCATTTATTATTCTTATTATTATTATTATCTAATATATATATATTATATATTATTATTATCTATATATATATATATATATATATATATATATATATATTTATTTATATATATATATATATATATATATATATATATATATATATATATATATATATATATATATATATATATATATATATTATATATATATATATATATATATATATATATATATATATATATATATATATATATATATATATATATATATATATATATATATATATATATATATATATATATATACGAGAAAGGAATGATTTACACTTTATACATCTGAGTTCATATTTTCCTCCAATTCTGAAACAATGAACTGGAACTCTGTCTTGAAATTATCATAGGAACTTAAATATTTTTTGGTCGAGTGATCCAAAATGTTCTACAACCACTAGCGTCAGTAAAAATCTACTTCCAATCTTAAAGAGATAGAAATGCATAGACTGCAACTATCATCTGATACCAGCAATAGCTAGCTGTGTATGCAGCTCTTTCTGAGTGCTGGATCAGTGAGTTACAGAATTCCATGAATAGTCTCTCCTTTATGGGTGAATAGCTGCTAGTGGACCCGGGTGAAGGACATTTGTTGGTTGCTCGGTCGTACAGCATTATAATGAATCGTTTAAGAGCTTACTGAAAGGTTGTCATGTGTCAGCAGAGGCAGGCAAGGTTCTTCAAATACTTCCATGTGCGCCCCTTTTATCCTTTCGCCTTAATCTTCAATAAGATGACACCATAAGGCATCCAGTAGTTACATAAAACACAGGCAAGGATAAACATTAGCTGAACTAGTATTTTTCTCATCCAATGACTCAAAAGATATTTGTACTCCTTCTATTCACAAAATCCATCCCACATATCAAGGCTGGTGATGCACTCAGCTGAAGTCCCTTTCACAACTAAGTCAAATGTGCATTTCCAGACTTGTACTCTCGCTGGTCAGCAAATTATACGTGAAGAAATATTCCTGTATCACATTCTTTGTACATGTTTCAGGACTAATTATATAAAAAATTAATGTGACGTGAGCTGTTGATGAGTGTTGGTAGTGGTTCCAATATTGGTTCGTAGGAGACAAGGAAAGTGAACCTTGTTGCTATAGTGGTTCGTAGGAGTGAAGGAAAGTGAACCTTGTTGCTATAGTGGTTCGTAGGAGTGAAGGAAAGTGAACCTTGTTGCTATAGTGGTTCGCAGGAGAGAAGGAAAGTGAACATTGTTACTATAGTGGTTCGTAGGAGTGAAGGAAAGTGAACCTTGTTGCTATAGTGGTTCGTAGGAGTGAAGGAAAGTGAACCTTGTTGCTATAGTGGTTCGTAGGAGTGAAGGAAAGTGAACCTTGTTGCTACAGTGGTTCGCAGGAGTGAAGGAAAGTGAACATTGTTACTATAGTGGTTCGTAGGAGTGAAGGAAAGTGAACATTGTTGCTACAGTGGTTCGCAGGAGAGAAGGAAAGTGAACATTGTTACTATAGTGGTTCGTAGGAGTGAAGGAAAGTGAACCTTGTTGCTACAGTGGTTCGCAGGAGAGAAGGAAAGTGAACATTGTTACTATAGTGGTTCGTAGGAGTGAAGGAAAGTGAACCTTGTTGCTACAGTGGTTCGCAGGAGAGAAGGAAAGTGAACATTGTTACTATAGTGGTTCGCAGGAGTAAAGGAAAGTGAACCTTGTTAAACCATACCCCCGGCCGGGATTGAACCCGCGGTCATAGAGTCTCAAAACTCCAGCCCGTCGCGCTAGCCACTAGACCAGCTAGCTGGTCTAGTGGCTAGCGCGACGGGCTGGAGTTTTGAGACTCTATGACCGCGGGTTCAATCCCGGCCGGGGGTATGGTTTATTTGCAATCGTGTCATTACGATTTCTTAAGTCATGAACCTTGTTGCTACAGTGGTTCGTAGGAGAGAAGGAAAGTGAACATTGTTACTATAGTGGTTCGCAGGAGAGAAGGAAAGTGAATATTGTTACTATAGTGGTTCGTAGGAGAGAAGGAAAGTGAACCTTGTTGCTATACTGGTTCGTAGGAGAGAAGGAAAGTGAACATTGTTACTATAGTGGTTCGCAGGAGAGAAGGAAAGTGAACTCACTTGCAGAGGCTGACTCAACCCACTTGCAGAGGCTGTCTCAACCCACTTGCAGAGGCTGTCTCAACCCACTTGCAGAGGCTGACTCAACCCACTTTCAGAGGCTGACTCAACCCACTTGCAGAGGCTGTCTCAACCCACTTTCAGAGGCTGACTCAACCCACTTGCAGAGGCTGTCTCAACCCACTTGCAGAGGCTGTCTCATCCCACTTGCAGAGGCTGTCTCATCCCACTTGCAGAGGCTGACTCAACCCACTTGCAGAGGCCCTCTCATCTCACTTGTAGAGGCTGACTCAACCCACTTGCAGAGGCTGACTCAACCCACTTTCAGAGGCTGACTCAACCCACTTGCAGAGGCTGTCTCAACCCACTTGCAGAGGCTGTCTCATCCCACTTGCAGAGGCTGTCTCAACCCACTTTCAGAGGCTGACTCAACTCACTTGCAGAGGCTGACTCAACCCACTTGCAGAGGCTGTCTCATCCCACTTGCAGAGGCTGACTCAACTCACTTGCAGAGGCTGTCTCAACCCACTTGCAGAGGCTGTCTCATCCCACTTGCAGAGGCTGACTCAACTCACTTGCAGAGGCTGACTCAACCCACTTGCAGTAGCTGACTCAACCCACTTGCAGAGGCTGACTCAACCCACTTGCAGAGGCTGACTCAACCCACTTGCAGTAGCTGACTCAACCCACTTGCAGAGGCTGACTCAACCCACTTGCAGTAGCTGACTCAACCCACTTGCAGTAGCTGACTCAACCCACTTGCAGAGGCTGACTCAACCCACTTGCAGTAGCTGACTCAACCCACTTGCAGAGGCTGACTCAACCCACTTGCAGTAGCTGACTCAACCCACTTGCAGAGGCTGACTCAACCCACTTGCAGAGGCTGACTCAACCCACTTGCAGTAGCTGACTCAACCCACTTGCAGAGGCTGACTCAACCCACTTGCAGTAGCTGACTCAACCCACTTGCAGTAGCTGACTCAACGCACTTGCAGAGGCTGACTCAACCCACTTGCAGTAGCTGACTCAACCCACTTGCAGAGGCTGACTCAACCCACTTGAATTTCTTGTTTCCAGTTTCAGAGTTCAAACATTAAGAGACAAAAATTCACACAATACAATTTCAACTCTGCTACAATTCTGGATCTTGTGTATAACGTTCAGTAGAAACAATAGTTGTACATAGCAATAAAATGTCATAGAGGTCACATGACTTATCATATTAGCAACAGCTGCTTCATGAAGGAGCAATTGGATGTCGATTATTATTATTATTATTATTATTATTATTATTATTATTATAAAAAAGAAGCGCTAAACCACAAGGGATATACAGCAATTGGATGTGGCGCATACTCCTGTGCTGGAACCAGATGTGATAAGCAGAGAACCAAGAATGGGTTGGAATGATGTCTTGTTGACACAGAACATGTAACAATGTGAACATCAAAATGGTATACAATACCGACAGGTTGTTAGGTAAGACACATATGCAACAGTTAGACAACTTTATTCCGAAACGTTTCGCCTACACAGTAGGCTTCTTCAGTCGAATACAGAAAGTAGGCAGGAACAGTAGAGATGTGAAGACGATGTAATCAGTCCATCACCCTTAAAGTCGTAGAATTTGAGGTTGTCAGTCCCTCGGCCTGGAGAAGTTCAGTTCCATAGTCAGGAACTATCTGAAGATCGAGCGACAGTGCGGAGACTTAAATACTGTCGGAAGGAGAGGTGCAGGGTAGTAGTAGTAGTAGTAGTAGTAGTGAGAGGCCACTGAGAGGTCATGTCCCTCTCAGATCCAACCCTTCTCACTTGAAAAGCTTGTCCAAGGTGTTTTCTGTACCAAGATGCCACGTGTTGCAGTGTCTGACAAGATGAACATCAAAATGGTATACAATACCGACAGGTTGTTAGGTAAGACACATATGCAACAGTTAGACAACTTTATTCCGAAACGTTTCGCCTACACAGTAGGCTTCTTCAGTCGAATACAATGTAACAATGTGCTGGAACTTTGTTTCATCTTCAATATATTTCTCATCATATTATTTGCTGCCTTGGCTATGATTATTTCCTTATTTTGAGATAACACACACACACACACACACGTGTGTGTGTGTGTGTGTGTGTGTGTGTGTGTGTGTGTGAGGCAGGACTACAAAGAGACCTGGACAGGCTATAAGTCTGGTCCAGCAACTGGCTCCTTGAATTTAAACCTGCCAAATGCAAAGTCATGAAGATTGGGGAAGGGCAAAGAAGACCGCAGACACAATATAGTTTAGATGGCCAAAGACTGCAAACCTCACTCAAGGAAAAAGATCTGGGGGTGAGTATAACACCGAGCATATCTCCTGAGGCGCACATCAATCAGATAACTGCTGCAGCATACGGGCGCCTGGCAAACCTACGGATAGCGTTCCGATACCTCAGTAAGGACTCGTTTAAGCCTCTGTATACCATTTACGTCAGGCCCATACTGGAGTATGCAGCACCAGTTTGGAATCCACACCTAGTCAAGCACGTCAAGAAATTAGAGAAAGTGCAAAGGTTTCCAACAAGACTAGTCCCAGAGCTACGGGGATTGTCCTACGAAGAAAGTTTGAGGGAAATCGGCCTGACGACACTGGAGGACAGGAGGGTCAGGGGAGACATGATAACGACTTATAAAATACTGCACGGAATAGACAAGGTGGACAAAGACGGGATGTTCCAGAGATGGGACACAGCCACAAGAGGTCACAATTGGAAGTTGAA
>NC_091325.1:30980127-31112627 GCF_038502225.1 Cherax quadricarinatus | reverse complement strand
AAGATAAATTAAGGAAGTAATTATCCGCCAACCATGTGCATGACCTTTAATTTGCTCTTTAATGATAGCTGTCATATATATATATATATATATATATATATATATATATATATATATATATATATATATATATATATATATATATATATATATATATATATATATATATATATATATATATATATATATATATATATATGGAATATTTTTACCGAATCACAGTTACTTGCTTCACGAGCAGATCTCATGGAATATTCTTAACCCCCCTCATGCATCTAATGTGTCTCTCTGTCTCTCTGTCTCTCTCTCTGTCTCTGTCTCTTTCTCTCTTTCCTCATCCACTTTTCCTGTAATACAACATTTTTCACAGCTGGACTTACTTTCTGTTGTATAAAATATTTGCTTTGAATAATTTATCGTGTAATTTAATAAGAGTTTGTAAATATGTGACCATCACAATGCCGATATCTCCTTTGTAACTACATGATACATTTTGGTATTAAATTTTTTTTAATGTACTTGCAATATTTTATTCACCCTAATGTTAGACATTCAGGTTGATACCAGACCTTCGTCTGCTTAACAGGAATTATACTCGTGCCTGTGATAGGTAATTGTATGAAATCTTTCTGTTACTCTATTTTTCATGAGAACTGCATGCTGGAGAAAGTCAGGAGATCACCTGTGCTGTAATGAACACTTACAGTCACTAGCTGGTCTGTGATATACTAGTTATTCTTCGGACAGATGAAATGTGCGACTACCTTGTACCAGTTATTTTGTGGCAACTTACGCAGTGTGTGGCTTACCATTTCGGTAAGACTATTGCTTAGTGAATATACATGAAGTCTGCAGCTGCCCTGTTCAATGGGAATTGTATAATTGGAATGTTCGTCATGTGGAATAAGACAGTTATGTGCAGTGTAAGACGTTTAATAGAGATGTTTCGCCCCGAGTGACTTCTTCAGTCCTAATACAGAGATAACTGAGAAACATAATAGCCAGAGGGTAGTAATAATAGTGCAGTTTTCAATTACTTATAGGATGGGAAGAGCTGCAGTGCTGTAATATCTTGTTCAGTATGACAGCTGCAGTGTACTATGCAATATGCTGGGAACAACCGCAGTCTGCGGCTATACTGTTTTATATCAGTGTTATACTGTGTGAACACCCACCCTGTGTGGCTACACTTGACATTATATAGTGAGAAGATAGAAATTGTCCACACACATTATTGTACATAAAAATTTCATACTACGAAACCCCACATTGCGATGGTACCTTGGTAACACCCTTCGTTGTATTCTGCTTCTCAGTTCTTCATAAAACATAAATGGTGGGAACACCTGCAGTGAGCAGCATCCTTGTTCTAATTAGTTTTATGATGAAGACAACCGCACTGGAACACACCTAATTAGTTTTATGATGAAGACAACCGCACTGGAACACACCTAATGAGTTTTATGATGAAGACAACCGCACTGGAACACACCTAATTAGTTTTATGATGAAGACAACCGCACTGGAACACACCTAATTAGTTTTATGATGAAGACAACCGCACTGGAACACACCTAATTAGTTTTATGATGAAGACAACCGCACTGGAACACACCTAATTAGCTTTAAGATGAAGACAACCGCACTGGAACACACCTAATTAGTTTTATGATGAAGACAACCGCACTGGAACACACCTAATTAGTTTTATGATGAAGACAACCGCACTGGAACACACCTAATTAGGTCATCCCAAAACGGGACCTGTATGTGGGTTTCTTATTCTTTTTCTTTTCTTTTTTCATCCACGAACTCAAATCTTATATTTCGCTCATAACAGTAAAGAGACTCATCTGACTGACTTTCAATTTTCAACGCGAGTGTAATGTAAGTAAGCCAGTATTGTTGATATACTTGGCAAGTGCAAGTGCAAGTGCAAGTGCAAGTGCCCCCCTGGGATCAAAGTTGCAGGAACTATTGCCACTTTGTTTGATTACCTGTGATAACTTCGACAGCACACAGCTGCTTCATCACAAACCTTCAGAAGTGTTGTGTGTAACACCAACAACGATGATCACTTTTATGAAACTAGAGATTAGTTTTTCCCTATCAAATTCCGTTAAATAAGTTTGAGTCTACCAATTCTGAGTTGGCTTGGTGTGTGCGCGCGCGCGCGTGTGCGTGTGTGTGTGTGTGTGTGTGTGGGTGTGTGTGTACTCACCTATTTGTGGTTGCGGCGGTCGAGTCCTAGCTCCTGGCCCCGCCTCTTCAGCGGTTGCTACTGGGTCCTCTCTCTCTCTCCCCGCTCCATGAGCTTTATCATACCTCGTCTTAAAACTATGTATGGTTCCTGCCTCCACTACGTCATTTTCTAGGCTATTCCACTGCCTGACAACTCTATGACTCAAGAAATACTTCCTAATATCTCTCTGACTCATCCGTGTCTTCAACTTCCAATTGTGACCACTTGATTCTGTGTCCTCTCGCTGGAACATCCTGTCTTTGTCCACCTTGTCTATTCCACGCAGTATTTTATATGTCGTTATCATGTCTCCTCTGACCCTCCTGTCCTCTAGTGTCGTCAGGCCGATTTCCCTTAACCTTTCTTCATAAGACATTCCCCTTAGCTCTGGAACTAACCTCGTCGCAAACCTTTGTACTTTCTCTAGTTTCTTGACGTGCTTTATCAAGTGTGGGTTCCAAACAGGTGCTGCATACTCCAGTATGGACCTGACATACACGGTGTACAGTGTCTTGAACGATTCCTTATTAAGGTATCGGAACGCTGTTCTCAGGTTCGCCAGACGCCCAAATGCTGCAGCAGTTACCTGGTTGATGTGTGCTTCCGGAGACATGCTCGGTGTTATACTCACTCCAAGATCTTTCTCCTTGAGCGAGGTTTGCAGTCTTTGGCCACCTAGCCTATACTCTGCCTGCGGTCTTCTTTGCCCTTCCCTTATCTTCATGACTTTACATTTGGCGGGATTAAATTCGAGAAGCCAGTTGCTGGGCCAGGTGTCCAGTCTGTCCAGGTCTCTTTGAAGTCCTGCCCGGTCCTAATCTGATTTAATTCTCCTCATTAACTTCACATCGTCTGCGAACAGGGACACTTCTGAGTCTAACCCTTCCATCATGTCGTTCACATATACCAAAAATAGCACTGGTCCTAGGACCGACCCCTGTGGGACCCCGCTCGTCACAGGTGCCCATTGTGATACATCATTACGTACCATGACTCGTTGTTGCCTTCCTGTCAGGTATTCTCTGATCCATTGCAGTGCCCTTCTTGTTATATGAGCCTGATCCTCTAGCTTCTGCACTAATCTCTTGTGAGGAACTGTGTCAAAGGCCTTCTTGCAGTCCAAGAAGATGCAATCAACCCACCCCTCTCTTTCGTGTCTTACTTCTGTTACTTTATCATAAAACTTCAGAAGGTTTGTGACACAGGATTTTCCTTCCATGAATCAATGCTGGTTGGCGTTTTTACACTTGTTCCGTTCCAGGTGCTCCACCACTCTCCTCCTGATAATCTTCTCCATAACTTTGCATACTATACACGTCAGTGACAGAGGACTATAGTTTAGTGCCTCTTTTCTGTCTCCTTTTTTAAAAATGGCAACTATATTTGCCATCTTTCATACATCAGGTAGTTGCCCAGTTTCCAGGGACGTGTTGAAGATTGTGGTAAGTGGCACACACAACATATCCGCTCCCTCTCTAAGGACCCACGGGGAGATGTTGTCCGGTCCCATTGCCGTTTCTTCACCTCCTCCTCATCTGTATGTATGTCATCCAACACTTTGGTCTGTCCCCCGAGAGGCCTTCCTGTCTCCACTCTAAATACTTCCTTAAATCGCATGTTGAACTCCTCATATACCGCTTGATCGTTTCTTGTCAGTTCTCCACCTTCTTTCCACAGCCTTATCACCTGGTCTTTGACTGTTGTCTTCCTCCTAATGTGGCTATACAGCAGTTTCGGGTCAGACTTGACTTTCGATGATATGTCGTTTTCGTACTGTCGCTGGTCCTCCCTCCTTATCTGTGCATACTCGTTTCTGGCTCTTCTACTAATCTCCTTATTTTCCTGAGTCCTTTGCCTTCTGTACCTTCGGGTAAACCAAGGACTCACTTTGGTCTTCCTATTATTTCTGTTTCCCTTGGGAACAAACCTTTCCTCTGCCTCCTTGCACTTTGTTGCTACTTATTCCATCATCTCGTTTACAGATTTTCCTACCAGGTCTCTGTCTCACTAAACCTCCTGCAGGAAGATCCTCATACCTGTGTAGTCCCCCCTTTTGTAGTTTGGTTTTTCCAATTCAGTTCCCGTTACCTTCTCCACTTGTAACTCTACTATATAATCAAAACTTAGAACCACGTGATCGCTAGCTGAAAGTGGCCTCTCGTAAGTGATGTTCTCAATGTCAGAACTGCTCAGGGTGTGTGTGTGTGTGTATGTGTGCGTGTGTGTGTGTGTGTGTGTGTGTGTGTGTGTGTGTGTGTGTGTGTGTGTGTGTGTGTGTGTGTGTGTGTGTGTGTGTGTGTGCGTGTGTGTGTGTACTCCCCCAGTTGTACTCACCTAGTTGAGGTTGCAGGGGTCGAGTCCGAGCTCCTGGCCCCTCCTTTTCACTGGTCGCTACTAGGTCACTCTCCCTGAACCGTGAGCTTTATCATACCTCTGCTTAAAGATATGTATGGATCCTGCCTCCACTACATCGCTTCCCAAACTATTCCACTTACTGACTACTCTGTGGCTGAAGAAATACTTCCTAACATCCCTGTGATTCATCTGTGTCTTCAACTTCGAAATGTGTCACCTTGTTACTGTGTCCAATCTCTGGAACATCCTGTCTTTGTCCACCTTGTGGACGTTATCATGTCCCCCCTATCTCTCCTGTCCTCCAGTGTCAGGTTGATTTCCTTTAACCTCTCCTCATAGGACATACCTCTTAGCTCTGGGACTAATCGTGTTGCAAACCTTTGCACTTTCTCTAGTTTCTTTACGTGCTTGGCTAGGTGTCGGTTCCAAACTGATGCCGCATACTCCAATGTGGGCCTAACGTACACGGTGTACAGGGTTCTGGGCGATTCCTTATTAAGATGTCGGAATGCTGTTCTGAGGTTTCCTAGGCGCCCATATGCTGCAGCCGTTATTTGGTTGATGTGCCCTTCAGGAGATGTGTCTGGTGTTATACTCACCCCAAGATCTTTCTCCTTGAGTGATGTTTGTAGTCTCTGGCCCCCTAGACTGTACTCCGTCTGCGGTCTTCTTTGCCCTTCCCCAGTCTTCATGACTTTGCACTTGGTGGGATTGAACTCCAGGAGCCAATTGCTGGACCAGGTCTACAGCCTGTCCAGATCCCTTTGTAGTTCTTCCTGGTCTTCGATCGAGTGAATTCTTCTCATCAACTTCACGTCATCTGCAAACAGGGACACCTCAGAGTATATTCCTTCCGTCATGTCGTTCACAAATACCAGAAACAGCACTGGTCCTAGGACTGACCCCTCTGGGACCCCGCTGGTCATAGGTGCCCACTCTGACACCTCGCCACGTACCATGTTTAGCTGCTCTCTTCCTGACAAGTATTCCCTGATCCATTGTAGTGCCTTCCCTGTTATCCCTGCTTGGTCCTCCAGTTTTTGCACTAATCTCTTGTGTGGAACTGTGTCAAACGCCTTGCAGTCCAAGAATATGCAATCCACCCACCCCTCTCTCTCTCTTGTCTTACTGCTGTCACCATGTCATAGAACTCCAGTAGGTTTGTGACACAGGATTTCCCGTCACTGAAACCATGTTGGCTGCTGTTGATGAGATCATTGCTTTCCAGGTGTTCCACAACTCTTCTCCTGATAATCTTCTCCATGATTTTGCATACTATACATGTCAATGATACTGGTCTGTAGTCTAGTGCTTCATGTCTGTCTCATTTTTTAAAGAGTTGGACTACATTTGCTGTCTTTCATGCCTCAGGCAATCTCCCTGTTTCGATAGATGCATTGAATATTGTTGTTAGGGGTACACATAGCTCCTCTGCTCCCTCTCTCAGAGCCCATAGAGAGATGTTATCTGGCCCCATTGCCTTAAAGTATCTATCTCACTCAGTAGCCTCTTCACTTCTTCCTCGGTTGTGTGCACTGTGTCCAGCACTCGGTGGTGTGCCCCACCTCTCTGTCTTTCTGGAGCCCCTTCTGTCTCCTCTGTGAACACTTCTTTGAATCTCTTGTTGAGTTCCTCACATACTTCACGGTCATTTCTTATTGTCTCTCCTCCTTCCTTCCTTAGTCTGATTACCTGGTCCTTTACTGTTGTTTTCCTCCTGATGTGGCTGTATAACAGTTTCGGGTCAGATTTGGCTTTCGCTACTATGTCGTTTTCATATTGTAGTTGGGCCTCCCTTCTTATCTGTGCGTATTCGTTTCTGGCTCTACGACTGCTCTCCTTATTCTCCTGGGTCCTTTGCCTTCTATATTTCTTCCATTTCCTAGCACACTTGGTTTTTGCCTCCCTGCACCTTTGGGTGAACTATGGGTTCATCCTGGCTTTTTCATTATTCCTGTTACCCTTGGGTACAAACCTCTCCTCAGCCTCCTTGCATGTTGTTGCTACATATTCCATCATCTCATTAACTGGCTTCCTTGCCAGTTCTCTGTTCCACTGAACCCCATTCAGGAAGTTCCTCATTCCTGTGTAGTCCCCTTTCTTGTAGTTTGGCTTCATTCGTCCTGGCCTTCCTGCTTTCCCCTCCACTTGTAGCCATACTCTGTATTTGACACTGAAAACCACATGGTCACTGGCCCCAAGGGGTCTTTCATATGTGATGTCCTCGATATCTGCACTACTCAAGGTGAATACTAAGTCCAGTCTTGCTGGTTCATCCTCTCCTCTCTCTCTTGTAGTGTCCCTTACGTGTTGGTACATGGGGTTTTCCAGTTCAACCTCCGTCATCTTAGCCCTCCATGTATCTTGACCCCCATGTGGCTCCAAGTTCTCCCACTCGATCTCCTTGTGGTTAAAGTCACCCATGATCAGAAGCTTTTCCCTGCATGCATGAGCTCTTCTGGCCACTGCAGCCAGTGTGTCAACCATAGCTCTATTGCTCTCGTCGTACTCTTGCCTTGGCCTCCTGCTGTTCTGGGGTGAGTTATACATCACTGCTATTACCATCTTGGGACCTCCAGAGTGAAGCATTCCCGCTATGTAATCACTTTCTTCTCCCCTGTCTCCTCTCTCCAGCTCACCAAAATTCCATCGGTTTTTGATCAGCAATGCCACTCCTCCACCCCCCCTGTTCCCTCTGTCTTTCCTCAGGATCTAGTATCCTGTTGGAAAGATGGCATCTGTTATCGTACCTGTAAGCTTGGTTTCTGTGAGAGCTATGATGTCCGGTGATGTCTCTTTGACTCTTTCGTGCCACTCCTCCCACTTATTTGTTATTCCATCAGTGTTTGTGTACCATACCTAGAGTTTCCTTTCCAACACTGTGGTTTGGGAGGCCTGTGAGGGTGGAAGACCTGGTAGCATAATGTGGGATTCTATAGCTCGGTGCTGGGTGGAAGCTGTGGGTACGGATTGTAGTATATGTTGGGGTGGTGTGATAGGTTGTGGGGTTCTGAGGATAGTTGTGTGTGTGCTTGCCCTTGCTGCTCTGTTCTGCTCTGACTGACCGCTGCTGGTTCCACCCTTGTCTCCTTTCCTAGCTCCTTTCGTTTTTTTTTTGTCCTTTCCCTCAGCTTCTGTCGTTCTGTTTGTGTCCTGTCTCTGTCTAGGAACACCCAATTGTACTCTTACGAGTATTTCAACCGTGATTTCTCTTGGAGGATCCTGTTCTGCACTGTTTCCGTCCTGAGAATCAGCTTGATTGGTCGGTTTCTCCCCTTCGAGTACCTCCCTATTCTCTGAAAATTTACGATCTCGTCCATCTCTTCTTCACCTATTTCCATGATGATTTTCTCAATCTCCTTTCTTTCTTCCTGCCGCCTTTCAGTGTGTGTCCTTTCCTCTCTCTCCTGAAGCCCATAGATAAACTGATTTTGCCCTTTCCTCCTCCCATTGCCTCACCCTCTGTGACTCTGAGTCCTGTCTGTATGTGGTCATTTTCTCCCTTGATTTTTCCAGTGGCTCTTGGTAGCATGGTTATGCCTCAGCATTCGACCTATCACCCTCTCCATCTGCACCCAGCTGTTCTTCCCTTTCACTCCTTGGCCCTTCTTGGCAGGCTGATATGACCTTAGCATAATTCATATCTCCTTCCTTCCTGTTCGGCCTCTCAGCTTCATATGCTGTGTCTTCTCTGGTCACTGCCCCTGTAACTCGCTTCAGCCTATTTATCTCAACCTCTAGGACCCTTATCCTGGCCACTGCAGTTTTGACTTGTGCCTCCCAATTCTTTGTCTCCTTCTCCAACCTCTTTTCCAATTTCACAGAGAGCTCTTTCTCCATTTTTTCAGAAAGCTCACCTAATTTTCTCTCCCACTCTTGTTCCATCCTTTTCCACTGCTCCTCCATCCACTCCTCCCTACCAGAACCATTCTCATCTGATCCCTGGTTCCTGCGAGTCCTAACCCTTATTTTTTTAAGTGAGAGGGAGACAGAGAGAGAGAGAGAGAGAGAGAGAGAGAGAGAAGCGAAAGGTAGAAGGAAAGAGAGAGGGGAGAGTGAGAAGGGAAAGGGGGAGAGATAGAGAGTGAAAGAGAGGGGGAAAGAGAATGAAGGGAAGGGTAGGAGAGGGGAGAGTGAGAGGGGAAATTGGGGAAGAGAGAGAGTCCACTAGACAGTGCACATACCATCTCTGATCCTACACCTGTCAGCACACCTACCGACACTATTCCAGAATCTGGCAGCAGTGCATCATCGGCAAGTTCTGAGTCAGGAGTTTCTCCACCAGAGATTGGTGCAGTTAATATTCAGGGAACTATTACTGCATCTGATCACCCACTGCGCCAAAGTACGAACAGGAGGGACACATCTGTCAGAACTGGTAGAGGACGAGGTAGAGGAAGTGGAAGAGGACGTGGAGGAGGAAGACATCTCCAGCCGTCTCACCCTCCAATAACACAGTTCCAGTGGCAGAACCTGAGGACAAATCTGCAAAACACAGGTGGTGCAACAAATCATAGTCCACCCTCCCAGGCACCTAGGCTGTGCTCTCGCTGTCACCGGAAGGGGCACACCGCCAACAACTGCCTGCAAGATACCAGGTGTAATTACTGCTACAAGAAACGACATCAGGAGGACCAGTGTCGGAAGAAAAAGGAACTTGACAGACAGGACCACCTGTTTAGAGACCTGTTCTCAGAACAACCAGCAGGATCTCTGAATTGGTCAACACTCTCACGTGTCACCCACTCAACTACTCCTATCTCAGCCCAGCAGGTGGTACTGTGCCTTATACAAGACCACAGACCTACATCCCTGCAGCTGCCTCAGTACCCTACCTCTCTCAAGGGCAGGTACCTTACTTGCCCTACACACCCACCACATCAAGCTGACCACATCATGAGGTGCCAGTCTATCAGCATCCTGTCGGCCAACATTAGAGGTTTCATTACTAATGTTGGAGAGCTCACACATAGTTTTGTGAACACTCGACGTCCCGACATGATAGCTGTTGTTGAAACATTTTTGGATGACAGGACTCCAGAAAATTTTGCAAGAATTGCTGGCTACACCTCATGGATGAGAAGAGACAGGCAAGGGCAAGGAGGAGGTGTTGCTGTGTGCTTCTCTAAAAGTGTTCATGACCAGCACATTGATGTTGCCGCCCCTACTCATCTTGAAATGATGTTCTTCAAGCTCTGCATAAACACTAGTACCTCTGTACTAGCATGTGCAATGTACAGACCTCAGTGGCAACTTGCAGACCCTATCAACTTCCTAATGGAAAATATTGACTCATTTCTGCAACAACACAACTGTCAACATATCATAATTGTTGATAACCTCAACCAACACGTTATCCAGAGGGACTTTGATGACCTTCTTGCAGTATTTGACATGAGAAACTTTGTTGATTTCCCTACTCACATCTCTGGTTCCTCCCTTGACCCAGTAGTGAGTGATCTGGCAGAAGGCATAGTCGCTTGTCAACCCCTCGGCTACGTTGGAACGTCTGACCACAAGGCTGTTTTTACGACACTTAAGATCCCAACAGAACGAGGCGAGGAGTCCACACGCACAACCTGGCAATGAGAAAGAGGTAATTGGCCAGCCCATTGCTCTGAGCTCGCCACCACCGATTGGAATGCTCTTCTCCAAGGGGATGTTGACAACCAAGTGAAAGCCTTCACTGGACACATCCTTAATCTACAACAAGAACACATTCCTCACCGGCAATATGTGACGAAGCCTACAGATCAGCCTTGGTTTGGCTTTCGTTGTAGAGAGGCTGCTACTGCTAAGTACAAAGCATGGCGAAGGTGTAAGAGACATCCTACCACCTATAACAGGAACTTGAACAGGCAAGCCTGTAGGCATATGGGTGACGTTCAAAAGTGGGCCATTGCTAAATGGGAGGTGGACACTAAAAGAAAGCTAGCATCAGGTAGGGTAGGCTCCAAAACTTGGTGATCCCTGGTCAAGGACAGACAAGGTTATCTGCCTGATGAACTCATTCCACCTCTAAATCGACAGGATGGGACCACCTCTACTAGTAGTCAAGAGAAGGCGGACCTCTTTGCTGAACACTTTGCTACCAAAATGCAAGTTCCTGATCCAGCAAGGGACTAGCTGCAAGAACTGTGTCAAAATTGTCAGTGGCGACAATAAGGCAGGAGGAGGTGCATTTCCTTCTTAAATCGCTTGACGAAGAAAAGGCTGTTGGCCCAGACAAGTTGAGCCCAAGATTGCTGAGATATGCAGACCAGCTAGCAGCACCTCTAACTCGCATCTTTCAGCACTGCCTAGTACAGTGTAAATGGCCCTCTCTATGGAAAGAGGCAAATGTTGTCCCTGTTCACAAAAAGAAGAGCAGAGCAGAAATCAGCAACTACAGATCAGTGTCACTCCTGTCAATCACTGGTAAGATCCTTGAGACAATAATCTCAAGACAAATGACAGAGTTCTTTGACTACCACTCACTACTTTGTGATCGTCAATATGGCTTCAGGAAAGGTTACTCTGCTGCTGATCTGTTGTTAAACCTCTCCACTAAGTGGCAAAAGTCACTGGATGAATCGAAAGTCAGCTGTGTGGTAGCACTGGACATTGCTGGCGCTTTCGACCGGGTGTGGCACCAGGGCTTCTTAGCAAAACTTCAAGCACTGGGAATTGCAGGCTCTACACTACGTCTCCTCAATGATTACCTTCATGGTAGATCTCTAAGTGTAGTTCTCAATGGAACGGAATCAGCAAGACATCCTACTGGGGCAAGTGTTCCACAAGGAACCGTGCTGGGACCATTGTTAAGGAATGTCTACTTCAACGACCTTCTTCATCTCATCCCAGAATCACATGCATATGCAGACGACTGTACACTGACATTCACTTATCCAAGAGAAGAAATGCCAGCTGCTCTAAGCTACATCAATCACCAGCTAAGAGCTATATCAGCTTGGGAAAATAAGTGGCAAGTAACATTTGCACCTGAGAAAACGCAAAGGATGATCGTCTCTAGGCACCATGATGGTAATGCTGGTGCAGTAGTAAGGATGAATGGGAGGGCGTTGGCACCTGGAGAAGAAGTTGATATCCTTGGGGTGAAATTTGACTCCAAACTAACTATGAAGGACCTTGTTGTAAATCTTGCAAACAAGGCAGCCAAGAAGCTTACAGCACTTCGCCGTATCTCGCATCTGCTTGACAGTAGGGGTTGCAAGATTCTGTACGAGGCACAAGTACGCTCACACCTTGAGTATGCTCCACTTTCTTGGTTTGCCTGCCCCCCCCCCTCTCATCTGCGACTTCTTGACAGAGTAGAGAACAGAGCAAGACGTCTCATCTCTCGTCTGGACCCATCCTGGATAGAGATGGCATTTCAGCAGAGCCTTCAACATAGGAGGGATGTGGGTGGCCTTACTGTTATGTACAAGGCCAATATTGTCAAAGTACCACACTTGGATCCACTTCGAGGACAGTATGAAACAAGCTTTTTGCCACAAGACGGGCAGAAAGCAGCAACTTCACTCTGGCTGTACCCTTCTCCAGAACATCACTCCATCTGAGATCATATAATCCCAGGATGACTCGTGTATGGAACACATTCGTATAGCATAATGATGTCAACGAGATAAAGTCAGTTGATCAAATGAAAATGCTGGCCCACAGATGGCTCCAACTTCATCCTGTTCCCTGCTTGTATGTCTCATAACAATAAAAATGCTTTCAAATGAGCTGATGTAGGTAACAGCTCTTAGCTTGCCAATAAAGTTAGGAATCCTTAACCTGTAAATAGCTTGTCAATAAAGCTAGGGATCCTTAACCTCGTCAAACCCTGTGTTAAAAAAAATAAAAAATAAAAAAAGGGAAGGTAGAAGGAGAGAGAGAGGGGGAGAGTGAGAAGGGAAAATGGGGAAGAGAGAGAGACAGAGAGAAGGGAAAGGTAGAAGGAGAGAGGGGGAGAATGAGAAGGGAAAAGGGGGAAGAGAGAGAGTGAGAGAGAGATAGAGAGAGAGAGAGAGGGCAAAGGGAGGGGGAGAGAGAGAGAGAGGGGGGGAGAGAGAGGAGGAGAGAGGGGTAGAAGGGGAAAAGAGGGGGGAGATGGAAGAGAGAGAGGGGAGAGAGAAGATAGGGGGAGAGAGAGGGGAGGAGGGGAGAGAGATGGGAAAAGGGAGAGAGGAGAGATAATGAGAGGGGAGAGATATTAGAGGGGGAGAGATGTTAGAGGGGGGGAGGTGTTAGAGGAAAGAGAAGTTAGAGGGGAGAGATGGGAGAGAGAGATAGGTAGAGAGTGATAGGTAGAGAGAGATAGGTAGAGAGAGAGAGATAGGTAAAGAGTGAGATAGGTAGAGAGAGATAGGTAGAGAGATAGGTTGTGAGGGAGACAGGTAGTGAGAGAGGGAGAGAGAGAGAGAAGGAGTGAGGTTTAGATGGTCAGTGCGCGTGTGTGTGTGTGTGTGTGTACTCACCTATTTGTACTCACCTATTTGTGGAAGCAGGGGTCGAGACTCAGCTCCTGGCCCCTCCTCTTCACTGAGGCGTGTGTGTGTGTGTGTGTGTGTGTGGAATTGAATTAAGAACAAATACTGCAGAACGCCTTTTCTGATAGACTTCTAATTTTCAGTACTGATAGTATTTATTAAAGAATAATTGACTTTCACTTTGAGTTACACATATTTTAAATTGCCAAGTTATTACACGTAAACTAATGAAATTAGTTTACGTGTAATAACTTGAGAGTGCCTCTCCTGATCGCCATGAGATGGAATACCTTCTAGTACTGTATTTGTCAAATTTTGCCAATTTACAGACTTTTTTTTTCAAATTTTACTTTCTTAGGAAATACAAAATTAATGTTTTTTCTTAGAAGATTGTAAAGAATCTTACATAGAAAAGCCCAGCAAAAAGATAGTTGAAAAATATTGAGAACTCGTACTTTTATAGGGTTTTAAAATATTCATGTAATTTCCAGTATCCTGGAAAAACTTCAGCAACTTTCCAACCCCTTAATGGCGCTACGTAGCTTCAAATACTAAAGACAAAGAGGTGCAACCTACCTGGACGAGAAGCAGATTTGCTCAGTATTTATCCCCATTAAATCATGCTAACTAATTTTTCGTGTATCTCTAAAAGGCTTACAGTCATGTAGATCAATAGTTCAACCGATAAGTTCTCCAACTTGTCGGTTCTCTGATCCATTCATCTACATTCCTGTCTGACACAGCAACATCTTGGGATCTTAATACAGGGAATTTTTCACTTGCCTAACCTTTGGGCACGACCTACTTCTACATCTGTCAAATGTGATACCACCTCCAACTGCTGCGCCTCACCTACCTACGGTATATAAGCCACTTCTTCGCACATATGCTGTATTCTTTTCATGACTGACTGATTATATCTACTCAAGGCTGAGGGACTGATTACCTCAAACTCCCTCTGTTCTTCATCATTCTCCTTTGTATCGACTGATGAAAACATTCCTCATTAACGATACCCAAGTGTTGCACATGTGTCTAATTTATCATCTTACGTAGGTTCGCACGAATCTCTGCCATAACTGGAGAATGCATCTTCTGACTGGCTTCAAATTTTGAGGTGAGTTTTAGTTTCCTCAGTACAAAGTTTGCTCGCTTTTCTTTGGGTGGCATACATACCAGTTTGCAAATTTAATTAAATAAATATCAATATTTATTTAAAGGTAGTAGGTTGGTAGACAGCAACCACCCAGGGAAGTACTACCGTCCTGCCACATGACTGTGAAACAGAAACCTGTAACTGTTTTGCATGATGGTAGTATTGCTGGTGTCTTTTTCTGTCTCATAAACACGCTATATAACAGGGATATCTTGCTACTCCAACTTACACTTTGGTCACACTTCACAGACACGCACATGCATATATATAAACATACATCTAGGTTTTTCTCCTTTTTCTACATAGCTCTTGTTCTTCTTTATTTCTTCTATTGTCCATGGGGAAGTGGAAAAGAATCTTTCCTCCGTAAGCCATGCGTGTCGTATGAGGCGACTAAAATGCCGGGAGCAATGGGCTAGTAACCCCTTCTCCTGTAGACATTTACTAAAAAAGAGAAGAAGAAAAACTTTATAAAACTGGGATGCTTGAATGTGCGTGGATGTAGTGCGGATGACAAGAAACAGATGATTGCTGATATTATGAATGAAAAGAAGTTGGATGTCCTGGCCCTAAGCGAAACAAAGCTGAAGGGGGTAGGGGAGTATCGGTGGGGGGAAATAAATGGGATTAAGTTTGAAACAATCCATATTGTTTCAAACTTTGGAACTGCTCTCCTCCAGACTGAGGGACTGACCACCTCAAAACTTTAAGGGTGATGGACTGATTACATCGTCTTCAAATCTCTTCTGCTTCTATCAACTTTTCTGTACTCGACTGAAGAAGCCTACTGTGTAGGCGAAACGTTTCGAAATAAAGATACCTAACTGTTGCATGTGTCTTACCTAACAACCTGTCGGTATTTTATACCATTTTAATGTTCAACTTTGTCCTTGGAGGCAAAGAGGGGAATGTATGAGAGTATAGTTTTACCAACGCTCTTACATGGGTGTGAAGCATGGGTGATGAATGTTGCAGCGAGGAGAAGGCTGGAGGCAGTGGAGATGCCATGTCTGAGAGCAATGTGTGGTGTGAATATGATGCAGAGAATTCGTAGTTTGGAAGTTAGGAGGAGGTGCGAGATTACCAAAACTGTTGTCCAGAGGGCTTAGGAAGGGTTGTTGAGGTGGTTCGGACATGTAGAGAGAATGGAACGAAACAGAGTGACTTCAAGAGTGTATCAGTCTGTAGTGGAAGGAAGGCGGGGTAGGGGTCGGCCTAGGAAAGGTTGGAGGGAGAGGGTAAAGGAGGTTTTGTGTGCGAGGGGCTTGGACTTCCAGCAGGCATGCGTGAGCGTGTTTGATAGGAGTGAATGGAGACAAATGGTTTTTAATACTTGACGTGCTGTTGGAGTGTGAGCAAAGTAACATTTATGAAGGTGTTCAGGGAAACCGGCAGGCCGGACTTGAGTCCTGGAGATGGGAAGTACAGTGCCTGCACTCTGAAGGAGGGGTGTTAATGTTGCAGTTTAAAAACTGTAGTGTAAAGCACCCTTCTGGCAAGACAGTGATGGAGTGAATGATGGTGAAAGTTTTTCTTTTTCGGGCCACCCTGCCTTGGTGGGAATCGGCCAGTGTGATAATAAAAAAAAATTATTTACATTCAATAACTAAAGAATACCTCCTCTTCTGATCGGCTTCAAAATATTAATCAGAATGTATTCTGATAGGTTGATCTCCCGTGGCCTGGTGGCTAAAGCTCTCGCTTCACACGGCGGTGTCTGGGTTCAATTCCCAGGAAGGGTAGAAACATTGGACGTGTTTCTTTACACCGGTTTTCTATGTTTACCTCTCAGTAAAATGGGTACTTGGGTGTTAGTGGACTGGTGTGGGTCGCATCCTGGGTGTTAGTGGACTGGTGTGGGTCACATCCTGGGTGTTAGTGGACTGGTGTGGGTCGCATCCTGGGTGTTAGTGGACTGGTGTGGGTCGCATCCTGGGTGTTAGTGGACTGGTGTGGGTCGCATCCTGGGTGTTAGTGGACTGGTGTGGGTCACATCCTGGGTGTTAGTGGACTGGTGTGGGTCGCATCCTGGGTGTTAGTGGACTGGTGTGGGTCGCATCCTGGGTGTTAGTGGACTGGTGTGGGTCACATTCTGGGTGTTAGTGGACTGGTGTGGGTCGCATCCTGGGTGTTAGTGGACTGGTGTGGGTCGCATCCTGGGACAATACTGACCTAATTTGCACGAAATGTTGAGAATAACAAGCGACTTTCTATATAGTAATATGTCATTGATGTCAGCTATGGTCTGTATACCTTTTACATGTACTGGTAGAAATAAAGATTTTATGATTATTATTATTATGATGATGATTATGATTATTGTTATGATAATAATAATAATAATAATAATAATAATAATAATAATAATAATAATAAAATTATTATTATTATTATTGTTATTATTATTATTATTATTATTATTATTATTGTTATTATTATTATTATTATTATTATTATTATTATTATTATTATTATTAAGTTTAGTCAGGGAAGGTGAATATTTGAAATTTTATTAAAATCGTTAATTAACTTGGAATCAGATCATTTACATAATGACTTTCATGATCACGTTCAAAGTTTCTCCAGTTGACAGCTTTATTAATAGGAACCCTTGTAGATTTAGCGCTTCATTTTATAATAATAATAATAATAATAATAATAATAATAATAATAATAATAATAATAATAATAATAATAATAATAATAATAATAATTTTTTAATAGGTTGCGAAAATTTGAATTTGTCAATTTTATTATATAAATTGTAATTACTTAAGAATGTCTAGTCTTATCGGCTTCAAACCCTAAACTATGACGTAACTTAATCGAAATTATTTTTGTATTGATCGACACCATGCCCAGCCCTTCTAGGGCAGGGTAGGTGCCTGAGCCCGAGCTTACAGCTCACAAGACTGTCATTCCCATTAGCCCCCTTGGGGCGGGGATTGCAGACCAGAGAGGCCTAGCTTGTGGCTAGGCCTGGGGACAGTTGGTCCCTAAGATGAGGAGGTACTTGTACCTCCTCCCATGGGAGACTTAGGTCTCAGACACTCCCTAGAGAGGGAGCCAAGGCCGGGCCACCACTTTGAAAAGGCCCGGGCCGGGAGAATACCAGCGAATCTTTAATAATAATAATAATAATAATAATAATAATAATAATAATAATAATTTTTGCATTAAATTTAGTCTATGCAGACTAGCATTATTATTTTTTAATATATTCATCATTCTGGATTTTCTTAACCTTTTCTTTTTAAGTTATTATAGTTTCTTACATGATCGTAGAGAATTTGGACTAGATTATTAATAATTATAATAATGGGGAACGCTAAACCCGTAGGGTTATACAGTGCATGTGGGGGGAGATGGAAGGTACTTACGTTCAATTCAGGGAACTGGAGCACAGATCTAATTCCCTAGATCAAGAGCCCCTCATCAACATCAAGGAACCTTGTAGATGAATGGTTCAGAGAACCGACATGTTGATATATTAGACATGTGCAACTCTCAAGTATCTTTATTGAGGATAAAGATACTCGAGAGTTGCACATGTGTCTAATTTATCAAGGAACTTCTCTTGAGCGGAGACTATAAATAAGAAGATAAAACTAGATTTTTAAGTTTAACGAGGATAGACTTTCCAGTTTTCGGAACAATTTTAAGCAAGAGTTTTTTACTTAATACACCAAAATTTTCGAATATTATTCGGTAACGCCTTATTTAATGGAAATATTAACACATAAGCAGTATAATGTAATCCTTTATTGACAACGTTTCGCCCAAACAGTGGACGAAACAGACTTGAACAGCAGTCTTGTGCGATAGACAGGAGACGGCATTCCACTCTTAAGTAGTGGTAGTGGAATGCGAGGCAGTATGGACATCTGCATATGAGAAAGCTTAGGGTGTGTAATGAGGGGGGGGGGGGGTCTGCTGCAGGACTGGGTTCCGCCACTCAGTAACTAGACTCACCCACACAACACTACACACTCAACACTCAGCTTCTGTCTCCAACTGTCTCCTCCTCACACCAACATATATCACCACTACTGTGAATATATAAATAGAATAATTAGACATGAGTATACATAGTTAACATGGGCTGGATAGATTACGTTACTTTACAGAATTTGACGTAGCAAGTAACAAAAGGAATTTGTGCATAAAATTACGTTAATTAAATGTAACTGATAATTAAGGACGTGACAGAGCGTCAGCAATTACATTACAATGACCACTGATATGTTGTATACTAATAGAGTATGGCTGGATTCTGAGATCCCACCTCATGATCCTAGCATTTTTACTCTTCATTGTGTTTATGTAGGTGAGTTGATTGTGGTCTGAAAAAACGTTAATTTTAAATGGGAAAGTGCCCAAATACACGTCAAAATGTTCCAAGGACACCAAAAGAGCTAGAGCCTCTTTCTCAATAGTGGCATAATTTTTCTGGTGTCGTTTCAGCTTAGATGAATAGTAACATATAGGATGGAGAATATCAGTGGATGTTGACTGTTGGAGCAGCACAGCACCCACCACATAACCACTCGCATCTATATGCAAACAGAAAGGAAGATTGAAATTAGGACTCCTCAATACAAGAGCAGAGGAAAGCAGAGGCATGAACGTTTTGAACGAGTCTGAACAATCCTTAGTCCAGATGAACTGAACTTTGCTACTAGTAAGCTCAGTGAGAGGAGCAGCAACCTGAGAAAAGTTTGGACAAAACCTGCGATAATATCCTGCCATGCCCAGAAATCTCTGTACTCCCTTCCTATCCTGTGGCACTGGAAATGCAAAAATAGCAAGAATCTTAGCCTCAATAGGAGCAACCTCACCTTGGCCGATACAGAAGCCTAGATAGGTAATCTTGGTTTGACCAAAACTACATTTAGCCAAGTTAACAGTGAAGTTGTAGTGTGCCAGTCTCTCAAACAATGCTCTGAGACGCGTCAAGTGTTGTTCCCACTCGTCACTGTACACCACTAAGTCGTCAAGGTAGGCTTCTACTCCCTCTAAGTTGTGGGTCAACTCATTCATTATACGTTGGAATGAAAAAGCCGCGTTACATAGGCCGAAGGGGGTGACGAGGTAGTTAAACAATCCATCTTGAACAGTAAAAGCAGATATTTCTTGAGCACGTTCAGTAAGCAGGACTTGATAATAGCCTCGTAAGAGATCTAAACAGCTGACAAACTGGGCTCCTGACACACGGTCAATAAGGTCGTCAATGCGAGGTAGAGGATAACCATCAGGCAAGGTGACAGAGTTCACTTTCCGGTAATCAGTGCACATCCTGAAACTACCGTCAGGTTTAGGCACTAAAATACATGGAGATACCCACGGACTTTTACTGCGCTCAATAAGTCCATGAGATAACAGAAAATCAACTTCTTCTCTCAATGCTTTATGCTTCGTTGAACTCATCCTATATGGCGATTGCTTAATGGGTGATGCTCCCTGTACATCAACGTCATGTGCTCCCACAGTACAACGTTTAGGAACATCACTGAACAATTCAGGGAAATGCAAAATCATCAGCTTTATCAATCCCAAGGTTACTAAGAAAATTGTCTAGTGATTGAGAGTCACTGAATTTTCTAAACGCACCTCTGTACCTCTAGAGATGTCAGACAGACTGACGTTTTCTTCCTCTGTCCTAGGAAGAATAGATGTAGTAGGTAGAGGCAGGGCCGGATTTCCGCATAGGCAAACTTGGCATTTGCCTAGGGCCCCGCGCATTTGGGGGCCCTGCGGTCCAAGGGGTTCAGGGGCTCATCCAAGACTGCGCACATGGTGCAAGTGCAAAGGGGTTCCTACCTAAAAAGTTCAAGTGTTTGGAGAGTAAAATTGATTTTTAAAAATTAATCAAAACAAAAATAAATAATGAAATAAAATAAAATAAAAATAAATAAACCTAACCATAGATGGCAACACTCAACACGCCTTTGTTTACATCAGAACAGCTGTGTTTTCCCGCTAATGGGTGAGTATGAGAGATTCCTCTCCAATTTTCTGTAGTTTATATGATTTGATAGTCTTATGCATGGCGCAATGATAACAATAATGGTCAGTGATTTATAAAGGGAATAATAGTGATGTAGTGGTTATGCTGAATATAATAGGTACATGATGTCACTACTTTAATAGCCTAATCTAGTAATACTATGCTGTCTTGAGTTTATTCTCTTTAAAAATGCATGATTTAACAAGATGGTTATAATGGCTGTTGGTAAATGGTTTTGGCTGTCTTGATGTACTTTCCCTATTAAATTTAATCTAAATAGCCAGAATGTATTTAATTAGACCTTAAACAGGCTCACACCGACCCCCCCCCCACCCCCAAGCTGGAAGGGGTCGCTTTGCTTACCCGTAACTCAAAGGGGCCCCGCCAATCTGAATAGCCTAGGGCCCGGAGACTTCTTAATCCGGCCCTGGGTAGAGGACTAGCGTAGTATGTCTTGAGCTGGTTAACATGGTACACATGATTGGATTTCTACTTCCCAGGCGTACGTACTAAATAATTTACATCGCTAAGCTTTTTCACTACTTCCAAGGGACCATCATACCTGGCTTGTAGAGCATGACCTGGTATTAATTTCTGAGCCATCACCTTATCTCCTGCTTTAAAAGAGCGAGAGACAGCATGCTTGTCATAATGTTGCTTCATTCTAGCTTGGGCTGAAACTAGGTTTTTCGAAGCTAGCTCTCTAGCAGCTGTCAAATGTTGCTGCATTAATGAAGGTGAAGTACTCAATGATGGATTTGATTTTCCTGTCTACAGGTCTTTTAACACTGCGAGAGGACCACGCACTTGGTGTCCGAATATTAACTCAAACGTACTAAACCCGAGACTTTCTTGTTCACTTTCTCTCACAGCGAACAGAAGAAAAGGTATACCCTCATCCCAGTCTCTAGAAAAATGTTCACAATAAGCTCTCATCATGGACTTCAGTGTCTGATGAAATCTCTCTAGAGCACCTTGTGACTGTGGATGATAACTGGTTGAAAGTATTCCTAGGTGGGAAAATGCTTCTCGAAAGATCTTAGAAGTGAAGTTATATCCCTGATCTGATTGTATCTCTCGTGGCAATCCAACCTGGGAGAAAAATTTCATCAGCGCTCTCACAATAGCACGAGCATTAATTTTTCTCATAGAAATAGCTTCGGGATAGCGTGTTGCAGCGTCCATAATAGTAAATAAGTACTGGTTCCCCAATTTGGTTCTAGGCAAAGGACCAACACAATCAATAATAAGACGTGAGAATGGTTCACCATCCACGGTGATAGGAATGAGAGGCGCAGGTGGAGGAGTGTGTGCTGGCTTGCCTGTCACTTGACAGACGTGGCAACGTCGCACATGATCAGCAACTGTTTCCTTCATTTTTGGCCAAGTAAAATGTTTTACCAGTTTACCGAGTGTCTTCTTGACACCCAAATGTCCTCCTATGGGACTATTGTGAGCAAAATCAATGGCTTGTTCACGAAATGTAACTGGTAACACTACGAGATGCTTGACTGTGGTGGAAACACTATCAGCTGACAACTTACATATATTTTTCTCCATCAGTACACCGTTACTATAATAGTAACAATTATCGAGATCCTTTGCTTCACTCTCACTGACTGCTATATCTCTCAGTCTTTCCAGTGACTGATCAACAAACTGATCCTTGATTAAATCATCATGAGTTAGAAATTTAACATCAGTTGTGTCCTGACTAGGTTGAAGACACGGGGGAGTTGGTGTTAATGATCCTGGGCGCAGAGCATCACTAAACAACATATTCAAGCCCAAATCATTGTCATTCACTAACTCAACAGGAGACAAGGATGGTTGTTGTATCTTTGACATAGCTCTAGTAATTGCGCTAAGAGGAAATGAAATAGGCTTCTCTCTACAAGCTTCAATGGCATAATTATCATCAGTTGTATTATCAATCACAAGTGGTTCTTTACATATACCAGCATGAAGGATATCGTTCCCTATCAACAAGTCCACTGACCTGATGGAAAATACACCACTGGATATACCTACTGAAATATAACCAGTATAATAGCTTGTTTCAATGTAACCTTTGTGCAGAGATACTTTTATAACAGCCCCACCATAGGTTTCTAACAATACATCTATCTTGTAATAGGTATCATCAGTTATGGGCAGTACATCTCTCAATAATGTGAGATAACTGCCAGCGTCTCTGAAAGTAATTATCTCAGTTAGATGTAATTCGTCAAGTCCTACTTTGCCTCTCGATAAGTAAGGACTCATCGCTGAACGAATCTTTTTGTCAGATACACTTTCTGACACTAGTCATCTATCCTGAGTAATATTATCTAAAACAGTAGGATCAGAGGTATTACTAGGATTTTGGTGCCTTTGTTGCACGGAAGAGGATACAACTTGTGTGGGGGCGCCAGCCGCATGACCGCTTCTCGTATCTCTTTCTAACTTGTAGCAATACTCTCTAGCATGTCCTTTTCTGTTACAATAGGTACATTTAACTTTCTTCTTCTCGATATCTGACTTCTGTCTAACCACAGAGACAGATTCAGGATTGAGAGTTTTCCTGGTAAAGGTACGAGAAGTTACAGTAGCAGGTGGATAAATTAGACACATGTGCAACTCTTGGGTATCTTTATTGAGGAAACGTTTCGCCACACAGTGGCTTCATCAGTCCATACAAAGGAGAATCTTGAAGAACAGGAGGAGAATGAGGTAATCAGTCCCTCAACCTTGAGTCGATGTGGTCAGTCCATCAATCTATTCAATCTAATGTACTTGGCAAATGGTAAAGGAGCAGTACGAGTTTGAGCTCTTCCTGTTAAAGCTGTGTGCAACAAGGTAGCCCAGTGCTTATGTGGCCAGTTCATAGCACCTGCCTGGTTCTCAAACACATCAAAATAGGTGTCTAAGTCACTCTCAAAAAACTCACTCTCAAAAAACTTAGGAACCATTGAGGCAGCTTTCTGCACATTAAATGTGTCCTGTGTTGTGCTAACAGGTTTATCAACTTTATCAGATCTATCAGTCTGTTGTCTTCCAAGACGAACATTTTCTCTCTAGAAATCTTCTTCGTTAAATTTTCTCTGTGCCTTTATTTGTGCAGTCTGCAACATAATGAGGTGTTCCAACCTCTTAAATTGTTCCTCAGAGATAGGACCAGTGGTTAATGGAGGAGTAGGGAAATTAACATGTCTTTCTGGACGGTCCTTAGGTCAGACACCTTGTCCAGCCATCCCTAGAGAGTCTAGATCTGGTCTAGGATAAGTAGATACAGGTGTAGCATACACGGTACTAGTATGAGGCTGAGTCATACTACCAGCTACATTTTGTACTATTGTTTTAGTCAGGTGGGAAGGTGTGAGCATGAACGGAGCTACACTAGGCTCAGACACTTCTGCTATAGTTGCTCTCTCTTCTACATCATCAAATAGAGTCATACTTCCTAATTGTGACACTAGGCTTTCTGTATCTGAAACATAACCAGATATCTCTGCATGAGCAGGAAACAGTATATCTTTAATTAACGCTTTGACAGTTTCTGCGGTGTAATTCCTGTTATATGTCACAACGAGATATTTGGCTACTCGCCAACACGGCTAAAGCTTAAATGTACTCAACTCAGACAAAGTCAGAGTATCAATTAACTGTTTCACTTTGACATACATCACGAAAATAAGTGCACTATGAGAGAGTGATTATGGGAAACTATAATCCTAATGGGAATTTTAGTGTTGGTTGTCTTAGAGCTAGAGTTCATAAACAGTATTTCCGTCTCCTTGGATCAAGAGACTCAGTCAAGTACATACATCCACCAAATATGTTGCAAAAGACTAAACTCAAAGTCTTCAGATTAGAAAAGTACTCAAAGTGTTTGATCATAGAGTTACTAGTGTGTCAAACTGGACAATTTCTCCAACACCTTGGATCAAGAGCCTCCCGGACAGGCCCCCATTTGTTACAAAAAACGCAATTTCTAATAATAGCAATCTCCAGTGAATACTAGAAAGGACTGCCCTTCCATTATCCAGCCTGTTACAGGGTTTTTGTAACAAGTAGTCAGTATCCTGGTCCAATTGTCCATTAGAATTCAATAAGATTCAATAGTGCTTCAGGATTACAACTGGTAGACTAACTAAAGAACTAAAATTTAATAAGTTTATTAATAACAAATTGGTCTAGGCATATATTATCAAATTAAATTAAATTAATCAGTTGAATATATATATATAGGATACAAGTTCCTACACTTCTCTGGTGTACAGTATAGAGCTGAAGGCTCATATCACATCTTCATGGCTTTTAAGTACTGTCTGGTACATTGTTAACATTTAATAACATATTACAGATATATACAAGTAAGTTTGTGTGTATGTGTGTAAGTGCTCTAAGTAGTTTGCTATATCTCAAGACTCAACTAGACTTAACCAGTGACTGACTAAAAGTCCTCACATAAACTAACTTCTTGACAAACCTGTCAATCAGAACAGCTTGCTTGAACAGTAAAACGACTGATAAACCGAACAGCAATATAACAAGCAACAGTGACACATAATTAGGAACAAGGAGATAATATAACGACACTAAGTAGGGACCATCTGCAGATCCTCCACAAAAGTCACAAAACTTCCATACTACTGAATCTAAGTTCAGCATTAGAAAATCCCCGACTGTGACAGTACACAGATACCAAAACAATTTAGTTCAGAAGCTACAGCTCAAGACCTGAGTTTCTCAGAGTGTCTAAGAGACACACAACCTCAGTACAATGTCGAAAATCACTAAGTCTAGACTATGTTCTGTAAACAGAGTTACACAGAACCAACAACAAGAAAGCGACAGAGACGATCTTCCAACAAGGGCTAACAAGGGAGAGCAGGTGTGGGACCTCTTCTTAGAAGCAACGTCCAATGGACAATAGACAGCGCAGCCCAGGTAAACTACTCCAGGCGAGGTGTGATCACCCCCCTGATCATGTGACTCTCCTTGGACTGCTGCTGCCCAGCAACACAGAGAAGCAGACAGCGTAATGAGCAAAACACTTGTTAGACAAGGCTGACAGCTATTTAACACTCGAACTATGAGCACCGAATAATATATAAATGTTACATCCTACCTAATAATATAACTAAGTCAAATAATAATATAAAGCAATATATTTACGATTTAGCTAATATCGCAAATATAACCAATATAAAATTATATGAACAGGTAATATACATTATATACATTGTGTCCCATTCAGGGGTTGCAATATATGGCCTTTAAAAGAAATGAGGATTGAAAAATGAATAAATTAAAAGCAAGGCAGGAATAAACACAAGTGAACAACCTTAACTAAGCATAAAACTCAAATTAAGAGAAAATGAAAAATAGAATACACAGTACAGGAGTGGAATGCATACTTACATGTTTGATGGAAGCAGCCAGTCAAGTGACTTCACGAGTTGGGGATTCACTCATCACTTCCCAACGGGTGTAAAGAGAGGAAGGGGGATAGCCGGAGCTAGACACTCCTCATGCTTCAACTAGCAGACTGCCAACAAACAACCATCACTAGACATTCATACATTCCCTCCTCCTATATACTGAACTTTCCCTCACAGGTTTCCTCTCACTAAAAAAACATTGAGAACGGCATCAGTCTTTAAAGTCTCATTAATCATAGGAAAAGGATGAAACATTTCGTGGTTTCAGACTGGGTATCTGCACATTCTGTTAAGTGCATGATATAGAAGCAAACAGCGTTCATTACTACTAACGATAGCAAATCTGCGACACTCCTGATCTACGCAACAATCGCAAGTTCTAGTTAAGCAATAACAGTAAATCTTAGCTAAATACATGTAACTAATACACATTTGCAATGTTCAATATGCACGACTGAATATACGTGAAGAAAATACATCATTGTATATACAACTTGAATAATTATAGTTTATTATAATCCAAAAATAATAACATATGAGTTCAGTATTTTAATAATAATAATAATAATAATAATAATAATAATAATAATAATAATAATAATAATAATAATAATAATAATAATAATATCTACATTTCCTTCAGGTACATGTACAAGATATACAGTCCTAGGTGACATTATTGACATACTACTATATAGAAAGCCCATTGTTATGCAGGGCATTTCGGACAAATTAGGTAAATTTATGTCCCAGGATGCGACCCACACCAGTCAACTAATACCCAGGTACCCATTTTACTGATGAGTGAACCTGGACAACGGGTGTTAAGAAACATGGCCAGTGTTTCCACCCTTGCCAGGAATCGAGCCCGGACCCCTCAACGTGTGAAGCGAGAACTTTGTCTACTAGCTTCAATAATAATATTGAATTTTATTATTCTTATGTTTATCATTCTACCTAATAAACGAGTATTGCAAACCATCATCTCTCTAAGTTACTTTTTATTATAACTTATTACAGAAGAAACAGCAAAGGTAACTGAATATTGAACAATTATATTTAGTTATTTAATTTAATAAATCTTATTACGTATTATACATTATCTTCAGAAGTATCAACATATGCACCTTCTGGGTTAATAATTTTGCTAACAACTGGGCTTTCTGGCTCTAGTTGGATTCACCTAAGTTTGTGTATTTCTGTACAGTAAATTTAGGGACTTCAAGAGTGTATCAGTCTGTAGTGGAAGGAAGGCGGGGTAGGGGTCGGCCTAGGAAAGGTTGGAGGGAGGGGGTAAAGGAGGTTTTGTGTGAAAGGGGCTTGGACTTCTAGCAGGCATGCACGAGCGTGTTTGATAGGAGTGAATGTAGACAAATAGTTTTTAATACTTGACGTGCTGTTGGAGTGTGAGCAAGGTAACATTTATGAAGGGGTTCAGGGATACCGGCAGGCCGGACTTGAGTCGTGGAGATGGGAAGTACAGTGTCTGCACTCTGAAGGAGGGGTGTTAATGTTGCAGTTTATAAACTGTAGTGTAAAGCACCCTTCTGGCAAGACAGTGATGGAGTGAATGATGGTGAGAGTTTTTCTTTTTCGGGCCACCCTGCCTTGGTGGGAATCGGCCAGTGTGATAATAAAAAAAAAAAATTAGGGAGGCTAGCATGGGCCTCACTATGATCACAAATGCAGTTTGCTTACAGACAAATCCCCACAGCCGCCATCATGACTCATATCATAAAAACACGACTGCAAACAAGTCATTTAACTGGTTGGTCTGGAACCCTTGGCAGGGGAAGCTTAATGTGCGAGTGGAGTGATACGGTCTTCTTACAAAGCTACTGGAGAACGAAACGTTGCCACAATATAAATGGCACTATAGTTGCACTTGTGCCAGTTTACCTAACAATGTGTAAGTCTCCTCAGTTTTGTGACTCACCTGTCTGAAACTTCTCATACTTATCCTGCGGAAAGTCGCTTTACTGAAACTGTCTCTGTTCCAAGACGTAAGTCGGATAAAATAAAGAAGAAAGTTAAATGCACTTTTTAAGAGAAAGTGACTTTGTAGTGAATATTGCTATACACTGGAAAGAGAAATGTGAAAGTAAGTATCTTGCGACTGGAGCCCCGACAATAGCCATTTCGTCACGTTCTATGCAACAAGGGCACGAAGGTCTTGCAGCAAGCCTATTTCTGCTATTATTCAAGATCATACATCTCAGTTAGTCGACTAGCATCAGAAAATATATCTGATGATATAATTCATTCTGATACGAGTCCTTACCTACTAGGGTACAAGAAAGGTGGGACTAAACGAACCACAACTTACTGGTGTAATTACCTTCAGAGATATCGGCAGTTATCTCACCTTGCTGAGAGATGTGCTGTCTCTAACAAATGACACTTATACAGATATTAATGTCTTGTTAGAAGCCTATGGTGGGGCGGAAATAAAAGTGCGTCTTATCACTTTTATATAAAGACAGGCTATTACACCGGTTACATTTCAGTGGATATTTCTAAGAATATATATATATTTATATATATATATATATATATATAAACACTGGTCTCTGGCTGAAGGAGACTCGAACCTACCAACCTTGGAACAAGGTACGCAGTGCTTTACCAAGCTACCCACAGTGTGGACTCTAAGGTATTGGTCCAGTATGGGTAGATTGGTAAAGCACTTGCGTACCTTGTTCCAAGGTTCGTAGGTTTGAGTCTCCTTCAGCCATAGATTAGTGTTTGTGTATATTTCGCCTGCTCTTGTGAATTCCTTTTATATATATACATATATATATATACACATATATACATATATATATATACACATATATACATATATATATATACACATATATACATATATATATATATACATATTTTTTTTTTATTATTTTTTTTTATTATCACACCGGCCGATTCCCACCAAGGCAGGGTGGCCCGAAAAAGAAAAACTTTCACCATCATTCACTCCATCACTGTCTTGCCAGAAGGGTGCTTTACAATACAGTTTTTAAACTGCAACATTAACACCCCTCCTTCAGAGTGCAGGCACTGTACTTCCCATCTCCAGGACTCAAGTCCGGCCTGCCGGTTTCCCTGAATCCCTTCATAAATGTTACTTTGCTCACACTCCAACAGCACGTCAAGTATTAAAAACCATTTGTCTCCATTCACTCCTATCAAACACGCTCACGCATGCCTGCTGGAAGTCCAAGCCCCTCGCACACAAAACCTCCTTTACCCCCTCCCTCCAACCCTTCCTAGGCCGACCCCTACCCCGCCTTCCTTCCACTACAGACTGATACACTCTTGAAGTCATTCTGTTTCGCTCCATTCTCTCTACATGTCCGAACCACCTCAACAACCCTTCCTCAGCCCTCTTGACAACAGTTTTGGTAATCCCGCACCTCCTCCTAACTTCCAAACTACGAATTCTCTGCATTATATTCACACCACACATTGCCCTCAGACATGACATCTCCACTGCCTCCAGCCTTCTCCTCGCTGCAACATTCATCACCCACGCTTCACACCCATATAAGAGCGTTGGTAAAACTATACTCTCATACATTCCCCTCTTTGCCTCCAAGGACAAAGTTCTTTGTCTCCACAGACTCCTAAGTGCACCACTCACTCTTTTTCCCTCATCAATTCTATGATTCACCTCATCTTTCATAGACCCATCCGCTGACACGTCCACTCCCAAATATCTGAATACGTTCACCTCCTCCATACTCTCTCCCTCCAATCTGATATTCAATCTTTCATCACCTAATCTTTTTGTTATCCTCATAACCTTACTCTTTCCTGTATTCACCTTTAATTTTCTTCTTTTGCACACCCTACCAAATTCATCCACCAATCTCTGCAACTTCTCTTCAGAATCTCCCAAGAGCACAGTGTCATCAGCAAAGAGCAGCTGTGACAACTCCCACTTTGTGTGTGATTCTTTATCTTTTAACTCCACGCCTCTTGCCAAGACCCTCGCATATACTTCTCTTACAACCCCATCTATAAATATATTAAACAACCACGGTGACATCACACATCCTTGTCTAAGGCCTACTTTTACTGGGAAAAAATTTCCCTCTTTCCTACATACTCTAACTTGAGCCTCACTATCCTCGTAAAAACTCTTCACTGCTTTCAGTAACCTACCTCCTACACCATACACTTGCAACATCTGCCACATTGCCCCCCTATCCACCCTGTCATACGCCTTTTCCAAATCCATAAATGCCACAAAGACCTCTTTAGCCTTATCTAAATACTGTTCACTTATATGTTTCACTGTAAACACCTGGTCCACACACCCCCTACCTTTCCTAAAGCCTCTTTGTTCATCTGCTATCCTATTCTCCGTCTTACTCTTAATTCTTTCAATTATAACTCTACCATACACTTTACCAGGTACACTCAACAGATTTATCCCCCTATAATTTTTGCACTCTCTTTTATCCCCTTTGCCTTTATACAAAGGAACTATGCATGCTCTCTGCCAATCCCTAGGTACCTTACCCTCTTCCATACATTTATTAAATAATTGCACCAACCACTCCAAAACTATATCCCCACCTGCTTTTAACATTTCTATCTTTATCCCATCAATCCCGGCTGCCTTACCCCCTTTCATTTTACCTACTGCCTCACGAACTTCCCCCACACTCACAACTGGCTCTTCCTCACTCCTACAAGATGTTATTCCTCCTTGCCCTATACACGAAATCACAGCTTCCCTATCTTCATCAACATTTAACAATTCCTCAAAATATTCCTTCCATTTTCCCAATACCTCTAACTCTATATATGTATGTATATATATATATATATATATATATATATATATATATATATATATATATATATATATATATATAGATATAGATATATATATATATACATATGTCGTGCCGAATATGTAAAACTGGTCAATTAACAAGAACTCATTTAAAATTAAGTCCTTTCTAAAATTTTCTCTTATACGTTTAAAGATATATTTTTTTTCATTAATGTTAATGTAAAAATTTTTAATTTTGCACCAAAAGAATCATAGAAAACTTACCTAACCTTGTTATAACAAAAACAATTTATTTTAGCCTAACCCAATTATATATATTTTAGATTTGTTTACAATAATTTAATACTAAACAAACACAGTGAAATGTATTTTTTTCGTTAGGTTCAGAATGATTTTGTCGAAATTATTGCATTCACAAATTTTCGCTTGTCTTATATGGCAAGATGAGGGTTGCTATTTAAGCCAAGATCGCAAATTCTGCCTATTCGGCACGACATATATATATATATATATATATATATATATATATATATATATATATATATATATATATATATATATATATATATATATATATATATATATATATATATATATACGTATATATATATATATATATATATATATATATATATATATATATATATATATATATATATATATATATATATATATGTATATATATGTATATGTATATATTATATGTCTTGCATACTAAGTAAAACTTTCGAGAGTTTATAAGGAGTTTATAAGCTCCTTCTCAGCACGTATGCCGTATTCTATTCAAGATTGATGGACTGACCACATCGACTCAAGGTTGAGGGACTGATTACCTCATTCTCCTCCTGTTCTTCAAGAATCTCCTTTGTATGGACTGATGAAGCCACTGTGTGGCGAAACGTTTCCTCAATAAAGATACCCAAGAGTTGCACATGTGTCTAATTTATCAAAGCTTTCGATTTTGGCTTAAATAGCAGCGGTCTTTTTGCCGAATAAAGGAACCGAAAATTTGTGTATGCATTTTATTATTATTAAAGATTAGCCGGTATTCTCCCGGCCCGGGCCTTTTCCAAGTGGTGGCCCGGCCTTGGCTCCCTCTTTAGGGAGTGTCTGAGACCTAAGTCTCCCATGGGAGGAGGCACAAGTACCTCCTCATCTTTGGGACCAACTGTCCCCAGGCCTAGCCACAAGCTAGGCCTCTCTGGTCTGCAATCCCCGCCCCAAGGGGGCTAACGGTAATGACAGTCTTATGAGCTAAAGGCTCGGACTCAGGCACCTACCCTACCCTAGAAGGGTTAGGCATGGTGTCGATCTTGTGTATGCAATAATTTCGCAAAAAGATATTTCATTGTGTTTGTTTATTACTAACTTATTGTAAACTTATCTAAAATATATTTAGTTGGATTAGGATAAATTAAATTTCGCTTGTTATAATAAGGTTAAGTAAGTTTTCTTTTATTACAAAATGATTAATTTTTACATTAACATTAATTAAAAAATATATCTTTTAACGTGTAAGAGAAAATTTTAGAAAGGGTTTAATTTTAAATGAGTTCCTGCTAATTGAGCAGTTTTACCGGTTCCTGAACAGTATTTTGAAAAGGGTTAAGAGGTTTTTGTTACATTAATGGATCTGGAAAAGGCAGGTGATAGGGTGGATAGGAAAGCAATGTGGCGGATTTTGCAAATGTATGTATGGAATAGGAGGTAGCTTACTGAAAATAGTTAAGTGTTTTTACCAGGATAGTGAGGCTCAGGTTAGAGTACGTAGGAGACAGGGCGATTATTTCCCAGTAAAAGTATGTCTTAGACAGGGATGTGTGATGTTACCCTAGTTGTTCAATATATTTATAGATGGGGTTATAAGAGAAGTGAATGCTCGGGTGTTGGCGAGAGGTGTTGAGTTAAGAGATTAAGAATCTAATACAAAGTGCGAGTTGTGACAGTTGCTCCTTACTGATGACAATGTGCTATTGAGACATTCTGAAACGAAGTTGCAGAAGTTGATAAACGAGTTTGGTAGGGTATGTAAAAGAAGGAAATTTAAAGTGTGCATAGGAAAAAGCAAAGTGATGAGAATAAAAAAAATTAGGCAATAAAAAATGTATATTAAATTAGAGGGAGGGTGTATTGAAGAAGTGAATGTGCAGATGGGTCTACGAAGGATAAGGTGAATCATAGAACTTATGAGAGGAAGAAGGTGAGTGGTGCAATTAGGAGTCTGTGAAGACAAAGAATTTTGTCGTAGGAAGTGAAGAGGGGAATATATGAGAGTATAGTTATACCAACGCTCATATATGGGTGAGAAGCAAGGAAAAGGCAGTGGAGATGTGTCAGAGAGCAATTTGCAGTGTGAATATAATACAATGAATCTGTGGCTTGGAGATCAGAAAAAAGGGAGATATTTTTTAAAGTAATATCCAGAGATCTGAGGAAAAGTTGTTGTGGTTCGGACATTTTGAGAGGAAGGAACATAGTAGAATGACTTGGAGGACATATAAATCTGTAGCAGAGGAAAGGCAGACAGGGTAGGGGTCATCCTGTGAAAGGTTGGAGGGAGGGGATAAAGGAGGTTTTGTGTGCAAAACCAAGCGTGCGTGAACGTGTTAGATAAGACTGAGCGGAGGCAAACGGCTTTTATGACTCTTCATTCTGTTGGAGTGTGAGCAAAGTAACATATACGAATTGATTCAAGGAAACTAGCTAGCCGGACAGGAATCCTTGAGGAGGGAAGCATAGTGTCTGCATTCCGACGGAGGGATGTTGATATGTTATAGTTTTTAACTATAGCGTAGGCGCGCCTCTGGCAAGACAGTTATATACTGAATAATGATAATAATGTTTCTTCTTTTTCTGGTCACTCTGCCTCAGTGGGAAATGGCCGATGTGTTAATAAGAAAAAGAAATGTCTTACCCAGCAGTTTGAGCATGTCAGGTTTGTTCTGTCTGAGGTTGTGTAAAAAATTGTCCAGTATTACCCGTGGTAAGGTGTTTCATTCTAGATTTCAGGTCAAATACTCCAGACAATTTTACTAAAATAAAAATAAAAATAAAGGCAGTAGGTTGGTAGACAGCAACCACCCAGGGAAGTACTACCGTCCTGCCAGATGACTGTGAAACAGAAACCTGTAACTGTTTTGCATGATGGTAGGATTGCTGGTGTCTTTTTCTGTCTCATAAACACGCTAGATAACAGAGATATCTTGCTACTCCTACTTACACTTTGGTCACACTTCACAGACACGCACATGCATATATATATATACATACATCTAGGTTTTTCTCCTTTTTCTACATAGCTCTTGTTCTTCTTTATTTCTTCTATTGTCCATGGGGAAGTGGAAAAGAATCTTTCCTCCGTAAGCCATGCGTGTCGTATGAGGCGACTAAAATGCCGGGAGCGATGGGCTAGTAACCCCTTCTCCTGTAGACATTTACTAAAAATGAGAAGAAGAAAAACTTTATAAAACTGGGTTGCTTAAATGTGCGTGGATGTAGTGCGGATGACAAGAAACAGATGATTGCTGATGTTATGAATGAAAAGAAGTTGGATGTCCTGGCTCTAAGCGAAACAAAGCTGAAGGGGGTAGGAGAGTTTCAGTGGGGGGAAATAAATGGGATTAAATCTGGAGTATCTGAGAGAGTTAGAGCAAAGGAAGGGGTAGCAGTAATGTTGAAGGATCAGTTATGGAAGGAGAAAAGAGAATATGAATGTGTAAATGCAAGAATTATGTGGATTAAAGTAAAGGTTGGATGCGAGAAGTGGGTCATAATAAGCGTGTATGCACCTGGAGAAGAGAGGAATGCAGAGGAGAGAGAAAGATTTTGGGAGATGTTAAGTGAATGTATAGGAGCCTTTGAACCAAGTGAGAGAGTAATTGTGGTAGGGGACCTGAATGCTAAAGTAGGAGAAACTTTTAGAGAGGGTGTGGTAGGTAAGTTTGGGGTGCCAGGTGTAAATGATAATGGGAGCCCTTTGATTGAACTTTGTATAGAAAGGGGTTTAGTTATAGGTAATACATATTTTAAGAAAAAGAGGATAAATAAGTATACAAGATATGATGTAGGGCGAAATGACAGTAGTTTGTTGGATTATGTATTGGTAGATAAAAGACTTGAGTAGACTTCAGGATGTACATGTTTATAGAGGGGCCACAGATATATCAGATCACTTTCTAGTTGTAGCTACACTGAGAGTAAAAGGTAGATGGGATACAAGGAGAATAGAAGCATCAGGGAAGAGAGAGGTGAAGGTTTATAAACTAAAAGAGGAGGCAGTTAGGGAAAGATATAAATAGCTATTGGAGGATAGATGGGCTAATGAGAACAGAGGCAATGGGGTCGAAGAGGTATGGGGTAGGTTTAAAAATGTAGTGTTAGAGTGTTCAGCAGAAGTTTGTGGTTACAGGAAAGTGGGTGCGGGAGGGAAGAGGAGCGATTGGTGGAATGATAATGTAAAGAGAGTAGTAAGGGAGAAAAAGTTAGCATATGAGAAGTTTTTACAAAGTAGAAGTGATGCAAGGAGGGACGAGTATATGGAGAAAAAGAGAGAGGTTAAGAGAGTGGTGAAGCAATGTAAAAAGAGAGCAAATGAGAGAGTGGGTGAGATGTTATCAACAAATTTTGTTGAAAATAAGAAAAAGTTTTGGAGTGAGATTAACAAGTTAAGGAAGCCTAGAGAACAAATGGATTCGTCAGTTAAAAATAGGAGAGGAGAGTTATTAAATGGAGAGTTAGAGGTATTGGGAAGATGGAGGGAATATTTTGAGGAATTGTTAAATGTTGATGAAGATAGGGAAGCTGTGATTTCGTGTATAGGGCAAGGAGGAATAACATCTTGTAGGAGTGAGGAAGAGCCAGTTGTGAGTGTGGGGGAAGTTCGTGAGGGAGTAGGTAAAATGAAAGGGGGTAAGGCAGCCGGGATTGATGGGATAAAGATAGAAATGTTAAAAGCAGGTGGAGATATTGTTTTGGAGTGGTTGGTGCAATTATTTAATAAATGTATGGAAGAGGGTAAGGTACCTAGGGACTGGCAGAGAGCATGCATAGTTTCTTTGTATAAAGGCAAAGGGGACAAAAGAGAGTGCAAAAATTATAGGGGGATAAGTCTGTTGAGTATACCTGGTAAAGTGTATGGTAGAGTTATTATTGAAAGAATTAAAAGTAAGACGGAGAATAGGATAGCAGATGAACAAAGAGGCTTTAGGAAAGGTAGGGGGTGTGTGGACCAGGTATGTACAGTGAAACATATAAGTGAACAGTATTTAGATAAGGCTAAAGAGGTCTTTGTGGCATTTATGGATTTGGAAAAGGCGTATGACAGGGTGGATAGGGGGCAATGTGGCAGATGTTGCAGGTGTATGGTGTAGGAGGTAGGTTACTGAAAGCAGTGAAGAGTTTTTACGAGGATAGTGAGGCTCAAGTTAGAGTACATAGGAAAGAGGGAAATTATTTCCCAGTAAAAGTAGGCCTTAGACAAGGATGTGTGATGTCACCGTGGTTGTTTAATATATTTATAGATGGGGTTGTAAGAGAAGTAATTGCGAGGGTCTTGACAAGAGGCGTGGAGTTAAAAGATAAAGAATCACACATAAAGTGGGAGTTGTCACAGCTGCTCTTTGGGAGATTCTGAAGAGAAGTTGCAGAGATTGGTGGATGAATTTGGTAGGGTGTGCAAAAGAAGAAAATTAAAAGTGAATACAGGAAAGAGTAAGGTTATGAGGATAACAAAAATATTAGGTGATGAAAGATTGGATATCAGATTGGAGGGAGAGAGTATGGAGGAGGTGAATGTATTCAGATATTTGGGAGTGGACGTGTCAGCGGATGGGTCTATGAAGGATGAGGTGAATCATAGAATTGATGAGGGGAAAAGGGTGAGTGGTGCACTTAGGAGTCTGTGGAGACAAAGAACTTTGTCCTTGGAGGCAAAGAGGGGAATGTATGAGAGTATAGTTTTACCAACACTCTTATATGGGTGTGAAGCATGGGTGATGAATGTTGCAGCGAGGAGAAGGCTGGAGGCAGTGGAGATGTCATGTCTGAGGGCAATGTGTGGTGTGAATATAATGCAGAGAATTCGTAGTTTGGAAGTTAGGAGGAGGTGCGGGATTACCAAAACTGTTGTCCAGAGGGCTGAGGAAGGGTTGTTGAGGTGGTTCGGACATGTAGAGAGAATGGAGCGAAACAGAATGACTTCAAGAGTGTATCAGTCTGTAGTGGAAGGAAGGCGGGGTAGGGGTCGGCCTAGGAAAGGTTGGAGGGAGGGGGTAAAGGAGGTTTTGTGTATGAGGGGCTTGGACTTCCAGCAGGCGTGCATGAGTGTGTTTGATAGGAGTGAATGGAGACGAATGGTTTTTAATACTTGACGTGCTGTTGGAGTGTGAGCAAAGTAACATTTATGATGGGGTTTAGGGAAACCGGCAGGCCGGACTTGAGTCCTGGAAATGGGAAGTACAGTGCCTGCACTCTGAAGGAGGGGTGTTAATGTTGCAGTTTAAAAACTATAGTGTAAAGCACCCTTCTGGCAAGACAGTGATGGAGTGAATGATGGTGAAAGTTTTTCTTTTTCGGGCCACCCTGCCTTGGTGGGAATCGGCCAGTGTGATAATAAAATAAAAAAAAAATTCACTAGAACTAGTATGTAATCTTGCCTAGAAAAGGTAACACTTTTCTCCCACAATCTTCTCTCTTGGATATTGTGTAAGTTCTGGGGTTTGTATGTCATTTCTATGATCAACTTTTCATGTTCCTCTAGACATTTTACCTAGACACACAGTGTGTGTGTTCCCTTAGTTTTCTTCCGCTTTTATGCAGCAATTCAGTATTTTTTGTCCATAAATTTGAAAAGTCTATTTCCTACATTTATATTTTTCTTGCCTTTATTGACAGTGTTCATTGTGACGATTTCGATATTCTGGCCACATTCCTCTTTACAATTGTTGCTGGGAAATTTTCGATGATCGATCCTCAATCATCTGGCAGCAATGGTATTGCGACCCCTGAATGGGTCCCAATGTATATAATGTATATTTCCTGTTCATATATAATTTTATATTGCTAATATTTGCGATATTAGCTAAATCGTAAATATATTGCTTTATATTATTATTTAACTTAGTTATATTATTAGGTAGGATATAACATTTATATTATTCAGTGCTCGTAGTTCGAGTATTAAATAGCTGACATCATTGTCTAACTACTGTAGTTTTCACTTCACTCATTTTGCTGCCGGCTTCTGTGTTGCTGGGCAGCAGCAGTCCACCGAGAGTCACGTGATCAAGGTGGGGTTATCACACCTCACCTGGAGTGAGAGTTGGCCTGGCCTGCACTAGGTCTTGTCTGTTGGACGTTGCTTCTAACAAGAGGTCCCTCTCCAGCTCTTCATTGCGGGCCCTTGTTGGAAGATCGTCTTTGTCGCTTTCTTGTTGTTAGTTCTGTGTAACTCTGTTCACAGAACATAGCCTAGACTTAGTGATTTTCGACGTTGTACTGAGGTTGTGTGTCACATAGACACTCTGAGAAACTCAGGTTCAGAGCTGTAGCTTCTGACCTAATTTGTACCAGTATCTGTGGTATAAACCTTGGTAATAAATACCAACCAGTATCTAAACCAACCAGTATCTGTGTATTGTCACAGTCGGGGATTTTTTAACGCTGAACTTAGATTCACCATTATGGGAATTTTGTGACTTTTGTGGAGGATCTGCAGATGATCCCTACTTAGTGTCGTTATCTTATCTCCTTGTTCCTGATTCTGTGTTGCTGTTGCTTATTATAATGCTGTTCGGCTTATCAGTCATTTTATTGTTCAAGCAAGCTATTCTGACTGCCAAGTTGGTCAAGAAGTTAGTTTACGTGAGGACTTTTAGTCAGTCACTGGTTAAGTCTAGTCGAGTCTTGAGACACAACGAACTATTTAGAGCACTTACACACATACACACAAACTTGTATATATATGTTATGTTATTAAATGTTAACAATGTACCAGACGGTACTTAAAAGCCATAAAGATGTGATATGTGCCTTCAGCACACGAGAGAAGTGTAGCAACTTGTATCCTATATTATATTCAATTGATTACTATAATTTACTATAATAATATACGCCTAGACAACTTAATTGTTACTAATAAACTTATTAAATTTTAATTACTTTAGTTAGTAGCCTAGCAGTTGTAATCCTGAAGCACTATTGAATCTTACTAAATGGATAATTGGACCAGGATACTGACTACTTGTTACAAAAACCCAGTAACAGGCTGGATGCTAGAAGGGCAGTCCTTTCTAGTATTCACTGGAGATCTCTACGCTTATTAGATATTGCGTTTTTTGTAACTGTTACAAACAACGCGATTTCTAGTAATGATAGAGATCTCTAGTGAATACTAGAAAGGACTGCCCTTCTAGCATCCAGCCTGTTACTGGGTTTCTGTAACAAGTAGTCAGTATCCTGGTCCAATTATCCATTTAGTAAGATTCAATAGTGCTTCAGGATTACAACTGCTAGGCTACTAACTAAAGTAATTAAAATTTAATAAGTTTATTAGTAACAATTAAGTTGTCTAGGCGTATATTATTAAAGTAAATTATAGTAATGAATTGAATATAATATAGGATACAAGTTGCTACACTTCTCTCGTGTGCTGAAGGCACATATCACATCTTAATGACTTTTAAGTACCGTCTGGTACATTGTTAACATTTAATAACATAATACAAATATATACAAGTAAGTTTGTGTGTAAGTGCTCTAAGTAGTTCGCTATATCTCAAGACTCGACTAGACTTAACACTAAGGTATACAGAATCACAGTATTAGGAACCCACTAATGGAGGGAAGAAAAATAATTGAAGACTACTGCAACTAGCCTAATAGCCAGTACTAGGCAGAGTCTTTCTCGAACTCGACCATCCTCACTAATGAACAGTAATAAGCAAGTTGTAAATGTTCGTCCCCTCAAGGAAGGTTCCTTGATGTTGGTGAGGGGCTCTTGATTTAGGGAATTGGATCTGTGCTCCAGTTCCCCGAATTAAGCCTGAATGCCTTCCACATCCCCCCCCCCCAGGCGCTGTATAATCCTCCGGGTTTAGCGCTTCCCCCTTGATTATAATTAAAATAATATAAATGTTTGTTGAGGAAAGACACCTTGGTGATGCTGTGTGAAATACGTGTCATTATATTAATGATTCATAAACAAATAGATGAGTACTATTCAGTTATTGTCCATATAGTTTATTTATCCACTTGTCGACGCTGTATTCCTTCATAAAGATGTTTCCAGACTTTTTTGTTAAGAAATGTTTCAAAGTTTTATAAATAAATAATGTAGTTATTCTATAGTTTAAACAGACCTAATAAACAAAAATATTGCACGCAGTTCTCTTTATCGCTAAACTTAATATATTGTAGTTTCACAGATCATTATATTAATGTGTAGGAGGGACTTATTTGATGCAGCATTGCACTGCCAGATGTTTACGGGAAATATATTTCTTCCATGTGCACTCTCTCTCTCTCTCTCTCTCTCTCTCTCTCTCTCTCTCTTTCCCTCTCTCTCTCTCTCTCTCTCTCTCTTTCCCTATCTCTCTCTCTCTCTCTTTCCCCCTCTCTCTCTCTCTCTCTCTCTCTCTCTCTCTCTCTCTCTCTCTCTCTCTCTCTCTCTCTCTCTCTCTCTCTCTCTCTCTCTCTCTCTCTCTCTCTCTCTCTCTCTTTCACACAGGTTTCAACAAGGTTATGGCAAGGATAGGATTCCTAACTTTATTTACAAGCTAAGAGCTGTTAGGTAAGACACATATGCAACAGTTAGGTATCTTTATTATGAAACGTTTCGCCCACACAGCAGGCTTCTTCAGTCAAGTACAGAAAAGTTGATAGAAGCAGAAGATACTTGAAGACGATGTAATCAGTCCATCACCCTTAAAGTTTTGAGGTGGTCAGTCCCTCAGTCTGGAGAAGAGCATTGTTCCATAGTATGAAACAATATGGAGATGAAGTGACAGGATGGAGCTTTTTATAGAGCCAAGAGGTGAGACGTAGGCCACTAGGAGAGGTAAGAACTCAGATGTTGAGAGGTCAGGTCCCTCTCAAATCCAGCCGCTCTCACTAGTGGAAGTTATCTAGGGTATCTTGGTACAGACCTGCAATCAACTTCGACAACTTCCACTAGTGAGAGCGGCTGGATTTGAGAGGGACCTGACCTCTCAACATCTGAGTTCTTACCTCTCCTAGTGGCCTACGTCTCACCTCTTGGCGCTATAAAAAGCTCCATCCTGTCACTTCATCTCCATATTGTTTCATACTATGGAACAATGCTCTTCTCCAGACTGAGGGACTGACCACCTCAAAACTTTAAGGGTGATGGACTGATTACATCGTCTTCAAGTATCTTCTGCTTCTATCAACTTTTCTGTACTTGACTGAAGAAGCCTGCTGTGTGGGCGAAACGTTTCATAATAAAGATACCTAACTGTTGCATATGTGTCTTACCTAACAACCTGTCGGTATTTTATACCATTTTAATGCACAAGCTAAGAGCTGTTACCTACATCATCTCATTTAAAAACCTTTTTTTATGAGACATACAAGTAGGGAACAGGATGAAATTAGAGCCATCTGTGGGCCAGCAATTTCATTTGATCAACTGACTTTATTTCGCTGATATCAATATGCTGTACGAGCATGTTCCAGACACGAGTCATCCTGGGAATAAATGATCTCAGATGAAGTGATGTTCTGGTGAAGTGTAGTTGTTGCTTGCTGCCCGTCTTGTGTAGAAGCTCACTTCTCGCTGTCCTCGGAGTGTAGCCAAGTGTGATGCTTTTGCAATATTGGTCTTGTGTATTACAGCAAAATCGCCAACATCCCTCCGGTGTTGACGACATGCTGAAATGACAGATCTATCCAGGCTGGGTCCAAGTGAGAGATGAGGCATCTTGCTCTGTTCTCTACTCTGTCAAGAAGTCGATGGGGGCAAGCAATCCAAGAAAGTGGAGCATTCTCTAGGTGTGAGCATACTTGTGCCTCGTACAGAATCTTGCAACCCCTACTGTCAAGCAGATGCGAGATATGGCTAAGTACCGTAAGCTTCCTGGCTGCCTTGTTTGCAAGATTTACAACTTGGTTCTTCATGGTCAGTTTGGAGTCGAATTTCACTCCAAGGATATCAACTTCGTCCCCAGGAACCAGCACTCTCCCATTCATGCTTACTACTGCTCCGGCATTACTATCATGGTGCCTAGAGACCATCATCATCATTTGTGCTTTCTCAGGGGCAAATGTTTCCTGCCTTTGGCTTCCCAAGGCTGATATAGCTCTTAGCTGGTGATTGATGTAGCTTAGAGCAGCTAGCTTTTCTTATCCTGGATAAGTAAATATCGGAGTACAGTTGTCTGGATATGCATGGGATACTGGGATGAGATGATGGTCATTGAAGTAGACATTCCATAAAAATGGTCCAGATACGCTTCCCTATTGAACACTTGCCCTAATAGGAAGTCTTGCTGACTCTGTCTCACTATGAACTACACTTTGAGATCTACCTTTAAGGTAGTCACTAAGGAGACATAGTGTGGAGCCCGCAGTTCCCAGTGCTTGCAGATTTGCCAAGAATCCCTGGTGCCATACTCGGTCGAAAGCACCAACAATGTCCAGTGCTGCTACACAGCTGACTTTGGATTTATCCAGTGACAGGTTCCACTTAATGGAAAGGTTTAACAGCAGATCAGCATCAGAGTAACCTTTCCTGAAGTCATATTGACGGTCACAAAGTAGTGAGTGGTAGTCAAAACTCTGTCATTTGTCTTGAGATTATTGTCTCAAGGATCTTGCCAGTGATGGACAGGAGTGACACTGGTCTGTAACTGCTGATTTTTGCTCTCCACTTCTTTTTGTGAACAGGGACAACATTTGCCTATTTCCACAGAAAAGGCCATTTACACTGGTCTAGGTAGTGCTGATGCGAGTTAGAGGTGCTCCTAGCTGGTCTGCACAAATAATCAGCAATCTTGGGCTCACCTTATCTGGGATCAAAGATTTTTCTTGGTCCAGTGATTTAAGAAGAAGATGCACCTCCTCCTGCCTTGGCACCGCTGACACAGTTCATGCAGCTAGCCAAGGAGGGTCCCTTTGCTGGTTCAGGAATTGGCATCTTGGCAGCAAATTGTTCGGCAAATAGGTCCACTTCTCTTGACTACTAGTAGAGGTGGTTTCATCAGGCAGATAACCTTGTCTGTCCTTGACCAAGTGCCGCCAGGTTTAGGAGCCCAATGTACCTGGTGCCAGCTTTCATTTTATGTCAGACTCCCATTTAGAGATGGCCCACTTTTGAACTTCACCTTTTATGCCTTCTACAAGCCTTGTACTCAGCAGTAGCAGCCTCTCTACAACGAAAGTCGAACCAAGACTGATCTTTAGGCTTCGTCACATACTTCAAGTGAGGGATGTGTTCTTGTTGTAGCTTGAGGATGCGTCCGGTGAAGACATTCATTTGGTTGTCAACATCACCTTGGCGAAGAGCATTGCGGTTGGAGGTGGCTCGCTCAGAGAAAAGGGCCGGCCGGTTTTCTCTTTCACACAGCCAGGTTGTACGTTTAGATTCCTCGCCTCGTTCTGTTGAGATCTTCTGTGTCGTAAAACCAGCCTTGTGGTCAGACGATCCAACATAGCCGAGGGGTTGACAAATGACTATAACTTTTGACAGATCACTACCTTCTGTGAGTAGGGAAATAGACAAAGATTCTCATGTCAAACACAGCAAGAAGGTCATCAAAGTCCCTCTGTGTAAGATGTTGGGTGAGGTCACCAACAATTATAACGTGTTGGCATTTGTGTTGGAGCAGAAGGGAGTCCACAATTTCCATAAGAAGTTGATGGGGTTTGCATGTTGACACTGAGATCTGTACATTGCACATGTCAGTACAGAGGTACTAGCGCTTATACATAGCATGAAGAACATCATTTCTAGGTGAGTATGGATGGCAACGTCAATGTGCTGGGCATGCACACTCTTAGAGAATCACACAGCAACACTTTTTTCCTCTTGCATGTCTCATCTCATCCATGAGGCGTATCCAGCAATTCTTGCAAAATTTTCCAGAATCCTGTCGTCCAAAAATGTTTCAGCTACCATGTTGGGATGTCGAATGATCATAAAACTGTGCGTTTGCTCTCCAACAGTGGTAATGAATCTTCTAATGTTGGCCGACAGGATACTATTAGACTGGCTCCTCATGACTGTGTTCAGCTTGAGCTGGTTGGTATGTAAGGTGTGTAAGGTGCCCTTGAGACAGGAAGGACATCGGGGAAGCTGCAGGGATGTAGGTCTTCGGTCTTGTATATGTCACAAAACCACCTGCTGGGCAGAGATAGGAGTAGCTGAGTGGGTGACGCGTGAGTGTGTTTACCAATTCAGAGATCCCGCTGGTTCGTTCGGAGAACAGATCTCTAAACAGGTGTTCTTTTCTGTCAGGTTCCTTTTTCTTCCGACAGTGGTCCTCCTGATGTCTCCTCTTGCGGCAGTAATTGCACTTGGTATCTCACAGGCAGTTGTCAGTGGTGTGTCCGCTCCAGTGACAGCGACAGCACTGCCTAGGTGGATTAGAGGGTTGTACAAGGTTAGATTTAGGGTCTCTAACTTTATTGTCGACTAGGGATGAAGCTGTAGCCAGCTGTGAGTTACAGATTTTATATTGTCAACTGATTTTATTTCATAGATTTCATGATGCCGTCGAACATATTCCAACTCGAGTCTTCCCAGGAATAAATGATATCAATTGGAGTGATGTTCAGAAGAAGCTTACAGCCAGAGTGTTGTGCCGTTTGCTGCCAGTCTTGTTGTGTAGAATCCCACTTCTCACTGTCCTAAGAGTGGAGTCAAATGTCATACACCTACCATATTGGCCTTGTTCATAACAGATCTGTCCAGGATGGGTTCTAGAGAGAAATGAGCTATCTAGCTCTATCTTCTATTCTGTCAAGAAGTCGCAGATATAATAGAACAAGCAGTCCAAGAAAGCAGAGCATATTCAGGGTTTGAGCATACTGCTGCCTCATACAGGATCTTGCACCCTCTACTGTCGAGAAGTTCCGAGATATGTCTAAGTAATATAAGCTTCTATGCTATTTTTTTCCAAAATTTACAGCGTGATTCTTCATATTCAGTTTAGAGTCAAATTTCACTTCTAGGATACCAACTTCGTTCCTTGGTACCAACACCCTCCCATTTATTCTTACCACTGCCCCAGCATTACCATTATGGTGCCTAGAGACTATCATCAATAGTGTTTTCTCAGGAGAAAGTGTAACCAGCCATTGTTTTCCGGCGACTGATATAGCTGTAGGCTGGTAATTGACGTAGCTTAAAGCAGCTACCGTTTCCTGTCTTGGGTTAATAAGTGTAAGAGAACAATCGCCTGCATATCAATGGGATTCTGCGATAAGACAAAGAAGGTTATTTAAGAAGAAATTCCAAAACAATGACACAGTCATACTTCCCTGTGGAAGACCTTCACGAATAGGATGTTTTGTTGACTCCAGTTTAGAACTAATCTTAGAAATCCATCTTGAAGGTAATCCCTGAGGAGGCATATTGCAGAGCCAGCGAATCCCGGTGCATGCAGTTCCACCAAGAGTCGATGGTGCCATACTCTCTCTAAATGTCTCTCTCTCTCTCTCACTCTGTCTATCTGTCTGTCTGTCTCTCTCTTCCTTGTCCCCAGTGAAAACTAATTCCACCAACTTGCTTGAGGAGACAACAGAGCACCAGATGTGTCTTCATTTACCGTCAGATTGACAATAGATATTTTAAGGTAAGAAATTGTTCCTGGAGTTTGTGTTATTACAACATGCTCTCAGGGCTTTGGAGACGCTTCATCCAAGTTCGTGACGAGAGGAGTGGGTGGGAAGACGGAGGTGACACGAGCGATGGAGGTGGGAGGGAAAGTGGAGGTAAGAGGAATGGTAGAGGAGGAAGGAAAGGTTGAAGTGGGAGAGAAGGAAGTTTGGGAAGGACGTTTGAGAGGCGATAGATCGAGATAGAGGGTAGTTGAGGAGGAATTATTTTGGAAGAAAGATGGTTCATGAGGGAAGGTTCTTCAGGAAGGTAGGTGGTATGAGAGGGAAGGTTCTTCAGGAAGGTAGGTGGTATGAGAGGGAAGGTTCTTCAGGAAGGTAGGTGGTATGAGAGGGAAGGTTCTTCAGGAAGGTAGGTGGTATGAGAGGGAAGGTTCTTCAGGAAGGTAGGTGGTATGAGAGAGAAGGTTCCTCAGGAAGGTAGGTGGTATGAGAGGGAAGGTTCTTCAGGAAGGTAGGTGGTATGAGAGGGAAGGTTCTTCAGGAAGGTAGGTGGTATGAGAGAGAAGGTTCTTCAGGAAGGTAGGTGGTATGAGAGGGAAGGTTCTTCAGGAAGGTAGGTGGTATGAGAGAGAAGGTTCTTCAGGAAGGTAGGTGGTATGAGAGAGAAGGTTCTTCAGGAAGGTAGGTGGTATGAGAGGGAAGGTTCTTCAGGAAGGTAGGTGGTATGAGAGAGAAGGTTCTTCAGGAAGGTAGGTGGTATGAGAGGGAAGGTTCTTCAGGAAGGTAGGTGGTATGAGAGGGAAGGTTCTTCAGGAAGGTAGGTGGTATGAGAGAGAAGGTTCTTCAGGAAGGTAGGTGGTATGAGAGGGAAGGTTCTTCAGGAAGGTAGGTGGTATGAGAGAGAAGGTTCTTCAGGAAGGTAGGTGGTATGAGAGGGAAGGTTCTTCAGGAAGGTAGGTGGTATGAGAGGGAAGGTGGTATGAGAGGGACGGTGGTATGAGAAGGTAGGTGGTATGAGAGGGAAGGTGGTATGAGAAGGTGGGTGGTATAAGAGGAAAGGTGGTATGAGAGGGACGGTGGTATGAGAAGGTAGGTGGTATGAGAGGGAAGGTGGTATGAGAAGGTGGGTGGTATGAGAGGGAAGGTAGTATGAGAGGGACGGTGGTATGAGAAGATAGGTGGTATGAGAGGGACGGTGGTATGAGAAGGTAGGTGGTATGAGAGGGAAGGTGGTATGAGAAGGTGGGTGGTATGAGAGGGAAAGTGGTATGAGAGGGACGGTGGTATGAGAAGGTAGGTGGTATGAGAGGGACGGTGGTATGAGAAGGTGGGTGGTATGAAAGGGAAGGTGGTATGAGAGGGACGGTGGTATGAGAAGGTGGGTGGTATGAGAGGGAAGGTGGTATGAGAGGGACGGTGGTATGAGAAGGTAGGTGGTATGAGAGGGACGGTGGTATGAGAAGGTGGGTGGTATGAGAGGGAAGGTGGTATGAGAAGGTGGGTGGTATGAGAGGGAAGGTGGTATGAGAGGGACGGTGGTATGAGAGGGACGGTGGTATGGGAAGGTGAATGGTATGAGAGGGAAGGTGGTATGAGAAGGTGGGTGGTATGAGAGGGAAGGTGGTATGAGAGGGACGGTGGTATGAGAAGATAGGTGGTATGAGAGGGAAGGCGGTATGAGAAGACAGGTGGTATGAGAGGGAAGGTGGTATGAGAAGAAAGGTGGTATGAGAAGGTAGGTGGTATGAGAGGGACGGTGGTATGAGAAGGTGGATGGTATGAAAGGGAAGGTGTTATGAGAGGGACGGTGGTATGAGAAGGTAGGTGGTATGAGAGAGACGGTGGTATGAGAAGGTGGGTGGTATGAGAGGGAAGGTGGTATGAGAGGGACGGTGGTATGAGAAGAGAGGTGGTATGAGAGGGAAGGCGGTATGAGAAGACAGGTGGTATGAGAGGGAAGGTGGTATGAGAAGAAAGGTGGTATGAGAAGGTAGGTGGTATGAGAGGGACGGTGGTATGAGAAGGTGGGTGGTATGAAAGGGAAGGTGGTATGAGAGGGACGGTGGTATGAGAAGGTAGGTGGTATGAGAGAGACGGTGGAATGAGAAGGTGGGTGGTATGAGAGGGAAGGTGGTATGAGAGGGACGGTGGTATGAGAAGGTAGGTGGTATGAGAGGGACGGTGGTATGAGAAGGTGGGTGGTATGAGAGGGAAGGTGGTATGAGAAGGTGTGTGGTATTAGAGGGAAGATGGTATGAGAGGGACGGTGGTATGGGAAGGTGGGTGGTATGAGAGGGAAGGTGGTATGAGAAGGTGGGTGGTATGAGAGGGAAGGTGGTATGAGAGGGACGGTGGTATGAGAAGATAGGTGGTATGAGAGGGAAGGCGGTATGAGAAGACAGGTGGTATGAGAGGGAAGGTGGTATGAGAAGAAAGGTGGTATGAGAAGGTAGGTGGTATGAGAGGGACGGTGGTATGAGAAGGTGGGTGGTATGAAAGGGAAGGTGGTATGAGAGGGACGGTGGTATGAGAAGGTGGGTGGTATGAAAGGGAAGGTGGTATGAGAGGGACGGTGGTATGAGAAGGTGGGTGGTATGAGAGGGAAGGTGGTATGAGAGGGACGGTGGTATGAGAAGGTAGGTGGTATGAGAGGGACGGTGGTATGAGAAGGTGGGTGGTATGAGAGGGAAGGTGGTATGAGAAGGTGGGTGGTATGACAGGGAAGGTGGTATGAGAGGGAAGGTGGTATGAGAGGGACGGTGGTATGAGAAGATAGGTGGTATGAGAGGGAAGGCGGTATGAGAAGACAGGTGGTATGAGAGGGAAGGTGGTATGAGAAGAAAGGTGGTATGAGAAGGTAGGTGGTATGAGAGGGACGGTGGTATGAGAAGGTGGATGGTATGAAAGGGAAGGTGTTATGAGAGGGACGGTGGTATGAGAAGGTAGGTGGTATGAGAGAGACGGTGGTATGAGAAGGTGGGTGGTATGAGAGGGAAGGTGGTATGAGAGGGACGGTGGTATGAGAAGATAGGTGGTATGAGAGGGAAGGCGGTATGAGAAGACATGTGGTATGAGAGGGAAGGTGGTATGAGAAGAAAGGTGGTATGAGAAGGTAGGTGGTATGAGAGGGACGGTGGTATGAGAAGGTGGGTGGTATGAAAGGGAAGGTGGTATGAGAGGGACGGTGGTATGAGAAGGTAGGTGGAATGAGAGAGACGGTGGAATGAGAAGGTGGGTGGTATGAGAGGGAAGGTGGTATGAGAGGGACGGTGGTATGAGAAGGTAGGTGGCATGAGACGGACGGTGGTATGAGAAGGTGGGTGGTATGAGAGGGAAGGTGGTATGAGAAGGTGGGTGGTATGAGAGGGAAGGTGGTATGAGAGGCACGGTGGTATGAGAAGGTGGGTGGTAAGAGAGGGAAGGTGGTATGAGAGGGACGGTGGTATGAGAAGATAGGTGGTATGAGAGGGAAGGCGGTATGAGAAGACAGGTGGTATGAGAGGGAAGGTGGTATGAGAAGAAAGGTGGTATGAGAAGGTAGGTGGTATGAGAGGGACGGTGGTATGAGAAGGTGGGTGGTATGAAAGGGAAGGTGGTATGAGAGGGACGGTGGTATGAGAAGGTGGGTGGTTTGAGAGGGAAGGTGGTATGAGAGGGACGGTGGTATGAAAAGGTAGGTGGTACGAGAGGGAAGGTGGTATGAGAAGGTGGGTGGTATGAGAGGGAAGGTGGTATGAGAGGGACGGTGGTATGAGAAGATAGGTGGTATGAAAGGGAAGGCGGTATGAGAAGACAGGTGGTATGAGAGGGAAGGTGGTATGAGAAGAGAGGTGGTATGAGAAGGTAGGTGGTATGAGAGGGAAGGTGGTATGAGAAGAAAGGTGGTATGAGAAGGTAGGTGGCATGAGAAGACAGGTGGTATGAGAAGAAAGGTGGTATGATAAGGTAGGTGGTATGAGAGGGAAGGTGGGATGAGAAAGTAGGTGGTATAAGAGGGAAGGTGATACGAGAGAGAAGGTTGAATGAGAGGGAAGGTGGTATGAGAAAGTAGGTGGTATGAGAGGAAAGGTGGTATGGGAGAGAAGGTTGAATGAGAGGGAAGGTGGTATGAGAAAGTAGGTTGAATGAGAGGGAGGGTGGTATGAGAGAGAAGGTTGAATGAGAGGGAGGGTGGTTTGAAAGAGAAGATTGAATGAGAGGGAAGGTGGTATGAGAGAGAAGGTTGAATGAGAGGGAGGGTGGTATGAGAGAGAAGGTTGAATGAGAGGGAAGGTGGTATGAGAGAGTAGGTTGAATGAGAGGGAGGGTGGTTTGAAAGAGAAGATTGAATGAGAGGGAAGGTGGTATGAGAGAGAAGGTTGAATGAGAGGGAGGGTGGTATGAGAGAGAAGGTGGAATGAGATGGAAGGTGGTATGAGAGAGTAGGTTGAGTGAGAGGGAAGGTGGTATGAGAGAGAAGGTTGAATGAGATTGAAGGTGGCATGAGAGGGAAGGTTGTATGAGATGGAAGGTGGTATGAAAAGGAAGGTGGTATGAGAGGGAGGGTGGTATGATAGGGAAGGTGGTATGGGAGGGAAGGTGGTATGAGAGGGAGGGTGGTATGATAGGGAAGGTGGTATGAGAGGGAAGGTGGTATGAGAGGTAAAGTGGACTGAGAGGGAAGGTTATATGAGAGGTAAAGTGGACTGAGAGGGAAGGTTTTATGAGAGGGACGGTGGTATGAGAGAGAAGGTGGTATGAAAAGGAAGGTGGTATGAGAGGGAAGGTGGTATGAGAGGGAGGGTGGTATGATAGGGAAGGTGGTATGAAAGGGAAGGTGGTATGAGAGGGACGGTGGTATGAGAAGGTAGGTGGAATGAGAGAGACGGTGGAATGAGAAGGTGGGTGGTATGAGAGGGAAGGTGGTATGAGAGGGACGGTGGTATGAGAAGGTAGGTGGTATGAGAGGGACGGTGGTATGAGAAGGTGGGTGGTATGAGAGGGAAGGTGGTATGAGAAGGTGGGTGGTATGAGAGGGAAGGTGGTATGAGAGGGACGGTGGTATGGGAAGGTGGGTGGTATGAGAGGGAAGGTGGTATGAGAGGGACGGTGGTATGAGAAGATAGGTGGTATGAGAGGGAAGGCGGTATGAGAAGACAGGTGGTATGAAAGGGAAGGTGGTATGAGAAGAAAGGTGGTATGAGAAGGTAGGTGGTATGAGAGGGACGGTGGTATGAGAAGGTGGGTGGTATGAAAGGGAAGGTGGTATGAGAGGGACGGTGGTATGAGAAGGTAGTGGTATGAGAGGGACGTTGGTATGAGAAGGTGGGTGGTTTGAGAGGGAAGGTGGTATGAGAGGGACGGTGGTATGAGAAGGTAGGTGGTATGAGAGGGAAGGTGGTATGAGAAGGTGGGTGGTATGAGAGGGAAGGTGGTATGAGAGGGACGGTGGTATGAGAAGATAGGTGGTATGAAAGGGAAGGCGGTATGAGAAGACAGGTGGTATGAGAGGGAAGGTGGTATGAGAAGAAAGGTGGTATGAGAAGGTAGGTGGTATGAGAGGGAAGGCGGTATGAGAAGAGAGGTGGTATGAGAGGGAAGGAGGTATGAGAAGAAAGGTGGTATGAAAAGGTAGGTGGAATGAGAGAGACGGTGGAATGAGAAGGTGGGTGGTATGAGAGGGAAGGTGGTATGAGAGGGACGGTGGTATGAGAAGGTAGGTGGCATGAGACGGACGGTGGTATGAGAAGGTGGGTGGTATGAGAGGGAAGGTGGTATGAGAAGGTGGGTGGTATGAGAGGGAAGGTGGTATGAGAGGCACGGTGGTATGGGAAGGTGGGTGGTAAGAGAGGGAAGGTGGTATGAGAAGGTGGGTGGTATGAGAGGGAAGGTGGTATGAGAGGGACGGTGGTATGAGAAGATAGGTGGTATGAGAGGGAAGGCGGTATGAGAAGACAGGTGGTATGAGAGGGAAGGTGGTATGAGAAGAAAGGTGGTATGAGAAGGTAGGTGGTATGAGAGGGACGGTGGTATGAGAAGGTGGGTGGTATGAAAGGGAAGGTGGTATGAGAGGGACGGTGGTATGAGAAGGTGGGTGGTTTGAGAGGGAAGGTGGTATGAGAGGGACGGTGGTATGAAAAGGTAGGTGGTACGAGAGGGAAGGTGGTATGAGAAGGTGGGTGGTATGAGAGGGAAGGTGGTATGAGAGGGACGGTGGTATGAGAAGATAGGTGGTATGAAAGGGAAGGCGGTATGAGAAGACAGGTGGTATGAGAGGGAAGGTGGTATGAGAAGAGAGGTGGTATGAGAAGGTAGGTGGTATGAGAGGGAAGGTGGTATGAGAAGAAAGGTGGTATGAGAAGGTAGGTGGCATGAGAAGACAGGTGGTATGAGAAGAAAGGTGGTATGATAAGGTAGGTGGTATGAGAGGGAAGGTGGGATGAGAAAGTAGGTGGTATAAGAGGGAAGGTGATACGAGAGAGAAGGTTGAATGAGAGGGAAGGTGGTATGAGAAAGTAGGTGGTATGAGAGGAAAGGTGGTATGGGAGAGAAGGTTGAATGAGAGGGAAGGTGGTATGAGAAAGTAGGTTGAATGAGAGGGAGGGTGGTATGAGAGAGAAGGTTGAATGAGAGGGAAGGTGGTATGAGAGAGAAGGTTGAATGAGAGGGAGGGTGGTATGAGAGAGAAGGTTGAATGAGAGGGAAGGTGGTATGAGAGAGTAGGTTGAATGAGAGGGAGGGTGGTATGAGAGAGAAGGTTGAATGAGAGGGAAGGTGGTATGAGAGAGTAGGTTGAATGAGAGGGAGGGTGGTTTGAAAGAGAAGATTGAATGAGAGGGAAGGTGGTATGAGAGAGAAGGTTGAATGAGAGGGAGGGTGGTATGAGAGAGAAGGTTGAATGAGATGGAAGGTGGTATGAGAGAGTAGGTTGAGTGAGAGGGAAGGTGGTATGAGAGAGAAGGTTGAATGAGATTGAAGGTGGCATGAGAGGGAAGGTTGTATGAGATGGAAGGTGGTATGAAAAGGAAGGTGGTATGAGAGGGAGGGTGGTATGATAGGGAAGGTGGTATGGGAGGGAAGGTGGTATGAGAGGGAGGGTGGTATGATAGGGAAGGTGGTATGAGAGGGAAGGTGGTATGAGAGGTAAAGTGGACTGAGAGGGAAGGTTATATGAGAGGTAAAGTGGACTGAGAGGGAAGGTTTTATGAGAGGGACGGTGGTATGAGAGAGAAGGTGGTATGAAAAGGAAGGTGGTATGAGAGGGAAGGTGGTATGAGAGGGAGGGTGGTATGATAGGGAAGGTGGTATGAGAGGGAAGGTGGTATGAGAGGGACGGTGGTATGAGAATGTGGGTGGTATGAAAGGGAAGGTGGTATGAGAGGGACGGTGGTATGAGAAGGTAGGTGGAATGAGAGAGACGGTGGAATGAGAAGGTGGGTGGTATGAGAGGGAAGGTGGTATGAGAGGGACGGTGGTATGAGAAGGTAGGTGGTATGAGAGGGACGGTGGTATGAGAAGGTGGGTGGTATGAGAGGGAAGGTGGTATGAGAAGGTGGGTGGTATGAGAGGGAAGGTGGTATGAGAGGGACGGTGGTATGGGAAGGTGGGTGGTATGAGAGGGAAGGTGGTATGAGAGGGACGGTGGTATGAGAAGATAGGTGGTATGAGAGGGAAGGCGGTATGAGAAGACAGATGGTATGAAAGGGGAGGTGGTATGAGAAGAAAGGTGGTATGAGAAGGTAGGTGGTATGAGAGGGACGGTGGTATGAGAAGGTGGGTGGTATGAAAGGGAAGGTGGTATGAGAGGGACGGTGGTATGAGAAGGTAGTGGTATGAGAGGGACGTTGGTATGAGAAGGTGGGTGGTTTGAGAGGGAAGGTGGTATGAGAGGGACGGTGGTATGAGAAGGTAGGTGGTATGAGAGGGAAGGTGGTATGAGAAGGTGGGTGGTATGAGAGGGAAGGTGGTATGAGAGGGACGGTGGTATGAGAAGATAGGTGGTATGAAAGGGAAGGCGGTATGAGAAGACAGGTGGTATGAGAGGGAAGGTGGTATGAGAAGAAAGGTGGTATGAGAAGGTAGGTGGTATGAGAGGGAAGGCGGTATGAGAAGAGAGGTGGTATGAGAGGGAAGGAGGTATGAGAAGAAAGGTGGTATGAAAAGGTAGGTGGTATGAGAGGGAAAGTGGTATGAGAAGGCATGTGGTATGAGAAGGCAGGTGGTATGAGAGGGAAGGTGGGATGAGAAAGTAGGTGGTATAAGAGGGAAGGTGATACGAGAGAGAAGGTATTCCCTAACTAAATAACTAGAGGAACGAAGGTCAAAGTGTGATAAGAGAAGTGTATCCTCACATTGCGAACACAGGTGTAGTGTGGCCTGCATACCTGGTCGTAATGGAATCGAAGTGGAGCAATCAAAACTCAGCTACAGTTCATAACTTGTATTTTCCTTCACCAAATATAAACAAACTGATATTTACAATTATGTACACTATGTACAATATGTATAGTAATGTGTTGTACATTGTGTTGTACACTAAGTGTACAACACAATGAACAAAGAGGTAAAAGCAAGAGCCAGAGAATGTATTGTGTATGACCGGCAGCGCAGAGAAGTCTCTCAGTTCGCGTGTAACAAGTGACTTTGTCAATGGTCCAAGTCGGACCGAAACGTCGTCGTAAGCTTCTGTCTTTTATGTGCGGGTTATTTGTGTATAATGAGAGGGAAGGTGGTATGAGAAAGTAGGTGGTATGAGAGGAAAGGTGGTATGGGAGAGAAGGTTGAATGAGAGGGAAGGTGGTATGAGAAAGTAGGTTGAATGAGAGGGAGGGTGGTATGAGAGAGAAGGTTGAATGAGAGGGAAGGTGGTATGAGAGAGAAGGTTGAATGAGAGGGAGGGTGGTTTGAAAGAGAAGATAGAATGAGAGGGAAGGTGGTATGAGAGAGAAGGTTGAATGAGAGGGAGGGTGGTATGAGAGAGAAGGTTGAATGAGATGGAAGGTGGTATGAGAGAGTAGGTTGAGTGAGAGGGAAGGTGGTATGAGAGAGAAGGTTGAATGAGATTGAAGGTGGCATGAGAGGGAAGGTTGTATGAGATGGAAAGTGGTATGAAAAGGAAGGTGGTATGAGAGGGAGGGTGGTATGATAGGGAAGGTGGTATGGGAGGGAAGGTGGTATGAGAGGGAAGGTGGTATGAGAGGTAAAGTGGACTGAGAGGGAAGGTTATATGAGAGGTAAAGTGGACTGAGAGGGAAGGTTTTATGAGAGGGACGGTGGTATGAGAGGGAAGGTGGTATGAAAAGGAAGGTGGTATGAGAGGGAAGGTGGTATGAGAGGGAGGGTGGTATGATAGGGAAGGTGGTATGAGAGGGAAGGTGGTATGAGAGGGAGGGTAGTGTGAGAGGGAAGGTGGTATGAAAAGGAAGGTGGTATGAGAGGGAAGGTGGTATGAGAGGGAGGGTGGTATGAGAGGAAAGGTTGTATGAGATGGAAGGTGGTATGAGAGGGAGGGTAGTGTGAGAGGGAAGGTGGTATGAGAGGGAGTGTGATATGAGAGGGAGAGAGGTATGAGAAGGATCGTATTATGAGAGGGAGGGAGGAAGGTAGGGTGGGAGGGTGGTATGAGAGGGAGGGAGGGAGAGTGGGTGGTATGAGAGGGAGAAAGAGAGGGTGGGTGGTATGGATGGGAGGGAGGGAGGGTGGTATGAGAGGGAGGGTGGTATGAGAGGGAGATAGGGAGGGTGATATGAGAGGTAGGGAGGGAGTGTGATATGAGAGGGAAGGAGGGAGGGAGGGAGGGAGGGAGGGTGATATGAGAGGGAGGGAGGGAGGGAGGGTGATATGAGAGGGAAGGAGAAAGGGAGGGAGGGTGATATGAGAGGGAGGGAGGGAGGGAGGGAGGGTGATTTGAGAGGGAGGGAGGGAGTGTGATATGAGAGGTAGGGAGGGATGGAGGGTGGTATGAGAGTTGAAAGCATTTGTTTAGCCTCGCGGCAAATCAAGAACAAAACGAGATGGACAAGATGGAGGAGAGGCTGCCAACTTTCATAGATATGAGCAGGTATGTGTGAGCTCTTGTATGGTTCAGAGATGGCAGCCTTTGCCCTGTTAAAGTAGGTGAAAGAAAACTGTATAGGCTGTATTTTTCTCTATCGAAAGAAACCATAGGGTAGGAGAGACCTTTCCAGTCACATGAATCCATCAGCTGTGTCCACCATACTGCCGGTCTCTCCCGCGTCTTCTGTCAATATTTATGTCATTTATCTCATGATAGGAGCAGTAAAACCCTAAGGGCTTATATAGAGCTTCTGGAAGGGAACGAAGGTCAAAGTGTGATAAGAGAAGTGTATCCTCACATTGCGAACACAGGTGTAGTGTGGCCTGCATACCTGGTCGTAATGGAATCGAAGTGGAGCAATCAAAACTCAGCTACAGTTCATAACTTGTATTTTCCTTCACCAAATATAAACAAACTGATATTTACAATTATGTACACTATGTACAATATGTATAGTAATGTGTTGTACATTGTGTTGTACACTAAGTGTACAACACAATGAACAAAGAGGTAAAAGCAAGAGCCAGAGAATGTATTGTGTATGACCGGCAGCGCAGAGAAGTCTCTCAGTTCGCGTGTAACAAGTGAACCACGTTGCTTCACAGCTTTGGCAGGTTTATCTGTGATTGATCAATGAACCGAAGTACTGATGTAACGACGGGGCCCATAATGATAGCTAAATCCTTAGCACTTGGTTTGCCGGTTAGGAGGCAGCCTATATGGGAGTGTGATATACACCAAATAAAATGTAACATACTCTTAGCATGAAGCACCCTGTATTCCACAAGCTCAGATTCCTCTGCCTTCATGATCCAAGAAAGGTATCCCCTGATCCCATAAGCCCTGTCTCCTTTACCTTAATGATCAGAGAAATGTATCTCCGTATTTTATAAGAACAGCCATCTCTAACTTAATAATCCTCACTGTTAAATAAGCACAGCTTCCTCTTCCTCAATCATGATCAAGACAGAGTATGGTGGTCGCAAAGTATACAAATATGTGTACGAGTATATGTTTGTAAATGAATTTCTATAGGTATGTTCACTTTCAAATGTATTCATGTGTTTGTATGCATATGTATGCTTATTTGTATTTGTGTTTTTAGATAAGTATTTTAATGCATGCATATTCATAAATATTAGTTCATATATGTACATTTGTTTACAAAAAAAAAATAAGCAAACACAAACAAGCACACATACACATGCCTGAATTTACAAATGCATGCACACACGCACGAACGCACACATGCACAAACACGCACACTCGAATCGACCTCTGCAACCACAAATAGGTGAGCACACGCACACACACACACACACACTACCACACTCGCACTAACTGTCCCCCAGCATAAGATCGCAGACTAAAAAGGCAAGGGTATTGATGAGGATGGCTGGGGTGATTAGGAAGCATTGGCAGACAGGGTCAAGAGAACAGTGGAACAAGAGTGGGGAAAAACTAAGCGAGTTTTGTAACTCAGGGTAGGAGATAACTACAGAGATCCAGAAGTGAGAGTTACGAGCTGTTGGTGCTGAGACTAAGGTGCAGAGCCTGGTGGATGAACTAGAGGTGATAAAGCAGAATATAGAGTTGACGACTGATAGGAGCAAGGCGCTGGGTCCAGGTACATTAGTAGACAGCGAGGGAACTGAAGGAGGGGAAGGAGCAAAGAAGTTCCATGAGGAAAAGATTTCAGGCCACTGGGACATCTGGGAGATAAGGGAAACAATCAGTGAGATACTTAAACTGGCCTTAGAGATGTGGAGGGAAATGAAATGGGAAGCGGATAGGAAGAGGTGGCATCTTATTCATTGACTCCATAAGGCAGAAGGAAAGACCTTTGACAAAAGAAGACTAGGGGAGGTAAAAGAGATTGAGAGCATTTTTGTGTTACTGGGAGAGGACGTGATCTAACTGCCTTGGCCAGTACTTAAAGGAAACGAGCTGCCCAATCAAACTGACATTCTAGATAGAAATAGTTCGAAACAAGTTCCTACAGAGGAAACAATGACTAAAGGATTCCCCAGAATACAAGCAAGTGTATCTTTACAGTGACAAAACGCAAAATGAACAGGAACAACTGAGAGAGAAATTAAGACGGTGCCAAAGGCAGGAAGTGTAGACAGCAGGTGATGACAGACAGGAGAGTGAAGCTTTGGGAGGAATAGCAAACACAACCATCTACAAAACCTCTCAAAGCACACTCCACACTCACAGATAAACGTTGTCATAAGCTTCTCCTACGTATGGGTTATTTGTGAATTTTATTAAAAATATGCAACACTTATATATAATACAAAACAAACATGAATATAATCCTACATGAAGCAAATAATGAAAATTTTTATATAGAAATAATTCAACTGAATCAAAGGTAATATTACAGTGCTCGTCACGGCATTATGCCGGGTGAGCGCCCCTGCATAACGCTGTGACGAAAATCAAAGGCCAACCATAGAGGGGGTCTTTTTTCGTCAGTGCATTATGCCGGGTATCAGCCATTAGCATGATGTCACGGGCTGCCGCCACACTCCACAGTGACTCTTCAGTGCTCACATGACTGCAGTGGTGAGAGGACATGTTGCACTTTTTTCTCTCATTCGCCCCATCTTTTGGCCGGTGTTCCCTTTGGTTTTGGGGGTATACATGTTTGATTGTGGGTAAAAGGAAGTCTTTAATTACTGAAACTATAACTCAAATCACAGGGCTTCACAAAGCTGGGCACCAGACGAAAGAAATAGTGGAGAACGTTGCTGTCAGTGAGGACCTGGGTGCAGTGTTTCAAGGCTGGTGGCGGTGTCGAGTTACCGTCTGCCAAACCTCGGCCTGGCCCCTCGAAGAAGACATCTGTTCGTACCTTAACTGTGTTAAAGAAGCAATTAGAGAGTACACCTACGATAACTCCTAGAGAATTGAAAGAAAAGAACCCATATCTTTTCTCAGAGGTGTCTGTAAGAACTGTTAGCAGATGAGTGTCAGAACTGGGCTACAGTAGTCACTGCTAGGTTAAAAAACCGATCCTCTCCAAGCCACAGAAGAAACGTAGGCTGGATTATGCAAAGAAATATCTTAACTGGAATCCTCAACAGTGGTCTGAAGTCCTTTGGAGTGATGAAGCTACCTTCACTGTCACCTGTAACAGTGGTGAATATGTGTATCGACCCAGAGGTAGTGACCCAGTAGACCCACGCTACACCTGTGGGACAATCAAACACCCAGGGTTGGGTTAGGTTAGGGGGTGTTTCAGTGCCCAGAATGTTGGTAAACTCATTGTCCTTCCCAAAAAACAGTATATGAACCAGTATAATTACCTGAAGTTATTGTGTGACAATTTACCTCAGGCGTTTGACAAGTGTGGGGGCTACGGGTTTTATGCAGGACGGTGCACCGTGTCATACCGCCAAATCTGTAGTTCAGTGGCTTAAGGCCTGTGAAGAGAAATTCTTTAATTGACCTATGGTCAATAGTGAAACTAGGTTTACTGTACAAGGATATCAATTCCGTTCCATAGCTGAAGGCTGCACTACATGAGGCATGGAATAATATACCTCCCCACACCCTCAAGATTTGTGTGAGTCTTCCTACACGGCTGATGGACATGATTAGGCGTATAGGACGCAGCACCAGTTATTAAAACCTCAGTATGTGTAGAAATAGAATATATATATATATATATATATATATATATATATATATATATATATATATATATATATATATATATATATATATATATATATATATATATACATATATATATATACATATATATATATACATATATATATATATATATCGTCTCGTTGCCAAAGCAGCAGTGAGAAACATTCGCCTAGAAGCTGCCACTTTACTCCAGCCACACCAACTGGGCTTTGGGGTCTCTCAAGGCAGTGAAGCTGCAGCTCATGCGGCAAGGGCCTACATCAGGGACCTACCAGAAGACAAGGCCATAGTCAAACTTGATTTTAGAAATGCCTTTAATATGGTGAGGAGAGATGCTGTTTTGCCAGCTGTTCGGGTTCGGTTCCCCAGTCTCTTTCCCTTCATTTCAGCCGGCTACAGCAAACCCTCAATTCTTTTGTTTGGAGAACACGAAATTCAATCATCAGAGGGTGTTCAGCAGGGTGACCCACTTGCTCCACTTCTTTTCTGCTTGGCAGTAAGAGAACTAACTTCCAGCCTACGCAGTGAGCTCAATATATGGTACCTGGATGACGGCACTCTGGCAGGTACTGAAGAGTCCCTCGTGGGGGACCTACAACTGGTGAAAACACAGGGAGAAGGCTTGGGACTCATCCTCAATCCCTCTAAGTGTGAAATCATCACAGCGAACCAGGAAATAATCAATGCTGTGCGAAGAATCCTCCCGGAAATCTCAACTACAACTCCGTCCAACAGTACCCTCTTGGGGGCACCGCTGGGTCACCAGGCCATCGATACTGTCCTCAGGGACAAATTGAATGACCTTATGAGAATGGAGGAGAGAATAAGCGATCTTGATGCCCATGATGCTCTGTATCTCCTCACAAGGTGTCTTACTATGCCAAGACTCACTTACTTCTTGAGGTGTGCACCCTCTTTTGACAACCCAACACTCGATGAATATGACGCACACCTGAGATCAACTTTTAAGAAGGCACTGAACCTGTCACTAGAGGATGAGCAATGGGATCAGGCAACCCTCCCAGTGCGACTGGGAGGTATAGGGGTGCGTAAAGCAACGCATGTTGCTTTACCTGCTTTTCTGTCTTCGTGTTTGGCTTCCAGTGCATTAGTCAAGAAGATAGTGCCCGAACGCTTGAGAGACTTGGTAGGAGCTCAAGACCCCAGGTTTACTGAAGCAGCAATTCGGTGGGACACCCTTACAGACTCCTCCAGTAGACCAGCTCCTCCCAAACAGCACAAACAGTCCCACTGGGACAAACCGATCATGGAAAAAATCGCCAACACAATGCTCTCCAATGCTTCAGGAAAGAACAAAGCTCGTCTCCTGGCAGTGAAGGCACCACACTCAGGAGATTTCCTGTTAGCTGTTCCCAATTCCTCCCTGGGCACCCGTCTCGACCCACAGGCCATTCGGATTGGTGTTGCTCTTCGCCTAGCCGCCCCCATCCTCACCGAACATAGGTGTATTTGCGGCAGGGCGACAGCTGATCAATTCGGACTCCATGGTCTCGTGTGTCACACAGCAGAAGGGAAGTATGCCAGACATGAGGAGATCAATGACATAATAAAGAGAAGCCTCGCCACAGCCCGTTGCCCAGCTCAACGGGAACCCCAAGTACAGAGGTCTGATGGAAGTCAAAAGCGTCCTGATGGAGCCACTATGCTACCCTGGAAGGATGGAAAGCAGATTGCCTGGGACTACACCTGTGCTGCCACATTGGCAGACACCTACTTGCCATACTCTGTAGTGGAAGGGGGTGGAGCTGCCAGCCACAGGGAGACCCAGAAGATCCGAAAATATGAAGACCTTACCCCTTGCTATAACTTCATTCCAATAGGGTCGGAGACCCTTGGAGCATGGGGCAAGTGTGCTCTAAAGTTCCTCAAAGAGCTGGGTGAAAAGCTCATCATAGAAACCAAGGACCACAGGGCGACCAGCTTCCTCTTTCAGAGACTCAGTGTTGCGATCCAGAGAGGAAATGCCTGCAGCATTCTGGGCACGCGGCCCACCGCAGGGGAGCTGGACGAAGTATTCGAGATGTAGCTCTGAGTTACCTATGTTGTTTTACTTTGTATCATATTTTTGTGAATGTTTCGTCAATGTATTTTGTCTTTAAATAAAATATACATACATAATATAGGGGGTGGTAGGAGAAAATTCTCAAACAGCTTCAGGGAGAATCTTGAGTTTTCCCTGAAGCAAGTTTATTCTTTTCTCTGAGGATGAGGGTCCCCATGACAGTTCTAGAGGTGGTACCTCCCTATATTTTTTTATTTTTTATATATTATATAATATATATTTGAAATATATAAATAAATATATATATAATATATATATATATATATATATATATATATATATATATATATATATATTATAATCTTTCATGGTATGTGTTTGTGCTTTGGTACGTGTGTGGGGGAGGGACGGCATAATGCCGTGACGAGCACTGTACACATTACTAAATAAGAAATTGATTAATCCAGTGGATGGCTGGACTTCCACAATGCCGCTGTTCCAGGCACAAAGCTCCTGCATCACTTGGGGTTTGGAAAACTGAGCCAATATGGATGTAAGGTGGTGACTGGTGAACGTAGCTATTGTGACCTCTGAACTCAGAGGTCACAATAGTAACGTTCAACTATTGTGACCACTATTTAACCAAATGAAAAGTTGGTGTCGTAACAAGTGGAGACTGACTGAAGGACCGTATGAAGATTTACAGTGTATCAAAACGAGTGGAAGAGGCACTGTAGAGTTCTATTAAATATACAGATTTCCTCTCAAACAATGAAGAGTTTCATTAAAGACGCAGGTTGTTGTCTCGGATCTAAGCCTAGATTCTGCTGCCCGCCTTGTCTCGCCCGTGTCAGTGACCCGAGCCAGCAATCAAGGCTAAAAATAAAAATAAAAAAAGAAATGAGAATCCAGACAAGCAGTCACTCTCATGATAGGCATAAGGTCTTTAAAAAAAACGGTAAGGACTAAGGACGTTTATATTAACATATGCAAGTCAAATCAGGTTTGGGTGAATCCAGTAACATAATATAAAAATAAACTACCCATGAGGAGGGGTTATTGAGATGGTTTGGACATGTAGAGAGGATGGAACGACATAGAATGACTGAGAATATACGAGTCTGTAGTGGAGGGAAAGTGGGGTAGGGGTCGGCCTAGGAAAGGTTGGAGAGAGGGGGGTAAAGGAGGTTTTGTGTGCGAGGGGCTTGAACTTCCAGCAAGCATGCGTGAGCGTGTTAGACAGGAGCGAATGGAGACAAATGATTTTTAGGACTTGACTTGCTGTTGGAGTGTAAGCAAGGTTACATTTATGAAAGGATTCAGGGAAACCGGCAGGCCGGACTTGAGTCCTGGAGATGGGAAGTACAGTGTCTGCACTCTGAAGGAAGGGTGCTAATGTTACAGTTTTATAACTGTAATGTAAGCATGCCTCTGGCAAGACAGTGATGAAGTGAATGATGGTGAAAGTTTTTCTTTTTCGGGCCACCCTGCCTTGGTGGGAAACGGCCGATGTGTTAATAAAAAAACAATAATAATAATAATAAATATGAAAATAAACTAAATTAAAAAACCCACAAAAAATAAATTGATAAACAGGAGTAGATTAGATACTTACAAGGTTGATGGTAGCAGAAAGTAAAATAATTGACCTCCGTTTGGAGAGTTCCACATCAACTCCCACCGGGTGGAAAAAAAGGGGGGAAGGGGGGAACAACGCATTCACCTTACATAACAAACATTCTACCAGTCAAACTACCATTCCACTCCTATCAAATGAATTTTTTCTTCAATATCAATGATACCTTTTACCCAAAGATCAGGTTCACGGTAGTTAATTTAAATTTTCGTAGACGTGAAGTGATCACTGAGTTTAGAGGTCACACACCTGTTTCCTTAACTCATAACAGTAATACTAATTTTCCATATATATCCCAGGTTCTCTACACATATGCTGCTATGTATGATAATTCTATGCAACTGTATTTGTGTATACCTGAATAAACTTGCTTATTTACTTACTTACTTACCAAGAAATTGGGGCTACTTTCCATTTCCTTGCAATAAACGTTATTATTACTTACACACCCTTAAAGCCAAGCTGGAAAAATTCACTTCCCGTTATAGAGTCAGCGAAGCTGTTTAGTTCACCCAAAAATTTGGTTCGACGAATTTTGTAACAGGATGGACATTTGGATGTATAGGAATGTGCAGCACTTATGGAATGAAAGGAAATTTGATTTTACCCAGTAAAGAAGATGTAAGTCTTAAGTATATTGGATACAGAGCTCTAGCTAGGTGTTAGGCGGCTTTTGTGGGCCACATCTTTGGTGATATTAGATGTATTTCTGTTGTTGTGGGATCCAAGAAAGGTATCCCTGTATTCCTTAACCCGGTTCCTGTGCCTCGATATACATAAGAACATAAGAAAGGAGGAACACTGCAGCAGGCCCGTTGCCTCATACTAGGCGGGTCCTTCACAGATCCATCCCACTAATAGAATATTTGCCCTCAAAAGAATCTAAGATCATAAGAAATAAGGAACACTACAACAGGTCAACTGGTCTATGTGAGGCAGCTCCAATTCTCCCCACCTAGTGAGGTCAGACACGTCACTTAAGGGATTAGCACTGCGACCGACCTAGTAGCTAGTTAGATCCATTTCACACAGCAGGTCCACTGACCCACGCGAAGCAGGTCCATGTCCCCCCCCCGGATTAGCCCAATAACCCACCTAGTCAGGTCACTTCCATTTAAGGAAAAAGCACGGCACAAGCTAGACAGGTCCAACTCACACCACCCACCCACATCCACCCATGAATTTATCTAACCTATTTTTAAAACTATACAACGTTTTAGCCTCAATAACTGTACTCGGGAGTTTATTCCACTCATCCACAACTCTATTACCAAACCAGTACTTTCCTATATCCTTCCTGAATCTGAATTTTTCCAACTTGAAACCATTGCTGCGAGTCCTGTCTTGGCTGGAAATTTTCAGCACGCTATTTACATCACATTTATTTATTCCTGTTTTCCATTTATATACCTCGATCATATATCCCCTAATTCTGCGCCTTTCGAGAGAGTGCAGACTCAGGGCCTTCAGTCTATCCTCATAGGGAAGATTTCTGATACATGGGATCATCTTTGTCATCCTCCTCTGTACGTTTTCATAAGAACATAAGAACATAAGAACGAAGGAACACTGCAGAAGGCCTACTGGCCCATGCGAGGCAGGTCCAAGTCTCCTACCGGCTTAAGCCAATGCACCCAACCTAGTCAGGTCAGGTCACATTGACTTAAGGGAGGAACACGGCAACCGACCTGGTAGCACAAGCTATCAGGTCTAACTCACACCCACCCACATCTACTCATGTATTTATCCAACCTATTTTTAAAGCTACACAACGTTCTGGCCTCTATAACGGTACTTGGGAGTTTGTTCCACTCATCCACAACTCTATTACCAAACCAGTACTTTCCTATATCCTTCCTGAATCTGAATTTTTCCAACTTAAAACCATTGCTGCGAGTCCTGTCTAGGCTAGATATTTTCAGCACACTATTTACATCCCTTTTATTTATTCCTGTCTTCCATTTATACACCTCAATCATATCCCCCCTAATTCTACGTCTTTCTAGAGAGTGCAGTTTCAGGGCCCTTAGTCTATCCTCGTAGGGAAGGTTTCTGATACACGGGATCAACTTTGTTATCCTCCTTTGTACATTTTCCAGAGAATTTATATCCATTCTGTAATACGGTGACCAAAACTGTGCAGCATAATCTAAATGAGGCCTAACCAAGGATGTATAGAGTTGAAGAACAACCTGAGGACTCCTATTATTTATGCTTCTTGATATGAAGCCAAGGATTCTATTAGCTTTATTGCGAACACTTACGCACTGTTGTCTTGGTTTCAGATTACTGCTAATCAGAACTCCTAAATCTTTTTCGTAATCCGTAATATTAAGATCTACATTATTTAGTTTATATGTGGCATGGTTATTGTCCTGTCCAACATTTAGAACTTTGCATTTGTCTATATTAAACTGCATCTGCCACTTCTCCGACCACTGCATCAGTCTATTCAAATCTTCCTGGAGTGCTCGAATGTCCTCGTCAGAATGAATTCGACGGCCTATTTTGGTGTCATCGGCAAACTTGCCGATGTCGCTCTTTATGCCCTCATCTATGTCGTTTATGTAGATTGTGAACAGCAGGGGGCCCAACACTGACCCCTGTGGAACACCGCTCGTGACACTTCCCCACTCTGATTTCTCCCCATTTATGCAAACTCTCTGCTGCCTATTTGTCAACCATGCCTCTATCCAGGAAAAAATTTCTCCTCCTATTCCATGTGCTTTAATTTTCCTCAATAGTCTTTGATGTGGGACCCTGTCAAAAGCCTTACTGAAGTCCATATACACAATATCATATTCATTACCATGATCTACCTCCTCAAATACCTTAGTGAAAAAAGTTAATAAATTCGTAAGGCAGGAACGCCCCTTTGTAAAACCATGCTGAGATTCGTTGATTAATTTATGCTTTTCAAGGTGGCTACGAACTGCCTCGGCAATTATTGATTCCATAAATTTTCCCACTATGGAGGTTAGGCTTATTGGTCTATAGTTCGAAGCTAAGGACCTGTCACCTGTTTTGAAAATAGGTATCACATTTGCCATTTTCCACTTATCTGGCACCATGCCAGTTTGTAGTGATATGTTGAAAAGATTAGCCAAAGGTGTGCTAAGCTCCTCTTTACATTCCTTTAGAACCCTTGCATACAGTTCATCAGGGCCTGGGGATTTGTTAGGTTTTAATTTATCTATTTGCCTAAGGACCATGTCACTTGTGACCCTAATAGTGCACAGTTTATTATCGTCCTGTTCTACATAATTTATCATTACTGGAATATCGCTGGTATCCTCCTGTGTAAAAACTGAGAGGAAGTATGTGTTAAAAATTCTACACATTTCCTTATCACTGTCAGTGAGCTGACCCGAGGAACTTTTGAGTGGGCCTATCTTGTCCCTGATCTTACTTCTGTATACCTGAAAGAATCCTTTTGGGTTAGTCTTCGATTCTCTTGCAACTTTAACCTCATAATCTCTTTTTGCTTTTCTAATTCCCTTTTTTATTTCTCTCTTTAACTGAATATATCGATTTCTCAATTGCCCCTCTCCTCTTTTGATTTGCCTATATATGCCTCTCTTTTGACCAATCAGATATTTTAATCTATTGTTCATCCATTTAGGATCATTTTTGTTTGATCTGATTTCCCTATTTGGAACATAATTTGACTGAGCAGCTAGAACTATGCCCTGGAAAGCATCATATCGGCAACCATCACCACCTACCTGACCCTTAGTCAGGTCATTTTCCAGAACATTTATATCCATTCTGTAATACGGTGACCAGAACTGAGCAGCATAGTCTAAATGAGGCCTAACCAAGGATATATAGAGTTGAAGAACAACCTGAGGAGTTCTATTATTTATACTTCTAGATATGAAGCCAAGAATTCTGCTAGCTTTATAAGAACATAAGAACGAAGGAACACTGCAGCAGGTCTACTGGCCCATGCGAGGCAGGTCCAAGTCTCCTACCGGCTTAAGCCAATGCACCCAACCTAGTCAGGTCTGGTCACATTGACTTAAGGGAGGAACACGGCAACCGACCTGGTAGCAAAAGCTATCAGGTCCAACTCACACCCACCCACATCCACTCATGTATTTATCCAACCTATTTTTAAAACTACACAACGTTTTAGCCTCAATAACTGTACTCGGGAGTTTGTTCCACTCATCCACAACTCTATTACCAAACCAGTGCTTTCCTATATCCCTCCTGAATCTGAATTTTTCCAACTTGAAACAATTGCTGCGAGTCCTGTCTTGGCTGGAAATTTTCAGCACGCTATTTACATCCCCTTTATTTATTCCTCTTTTCCATTTATACACCTCGATCACATCCTCCCTAATTCTACGTCTTTCGAGAGAGTGCAGATTCAGGGCCTTCAGTCTATCCTCATAGGGAAGATTTCTGATACATGGGATCATCTTTGTCATCCTCCTCTGTACGTTTTCCAGTGTATTTATATCCATTCTGTAATACGGTGACCAGAACTGTGCAGCATAATCTAAATGAGGCCTAACCAAGGATGTATAGAGCTGAAGAACAACCTGAGGACTCCTATTATTTATGCTTCTTGATATGAAGCCAAGAATTCTGTTAACTTTTCTGCGAACACTAACGCACTGTTGTCTTGGTTTTAGATTACTGCTAACCAGAAGTCTTAAATCCTTTCCGCAATCAGTAGTATTAAGATCTACATTATATAGTTTATATGTGGCATGGTTATTTTCCTGTCCAACATTTAGAACTTTGATGAAATTAAGACACGTGTGCAACAACTGGGTATCTTTATTGTAGACGTTTCGCCATCCAGTGGCTTTATCAATACAAATTCCAGGACATAACTAGAAGACAGTAGGACTATATACAGAAGATAAGGTAATCAGTCCCTCAACCTTGGAGTAGGTGCGAAGAGCACCGTAGTCGTGGAGATTCTGAAGCAGAAGCAAGGAGCCTGGTATTATATACCATTCTTGTACAACCTGTCAGACACTGCAACATCATGGAATCTTGATTCTGAGGACATGTACATAACCTTCACGACTACGACAACTACTACTACAACTAACCCATCTCTTTGGGAAGGACCTACTTCCACTGGGGAATCCTGCCTACCAGTGACTATGCCCTCATCTGCTACACCTGACGTTAGTATATAAGCGCCAGGCTCCTTGCTTCTGCTTCAGAATCTCCACGACTACGGTGCACTTCGCACCTACTCCAAGGTTGAGGGACTGATTACCTTATCTTCTGTATATAGTCCTACTGTCTTCTAGTTATGTCCTGGAATTTGTATTGATAAAGCCACTGGATGGAGAAACGTCTACAATAAAGATACCCAGATGTTGCACACGTGTCTTAATTTCATCTTGTCGGTATTATATACCATTCTTGCACATTTAGAACTTTGCATTTGTGTATATTAAACTGCATCTGCCACTCCGACCATTGCATCAGTCTATTCAAATCATCCTGGAGTGCTCTAGTGTCCTCATTAGTATGAACTGGCCAGCCTATTTTGGTGTCATCAGCAAATTTGCTTATGTCGCTATTTATTCCCTCATCTATGTCGTTTATGTAAATTGTGAACAACAACGGGGCCAACACTGACCCCTGCAGAATACCGCTTGTGACGTGCCCCCATTCTGATTTCTCCCCATTTATGCAAACTCTCTGCTGCCTATTTGTTAGCCATGTCTCTACCCTGGAAAAAATTTCTCCTGTTCTGTGTGCCTTAAGTTTCCTCAATAGCCTCTGATGTGGAACTCTATCGAAAGTCTTACTGAAGTCCATATACACAATATCATATTAATTATCATGATCTACCTCCTCAAACACCTTAGTGAAAAAAGTTAGTAAATTCGTAAGACAGAAACGCCCCTTTGTAAAACCGTGTTGAGATTCATTAATCAATTTATGCCTATCAAGATGGCTACGAATTGCTTCGGCAATTATTGATTCCATAAATTTTCCCACTATGGAGGTAAGGCTTATTTGTCTTTATTTCGAAGCCAAGGACCTGTCACCTGCCTTATAATTGGTATTACATTTGCCATTTTCCACTTATCAGGCACTATGCCAGTTTGTAGTGATATGTTGAAAAGGTTAGGCAAAGGTATGCTAAGTTCCTCTTTACATTCCTTTAAAACTCTTACATACAGTTCATCAGGACCTGGGGATTTGTTAGGTTTTAATTTCTCTATTTGTCTGAGGACCATGTGACTAGTTACCACAATCGTGCCAAACCACAAAAGATGGGACTACACAGGCATGGCATTTCCTGCAGAGGGAGGCAGAGAACTCTGTACTCAAGGTGACCAGAAACAATTCGAAGTCTAGAAAGAGTCCTCGGTTCACCTGTAAGTATAGAGAGACCAAAGCTAAGTACACTAGAACGTGGAAAATGTATACCTGGGGTTTACCTGGAGAGAGTTCCGGGGGTCAACGCCCCCGCGGCCCGGTCTGTGACCAGACAAAGGACCCAGACAAATAAGGAGATGAGCCGAAAAGCCAGAAACGATCATGTATGGATTAAAAGGGAGGCTCAGCGTCAATATATGAATGGTCACTGAAAACCAAACCTGACTCAAAGAAATTGTATAGCCACATCAAGAGGACAACAGGAGTCAAGGAACAGGTAAGAAGGCAACGAAAGGAAGGAAGGATTTCACAAGAAATGACCAGGAAGTACCCTATTTCGCGGCTTGTTAGACGCTTTCTTTTCCGTCTAAAATGTCTCCAAAACTCACCCTGCGTCCTTTAAACTGAAGATCAGTGACTGGAGCTATAAGTTTGGGGTGTAAGGTGGGCTGTAGCTCTCCCAGTTACGTCCGATGCCCAGCCATTGAAACTAAAATAAGTCTTATAAGCAGCATCTTATAAGCCGCGAAATACGGTATGTGTGGAGCACAACTCGAGATTTAGGAAAGTATTTTTAGTGGAGAAAGCAAGGCTTCCATCAATCCATGAGGTAGGGTACATCAGGAAGTGCTGGACAAGCTACACACAACCGAGGAAGAGGTGAAGAGACTGCTGTACGAACTAGATACCACAAAGGCAGTGGACCAGATAATATCTCTTCATGGGTCCTGAGAGAGAGAGGAAGCAAAGGCACTGTGTTCCACTTATACCAATCTTCATCAAAACTATCATATCAGGGCAACTTCCTGAGATGTAGAAGACAGCATATGTCGCCCTAATTTTTAAGATGAGAGACAGGAAGGATTAATCTGCAGACTAATGTCACTAAAATGTATAATATGTACAGTCATTGAGAAGATAGGGGGAACACTTAGAAAAGAATAAACTTATGTAAGGTAATCTGCACAGTTTCAGGGAGGGAAAATTCTGTGTCACAAACCTTCGGGAGTTTTTCGACAAGGCAACAGAAGTAAGATAGCAGAGAGAGAGAGAGAGAGAGAGAGAGAGAGAGAGAGAGAGAGAGAGAGAGAGAGAGAGAGAGAGAGAGAGAGAGAGAGAGAGAGAGAGAGAGAGAGAGAGAGTGGGAGATAGAGAAAGAGAGAGAGAGAGATGAGCTGATGCAAGTAACAGCTCATAGCTTGCCAATAAAGTTAGGAATCCTTAACCTGTAAATAACTTGTCAATAAAGCTAGGGATCCTTAACCTTGTCAAACCCTGTGTAAAAAAAAAAAAAAAAAAAAGAGAGAGAGAGAGAGAGAGAGAGAGCGAGAAAGAGAGAACACAACTGTCAACATATCACAATTGTTGGTGACCTCAACTAACACCTTATACAGAGGGACTTTTACGACCTTCTTGCAGTATTTGACATGAGAAACTTTGTTGATTTCTCTACTCACATCTCTGGCTCCTCCCTTGACCCAGTAGTGAGTGATCTATCAGAAGATATAGTCACTTGTCAACCCCTCGACTACGTTGGATCATCTGACTACAAGGCAATTTTTACGACACTTAAGATCCCAACAGAACGAGGTGAGGAGTCCACACGCACAACCTGGCTATGGGAAAGAGGTAATTGGCCAGCCCTTTGCTCTGAGCTCGCCACCACCGATTGGAATGCTTTTATCCAAAGGGATGTTGACAATCAAGTGAAAGCCTTCACTGGACACATCCCTAATCTACAACAATAACACATTCCTCACCGGCAATATGTGACGAAGCCTACATATCAGCCTTGGTTTGGTTTTCGTTGTAGAGAGGCTGCTACTGCTAGGTACAAGGCATGGCGAAGGTATAAGAGACATCCTACCACCCATAACAGGAACTTACACAGGCAAGCCTGTAGGCATATGGGTGATGTTCAAAAGTGGGTCATCGCAAAATGGGAGGTGGACACAAAAAGAAAGCTAGCATCAGGTAGAGTAGGCTACACAACCTGGTAGTCCCTGGTCAAGGACAGACAAGGTTATCTGCCTGATGAACTCATTCCACCTCTAAATCGACAGGATGGGACCACCTCTACTAGTAGTCAAGAGAATGCAGACCTCTTTGCCGAACACATTACTACCAAAATGCAAGTTCCTGATCCAGCAAGGGACCCTCCTTGGCTAGCTGCAAGAACTGTGTCAAAACTGTCAGTGGCGTCAATAAGGCAGGAAGAGGTGCATTTCCTTCTTAAATCGCTTGACCAAGAAGAGGCTGAGGGCCCAGACAAGTTAAGCCCAAGATTGCTGAGAAGATGTGCAGACCAGCTAGCTGCACCTCTAACTCGCATCTTTCAGTACTGCCTAGTACAGTGTAAATGACCTTCTGTGTGGAAGGAGGCAAATGTAGTCCCAGTTCACAAAAAGAAGAGCAGAGCAGAAATCAGCAGCTACAGACCAGTGTCACTCCTGTCAATCACTGGTAAGATCCTTGAGACAATAATCCCATGACAAATGACACAGTTTTTTGACTACCACTCACTAATTTGTGACCGTCAATATGGCTTCAGGAAAGGTTACTCTGCTGCTGATCTGTTGTTATACCTAAGTGGCACCAGTCACTGGATGAATCCAAAGTCAGCTATGTGGTAGCACTGGACATTGCTGGTGCTTTCGACTGGGTGTGGCACCAGGGCCTCTTAGCAAAACTTCAAGCTCTGGGAATTGCAGGCTCTACGCAATGTCTCCTCAGTGATTACCTTCATGGTAGATCTCTAAGGGTATTTCTGAATGGATGGGAATCAGCAAGATATCCTATTGGAGCAAGTGTTCCACAATGAAGCGTGCTGGGACCATTGTTATATAATGTCTTCTTCAACGACCTTCTTCATCTCATCCCAGAATCCCATGCATATGCAAACGACTGTACACTGACATTCACTTATCCAAGAGAAGAAATGCCAGCTGCTCTAAGTTACATCGTTCACCAGCAAAGAGCTATATCAGCATGGAGAAATCGATGTCAAGTAACATTTGCACCTGAGAAAACGCAAATGATGATGGTCTCTAGGCACCATGATGGTAATGCTGGTTCAGTAGTAAGGATGACTGGGAGGGTGTTGGTACCTGGGGAAGAAGTTGATGTCCTTGGGGTGAAATTTGACCATGAAGAACAACGTTGTAAATCTTGCAAACAAGGCAGCCAGGAAGCTTACATCACTTCACCGTATCTCGCATCTGCTTGACAGTAGGGGTTGCAAGATTCTGTATGAGGCACAAGTACGCTCAAACCTTGAGTATGCTCCACTTTCTTGGTTTGTCTGCCCCTCACTCCCATCTGGGACTGCTTGACAGAGTAGAGAACAGAGCAAGACGTCTCATCTCTTGCCTAGACCCATCCTGGATAGATATGTAATTTCAGCAGAGCCTTCAACACAGGTGGGATGTAGGTGGCCTTACTGTTATGTACAAGGCCAATATTGTCAAAGTACCACACTTGGAACCACTTCGAGGACAGCGTGAAGCAAGCTTCCATATCACAAGACGGGCAGAAAGCAGCAACTTCACTCTGGCCTTACATTTCTCCAGAACATCACTTCATCTGAGATCATTTATTCCCAGGATGACTCGAGTATGTAACACATTCTTACAGCATTATGATGTCAACGAGATAAAGTCAGTTGATCAAATGAAAATACTGTCCCACAGATGACTCCAACTTCATCCTGTTCCCTGCTTGTATGTTTCATAATATAAATGCTTTCAGATGGGCTGATGTAGGTAACAGCTCTTAGCGTGTCAATAGAGTTAGGAATCCTTAAAATTAACCTGTAAATAGCTTGTCAATAAAGCTAGGGATCCTGTAATCAGATCCTATGCTGTGGTGCCTCTCATGCTATGGTGCCTCTCATGCTGTGGTGCCTCTCATGCTGTGGTGCCTCTCATGCTGTGGTGGCTCTCATGCTGTGGTGCCTCTCATGCTGTGGTGCCTCTCATGCTGTGGTGCCTCTCATGCTATGGTGCTTCTCATGCTGTGGTGCCTCTCATGCTGTGGTGCCTCTCATGCTGTGGTGCCTCTCATGCTGTGGTGCCTCTCATACTGTGGGGCCTCTCATGCTATGGTGCTTCTCATGCTGTGGTGCCTCTCATGCTGTGGTGCCTCTCATGCTGTGGTGCCTCTCATGCTGTGGTGCTTCTCATGCTGTGGTGCCTCTCATGCTGTGGTGCCTCTCATGCTGTGGTGCCTCTCATGCTGTGGTGCCTCTTATGCTGTGGTGCCTCTCATGCTGTGGTGCTTCTCATGTTGTGATGCCTCTCATACTGTGGTGCCTCTCATGCTGTGGTGCCTCTCATGCTGTGGTGCCTCTCATGCTGTGGTGCCTCTCATGCTGTGGTGCCTCTCATGCTGTGGTGCCTCTCATGCTGTGGTGCCTCTCATGCTGTGGTGCCTCTCATGCTGTGGTGCCTCTCATGCTGTGGTGCCTCTCATGCTGTGGTGCCTCTCATGCTGTGGTGCCTCTCATGCTGTGGTGCCTCTCATGCTATGGTGCCTCTCATGCTGTGGTGCCTCTCATGCTGTGGTGCCACTCATGCTGTGGTGCTTCTCATGCTATGGTGCCTCTCATGCTGTGGTGCCTCTCATGCTGTGGTGCATCTCATGCTGTGGTGCCTCTCATGCTGTGGTGCCTCTCATGCTGTGGTGCCTCTCATGCTGTGGTGCCTCTCATGCTGTGGTGCCTCTCATGCTATGGTGCCTCTCATGCTGTGGTGCCTCTCATGCTGTGGTGCCTCTCATGCTGTGGTGCCTCTCATGCTATGGTGCCTCTCATGCTGTGGTGCCTCTCATGCTGTGGTGCCTCTCATGCTATGGTGCCTCTCATGCTGTGGTGCCTCTCATGCTGTGGTGCCTCTCATGCTGTGGTGCCTCTCATGCTCTGGTGCCTCTCATGCTGTGATGCCTCTCATGCTCTGGTGCCTCTCATGCTCTGGTGCCTCTCATGCTGTGGTGCCTCTCATGCTGTGGTGCCTCTCATGCTCTGGTGCCTCTCATGCTGTGGTGCCTCTCATGCTGTGGTGCCTCTCATGCTGTGGTGCCTCTCATGCTCTGGTGTCTCTCATGCTCTGGTGCCTCTCATGCTGTGGTGCCTCTCATTGCTAGTAAATCTTAATTGTAATTACATTTGTATAGATTTTGAGCTGTGTGGTTGATTATTTGCCATTTATAAAGCAGTTTTATTAGATCTTACTTTCCTCAAAATTAAACCATAACATTGCATCAATCGCATCTGCTAGAAAAATGACAGGATGGATAATGAGAACCTTCAAAACCAGGGATGCCAAGCCTATGATGGCACTCTTCAGGTCACTTGTTTTGTCTAGGTTGGAAAATTGCTGCACACTAACAGCACCTTTCAAGGCAGGTGAAATTGCTGACCTAGAAAATGTACCGAGAACCTTCCCGGCACACATAACTGAGATAAAGCACCTCAGTTACTGGTAACTCTTGAACTTCCTCAACTCGTACTCCCTAGAACGCAGACGGGTGAGATAAGAACATAAGAACATAAGAATGTAGGAACACTGCAGAAGGCCTACTGGCCCATACGAGGCAGGTCCTTATCAAAACGACATCTACCTAAAGCTACTCAAGAAACAACTCCCGCACCCCCCAACACCAATCAAACCCAGCCCCTCCCACTCATATATTTGTCCAGTCTCTTCTTAAAGCTACCCAAGGTCCTAGCCTCTATCACCCCACTGGGAAGACTGTTCCACGCATCTACAACTCTGTTAGAAAACCAGTACTTACCTATGTCCTTTCTAAATCTAAATTTATCCAACTTAAATCCATTATTCCTGGTTCTTACCTGGTTCGACACCCTCAGTACTTTATTAATGTCTCCCTTGTTTATGCCCGTCATCCACTTATACACTTCAGTGATATCTCCCCTCATTCTACGCCTCTCCAGAGAGTGGAGATTTAAGGCTTTAAGTCTATCTTCATACAGGAGGTTCCTTACACAGTAAATCATTTTAGTCATTCTTCTCTGTATGTTCTCTAATGAGTCTATGTCCATCCTGTAGTAAGGGGACCAAAACTGAGCAGCATAATCTAAATGAGGCCTCACTAGTGATGTATAGAGCTGTAAAATAACTTTTGGACTTCTGTTACTTATACTTCTTGAGATAAATCCAAGTAATCTGTTGGCCTTGTTGCGCACACTGAGGCACTGCTGTCTTGGCTTCAGATTTCTGCTTACCATGACTCCCAAGTCTTTTTCACATTCTGTATGACCAAGCTCTACTTCACCTAGATTATAGCTTCGAGGGTTATTTTCATTACCAAGGGCAAGTACCTTACACTTATCCACATTAAACTTCATCTGCCATTTCTCAGACCAAGACATTAATTTGTTCAAATCGTCCTGGAGTTCATTGATATCCTCCTCAGAGTGAATTATACGGCCTATCTTTGTATCATCAGCAAACTTACTCATGTCACTAGTAATCCCTTCATCAAGGTCATTAATGTAAATTATGAACAAGAGAGGGCCTAAAACTGATCCTTGTGGAACGCCACTAGTGACTAATCCCCATTCAGATTTCACTCCATTAATGGTAACTCTCTGCTTTCTATTGGTAAGCCATGCCTCAATCCATGCTAGAACTTTACCTCCTATACCATGAGCTGCCACTTTTCTTAAGAGTCTCTTGTGAGGTACTCTGTCGAAGGCTTTACTAAAATCCAAATAAACAATATCATATTCCTTATCACTGTCAACTGCCTCAAATGTTCTATTGAAGAACGTCAGTAAGTTTGTCAGGCAGGAACGACCTCTCGTGAATCCATGCTGAGATTCATTTATCAAGTTATGCTCTTCAAGGTGACTTCTGATAATGTCAGCTATAATTGATTCTAATAACTTGCCCACTATAGATGTCAGGCTTATTGGACGGTAATTTGAAGGAGTGGACTTATCCCCTGATTTGAATATAGGAACCACATTAGCCATCTTCCACATCTCTGGCACAACACTGGTAAGGATGGACGCATTGAATACACTCGTTAATGGCTGACTAAGCTCCATCTTGCATTCCTTAAGTACCCTTGAAAACAACTCATCGGGTCCCGGGGACTTATTTTGTTTCAGTTTGTCTATCTGTTTAATAACCATGTCCCTCGTGACAGTAATATTAGTTAACTTAAATTCATCAGGAACTAAATAATTGTTAATTACTGGAATCTCATTTACATCTTCCTGTGTAAAAACTGACAAAAAATAGTCATTAAATAAGGAACACATTTCCAGTTCATTATCCGTCAGCTGTCCATTCCCAGATTTCAGAGGTCCTACTTTTTCCTTCACCTTCGTCCTATACACTTGAAAGAACCCCTTTGGATTAGTCTTTGATTCATTAGCAACTATAATTTCATAGTCACGTTTAGCCTTTCTAATCGCCTTTTTTACTTCTCTTTTAAGCTGAACATATTGGTCAGTAAGGTTAACCTCTCCTCTTCTGATGCGCCTATAAATTCCCCTTTTCTCCCCTAATAGATGCTTTAGCCTCCTGTTAACCCATTTGGGATCGTTATTATTAGACCTAATTTCTCTCTGGGGAATGTATATACTCTGGGCACTGTGTACATTATTAAGAAAACAATCATAAAAGCAGATCCCTTCATATTCATAAGTATGATTATCGTCAATAAAATCATTAGCTAGATAACCCCAATCAAGATTAGACAGATGTTCCCTAAGTCCATTATAATCGGCAGAACGAAAATCGGGGATTTTTACTGTATTATCATTATTCTTGCATTCCCAATTAATGCTAAAGGTGATGGATTTGTGATCACTTGCGCCAAGCTCTTCAGTGATCTCCAGATTATTCACGAGTGTTTCCCTATTTGACAAGACTAGGTCTAGCAAATTATTACCCCTGGTAGGCTCAGTTACACTCTGTTTCAGAAAACAGTCCTGAACTGTTTCCATGAAGTCACTGGACTCTAGATTACCTGTCAAAGAATTCCAGTCAATTTGGCTAAAGTTAAAGTCCCCTACTATGACTACGTTACTGTGTCCAGAAGCCCTAACAATTTCGTCCCAAAGAAGTCTCCCTCTATCGTGATCCAAGCCTGGAGGTCGGTATATTACACCTAGAATTAGTTTTTCTTGACCCTCCACGAACTCTACCCAAACAGACTCTGTTACTGCTCCATCTATTTTTATACCTTTTTTATGCAACAATTAATATTTTCTCGAACATACAATGCAACTCCTCCCCCCTTCTCATTACATCTATCCACATTGAATAACTTAAATCCCTGTATATTACACTCAGCAGTCATATCCCGACTCTTTAAATCATACCACGTTTCAGTTAATGCAATGATATCAAAGTTCCCAGCACATGCTACCAAACGTAGTTCATTAATTTTATTTCTTGCACTTCGACTGTTAGCATAAAATACCATCATATGTTTTTTCTTCTGCACATTTTTCCTATTCATCTTTGTTTTTACACAATTTCTGAAATTATCATTACCCAGAATTATTCCATGACAGTTACTATTAAGATTCTTAATATCAGAGCATAAATCAATATATCCATATTCATTATTAATCATTTCAAAACCCATACCTCTAACTAATCCTAGTTTAAAGTCCTAACAACCCCCTCAACTGAGTTAGCAAGAAAACCCACACCTGCCCTGGATAAGTGAACCCCATCCCTGGCATACATGTCATTTCGGCCATAGAAGTTGTCCCAGTTGTCAATGAATGGTACTGCATTATCCTTACAGTGTTTATCCAGCCAGCAATTATTACCAATTGCTCTGGACAACCATTCATTACCAACACCTCTTCTTGGCAAAATGCCACATATAACAGGGCGCCCCCCCTTCTTCCTAATCATGTCTATAGCTGTCCTGAACTTTCTAACTAGATCCTCACTTCTACGCTTGCCTACATCATTGCCTCCAGCACTGAGGCAAATAATAGGATTGTTCCCATTACTGTTCATGATGTTGTCAAGCCGGCTAACAATGTCCTCCATCCCAGCCCCAGGAAAGCATACCCTTTGTCTCCTACTCCTGTCCTTCAAGCAGAATGCCCTATCCATGTATCTAACCTGGCTATCCCCAACAACAACAATATTCTTACCTTCCTTGTTGTCGTTCGTCGTGACGATCCCAGTAGTAGACTCACATTCGTCGGGTAGCACCGAGAATGCGTTGGAGGTTTCCACGGGAGTTTCCACAGCAGTCTCTTTCTTCTTCATCGTTTCTGGCTTTCCATTCGTCTTCTTGATCGTCAACTTCGTAGTCCCCTGCTGTCCAACCACTGACCACGATCCCTTCTTGACCTGAGGACTCGAAACAGGAGGACTACTACGAATCCTCTTGTTTTCCTCGGTCAATCGCCGTATCTCCATCTTCGCTGCCCTCAATTCTTCCTTAAGTTGCTGGTAAAGTTGCTCGATGGAGGGCATCTTGGTTCAGTCCACGGGAGCAAACAAGACACTTCTTCACAGTGTTAAGTACAGGTCAGCACTCAAAGTACAGGTCACCACTCAAGAGCACACAAACAGGTCTTCACTGATACATGATTATATTCACTTTGAAAATCCTAGAGGAATTAGTGCCAAACTTGCACACGAAAATCACTCCCTATTAAAGCAAAAGACTCGGCAAACGATGCAACATCCCCCCAATGAAAAACAGGGGCGCCACTATTACGTTAAGAGACAACGCAATAAGTGTCAGGGGCCTAAGACTGTTCAACTGCCTCCCAGCATACATAAAGGTGATTACCAATAGACCCCTGGCTGTCTTCAAGCAGGCACTGGTCAGGCACCTAAGGTCAGTACTTTACCAGCCGGGCTGTGGTTCGTGCGTCAGTTTCCGAGCGGCCAGCACTGACAGCCTGGTTGATCAGACCCTGATCCACTATGAGTCCTGGTCACAGACCGGGCCGCGGGGGCGTTGATCCCCGAAACCCTCTCCAGGTATACTCCAGGTATACAACTACTGCTACCGACACCCAAATCCTCGCCAAAACCTCTGCCCCAATCTTGACCACCACGACTGCCACCACCACGACTGCCACCACCACGACTGCCACCACCACGACTGCCACCACCACGACTGCCACCACCACGACTGCCACCGCCACAACTGCCACCACCACGACTGCCACCACCACGACTGCCACCACCACGACTGCCACCACCACGACTGCCACCGCCACGACTGCCACCACTACGACTGCCACCACCACGACTGCCGCCACTACGACTGCCACCACCACGACTGCCACCACCACGACTGCCGCCACTACGACTGCCACCACCACGACTGCCACCACCACGACTGCCGCCACTACGAATGCCACCACCACGACTGCCACCACCACGACTGCCACCACCACGACTGCCACTACCACGACTGCCACCACCACAACTGCCACCACCACGACTGCCACCACCACGACTGCCACCGCCACGACTGCCACCACCACGACTGCCACCACCACGACTGCCGCCACTACGACTGCCACCACCATGACTTCCGCCAATACTTCCACCACCCTCCGTCACTACCCTATCATTAGAACCACCTCTTTCAATACCACCACCGCCATCACTATACCACAACCATCAGCCCTATCTCCACCACCACCAACATCACCACCACCGTGACTACCACCACTGGACCACGTCCACCACCACCACCACCACCACCACCACATCCACCACAACCACCACCACCGCCATCATCACTCCACCTTCACAATCACCCCCACCACTACCATCACAACCAGGAAGACAACCACTACGGTCACTACCACAATCATCACAACACTATCCACCACCACATTTAATGTCTACAACCACCATCACCAACAATTCCCCCTCAACCCTTTCACTACCGCAGTCATCGCCATCAACAACACTACTACCACCAGCACAACACCACCTCTCCACCACCACCACAACACCACCTCTCCACCGCCACCGTCATCTGCAACACAAGTCACGAAGAGCAGAACATAAACAGTGCACCTGATGCCACGCTTGTACACACAGGACAACAGCACCACTGTCTGTGAGGTCCTTGTGGTCACTTGTGATGTCGTCCCTGTCGTCCCATGCAAATTCTTTAGTTTCATTTGGATTGTTTTTTTTGGTATTTCTTGTACTTTCTTCTTTGGTGTCTCTTGAAATCTCTTTCTTGTGGTCTCCAATATTCTTTTCTTCTATGTTTCTTCCTGTTTCTTTTTTCTTGCAAGCCAATTTCCAGTAATTGTACAGAATCAAACAAAATTTGTGCCAGTTCAATCTTACCTTATATGATATATGATATATGATATATGATATATGACATATGATATATGATATATGGGGCAATTAAGGTTTTTATGTTATGGTGATTAAATAGATATATTTTCCTAATTGGGATTTTTGCCTAACCCTCTGTTAACCAACCCCTTGAAGTAACACATACTGGTTTAGCGCTTTCTGTTTTTTTACTGGGATAGCCCTGGGTGGTGATGTTTTGGGCTTGAGATGTGTGTAACTTTTATCTTTGCCCTTAGACCAGGCTCAAGCCCCCAGCTATCCCACATTTTTGCATAACATTTGCATAACATTGATGTTGTTCTCAATTGTCATATATTAATAAGAGGAAATCGCTGAACCCCTGGGGGTCATATAGTGCCTCTGAAATGGTATGCATTCAGATTCTATCGAAGCAAGGTGAGGGATAAGTCCAGTTCCTTGGATCAAGAGCCGTCACTAGTATCAAGGCAAATTAATGCAATAAATTAAACTAAATATTCTATATCTTTTCGATATTAAAAAATAGCATAACGACATCTAGACAGTCCATTAAATATACAAAAATTCCTCTAAGATTGATACAAGTCTCGGTATTTTGAACTTGTCTCTCATGTCACACATTACACAAGTGTTGGAAATTTTTGAGAAAGTTGAAGAAAATATTATTCAAAATTTTCCGAAAAGTTGGAAAGTTTCGTCTCATTAAAATAAAAATGTAAAAAAACCGAGTCTTTTCAGTTTTTTTCCCAGTTTATTTTTCTCATTTACATTCTTTTTAAAAATTTACAATGTTGTAAGAAAGAAATATTGAAAAGTTACTTTTTCTAAAATGAAATTTGATAAAATTGGCTAAAAATAAGCAAAATAATACAAAAGAAAGCCCAAGAGTTATTAAAAATTATATCCTCTCAAGCTACACGGGCATTTAAGGTTTGAAGCTTATTAGAAGAGGCATTCTCGAGTTAGTGCATAAGATCGACACCATGCCTAACCCTTCTAGGGTAGGGTAGGTGCCTGAGCCGAGCCTTTAGCTCATAAGACTGTCATTCCCATTAGCCTCCTTGGGGCTGGGATGGCAGACCAGAGAGGCCTAGCTTGTGGCTAGGCCTGGGGACAGTTGGTCCCAAAGATGAGGAGGTACTTGTGCCTCCTCCCATGGGAGACTTAGGTCTCAGACACTCCCTAAAGAGGGAGCCAAGGCCGGGCCACCACTTGGTAAAGGCCCGGGCCGGGAGAATACCGGCTAATCTTTAACTAACTAACTAACTAATTAGTGCATAAGAAATAATTTGCTTAAAATATTGACAGGTAGAAATTTTCACAGTTCAAAGTAAGTAAGAAACTGTATTTAATAAATCCCACCGATGGAAAAAGTTTGAAGCGGATCAGAAATTATGTTCTCCAGTAAATGATCGGATTCCTTTGATTCCCAGTCATATAAGTGCTTCAGTTAAATTCTAAATTTTAATCTAAACTTATGGGTTATTATTTTTTATCTGCATTAATATTTTGATTCCTGACGGAAGAATTATTCTTTAGTAACTGAAGTGAAAATGAAATATCATTATTTATATGATTAAATTGTCTAAGTTAGACTTACGCCGCCCCCAAGTAGCGCCACACTTGTCTTCAGGAAACAACACAGGGACTGAAAATTTTGAGGACAATAAAAAGTGCAGAGCTAGATTGTAGCACCGATTCTAACGATTATGGTTCTTTGTACAGTTTTACTGCAACAAATTTACCTGCACGAAAACTGACTTAAAAAGCTCTGTCCTGGCGCTATGATGCATCACAATTCAATACTGAAGCAGTTTAGATGAGGTAAACTGACATTTAACGGGAATAAAAATAATTTTGCACATAAGCTGGTCAGATATGTACCTGCACATCTGAATTTTATTTCCCACCGGTGATGATTTTTGGCACATTTTTTTGAAGATTTGATGCTCGAGTACTGAGGATTTTAGAAGTCATCCGAACCTTTTCATGAGGATGGGAATTCATTCAATAACTTTGACCATAGGACAAGACAGTTGCTCGACGAAATTACTTCTCATTATCGTTCACGAAAGTTGAAAATTGGAAGGTGATTCGATGAGGCGTTTTTGAGATCGGAATAAAATCGAAAAGTTGGAGTGAAAGGAAGCAAAACTAAATCACAGAACCTAAGTAACCATCCAAGATACATTTAATAAAATAAAATCATAATTGTAAAGAAAATGTTTATTTCCGTCAATATTCGTCAGAAACATTTATTTCTCTCTTTTGTTGAGAATTGACGAATTTCCTGCCTGGTAGTTTAACATGTCTTCTGCTCAACAAGTTCCCTTGTTTGATTCTTCTTGCACAACTCAACGACACACTTGTATATTTTTGCTGTTTGAACCAGACTACACAGTAGTTATTTTATTGTGCTGGCGCCTCTGACATGTATAAACATTAATCAGCCTTACTAGAGATTTTAACATTGCAAGGAATTCGCAAGACGCCAAGGTATTGGTCCAGTGTGGTGAGAATGGTATAGCACTGCATACCTTGTTCCAAGGTTCGTAGGTTCGAGTCTCCTTCAGTCAGAGATCAGTGTTTGTGTATATTTCGCCTGATCTTACGAATTTCTTGCATTGTTAAAATCTCTAGTAAGGCTGATGCATGCAGGGGATGAGATGAAAAGCTGTAAGCCTTCTCCCTGAAAGCTGGCTGCCTTGGATCAACGTCTAGCGCAAGCTGGACTCCAAGGTATTGGTCCAGTGTGGTGAGAATGGTATAGCACTGCGTACCTTGTTCCAAGGTTCTTAGGTTCGAGTCTCCTTCAGCCAGAGATCAGTGTTTGTGTATATTTCGCCTGATCTTGCGAATTCCTTGCATATATATATATATATATATATATATATATATATATATATATATATATATATATATATATATATATATATATATATATTTATATATATATATATATATATATATATATATATATATATATATATATATATATATATATATATATATATATATATATATATATATATACTACCTCTGGAACCGGACTTGGGACCCTCATCCTCAGAGAAAAGAATAAAGTAATTAAACTTAGTTACCCGGAGCTGTTTGAATATTTTCTTCTTCCAACCCATGTATTCTATATTCTATGTGGACTTTACTTATAGACAAAATACATTGACCTAATTTGCTGGAAATAATCTGCATACCAAACGGCTTTCTATACATGATGCTAATCACGGCATTATGCCGGGTGAACGCCCCGGCATAATGCCGTGACGAAAATCAGAGGCCTAGCATACAGGGGGGTCTTTTTTCGTCAGTGCATAATTCCGGGTAGCAGCCGTTAGCATGACGCTATGGCATGCCGCCACACTATACAGTGACTCCTGAGTGCTCACGTGGCTGCCGTGGTGAGAGGACTGTTGCACTTTTGTCTCTCATCCGCCCCATCTTTTGTTCAGTGTTCCCTTTGGTTTTTGCCCAATTCATGTTTGATTTTGAGTAAAACAAGCTTGACAACAGATGAAAGAAATAATGGAGAATGTTGGTGTGTGTGAGCATTCAGTGAGGACCTGGGTGCAGTGTTTCAAGGCTGGTGGTTGCAGTGTTGAATTACCGTCTGCCAAACTTCTGCCTGGCCCCTCGATGAAGACATCTGCTCGTACCTCAGCTGTGTTAAAGAAGCAATTAGAGAGTACACCTAAGACATCTCCTAGAGAATTGAAAGAAAAGAGCCCACATCTTTTCTCAGAGGTGTCTGTAAGAACTGTTAGCAGATGAGTGTCAGAACTGGGCTACAGTAGTCACTGCCAGGTTAAGAAACCGATCCTCTCCAAGCCACAGAAGAAACGTAGGCTGGATTATGCAAAGAAATATCTCCACTGGAATCATCAACAGTGGTTTGAAGTCCTTTGGAGTGATGAAGCTACCTTCACCGTCACCTGTAACAGTGGTGAATATGTGTATCGAATATGTGCTTCGGGTTTTATGCAGGACGGTGCACCATGTCATACCGCCAAATCAGTAGTTCATTGGCTTGAGGACCTTAATGACTGGCCAGGCTATTCCCCGGATCTAAACCCTATTGAGAACCTCTGGTCAACAGTGAAACAAAGTTTACTGAGCAAGGATATCAGTTCCATCCCGCGGCTGGAGGCTCCACTACATGATGCATGAAATAATATACCTCCCCAAACCCTCAAGAATTTGTGTGAGAATCTTCCTACACGGCTGAGGGACGTTATTAAGCGTAAAGGACGCAGCACAAGTATTAAAACCTCAGAAAGTGTGCAGATATATATATTATAATCTTTCATGGTATGTGTTTGTGTTTTCGTATGTGTGTGGGAGATGGGCGGCATAATGCTGTGACTAGCACTGGTGTAGTATGTCACTGATGTCAGCTAAGCCTGTATACCTTGTACATGTACTTGTAGAAAAAAAGATATTATTATTATTATTATTATTATTATTATTATTATTATTATTATTATTATTATTATTATTGTTATTATTATTATTATTATTATTATTATTATTATTATTATTATTATTATTATTATTATTATTATTATGCTTCAAGCGTCTCTGACCCTACTGGGATGAAGTTGTAGCATGGGGGCAGACCATCATATCTGATCTTCTTGGTCTCCCTGTAGCTGGCAACTCCACCCTCTTCAGCTTCAGACTAAGGCAAGTAGGTGTCCGCCGAAGTGGCGGCACAAGTGTACTTCCAGGCAATCTGCTTATCATCATCCCAGGGTAGCACAGTGACTCCATCAGGACGCTTTTGACTTCCGTCAGGCCTCTGTACTTGGGATTCCTATTCACCTGGGCAACGGGCTATGGCGAGACTTGTCTCTATGATGTCACTGACCTCCTCATGTCTGATGTATGACACACGAGACCATGAAGTCCGAATTGATCTGCCGACGCCCTGTCGCTAATACACATATGTTCGGTGGGTATGGGGGCTGCTAGGTGAAGAGCAACACCAATCCGACTGTCCTGTGGGTCGAGTCGGGTGCCCAGGGAGGAATTGGGAACAGCTAAAAGGAAATTCCTGAATATGGTGCCTTCACCCCTAGGAGATGAGTTTTGTCTTTTAGTGAAGCGTTAGTGAGCATTGTGTTGGCAATTTTTTTCATTATCGGTTTGTTCCAGTGGGACTGTTTGTGCTCTTTGGGAGGAAGTGGTGTGCTTGAGGGGTCTACAAGGGTGTCCCACAGCATGGCTACTTCAATGAACCTGGAGTCTTGAGCTCCTATCGCACCTCTCAAACTTTCGGGGACAATCTCCTTGACTAGCCCACTGGGAGCCAAACACGAGGACAGAAATGCAGGTGCCTTGCGCACTCCTGTACCTCCCAGTAGCAGTGGAAGAGTCGCCTGTTCCCATTGCTGAACTTTCAGTGACAGATTTAGTGCCTTATTCAGTCCTTAGAATAAAATCTAGCCAAAAAAAAGGCATACCACATAATGCTAAATTAGCTAAATATATACTAAGCCTAATTAAAGGTATACACGCCACCAACTTACCCATGTTCCAGATATCTTGGTGTTCCTCGACACTATGAATAACCATGCCAGCACACATAAACAATAATGCCTTAAACAAAGCATGAGTTAATAAATGAAAAAAAAAATCAGCAAATCGTAAAGCAAAGATGCTCATCGTAACTACCAGTTGTCTTAAAGTTGATAAAATAATAATCTTCTTCAAGTCAAACTCAAAATTAGCCCCTAACCTTGCTATAAACATTGTTAGACGAGAAATAATCAACTAAAACTTCTGAACACATGAACTATCTAAAACCCCACTAAATAGTATTAGAATATAAACACCAGCTGTTACTAAAGTTGGAGAATGCACTAAAGCCGAAACTAGCGAAGGAGCAGCCATAGCTGCTGGAAGCCAAGCCAAAACTGGGATCTGAGCTCTCTAGCTACAGAAGCTTCACATACAAAAATTTTTATTATTAAAAAAATCTTCACCTAAATATCTCCCATAAAAAAAACAAAATTCCAGCCTCCTAATACAAATATCAAAGAAATTTTCAATAAGACCCTTACATCCCCCACACGATTTGATAACACTGTCAACATCCCTGCGTCCCAAGATTTCCCTTTTTGGTAAAAAAATATTAATAAATAAGAAATCAAACCCAATCCATCTCAAGCCATAAGAATCCTAATTAAATTAGGCCTATCAATCAAAGCCCCTAAATATAAAAGAAAAGCAAAAAACTAAATACATAAATCTGCTATACCTGTATAATCCCCTCTATAATATATCACCGTATGAGAAAAATACAGAAAATAATGCCTAAAAACAAAGCCTTGATTCAATCAAAAATTAAAATTGTTGCAGCAGAAGATGAGTTTAAAGAAAAAAATTCCCACTCAATTATATATATTACACCAGAAGCTAATCTAACTAAACTTGATGCAATAAAAATTAATGCTATAAATAATAATAAAAAATCCAATTAGATGACTATAAGTACCTCACAACATGATTTAAAATAACTTATTTTATATCTTCGGCCCCACAAACCAGCGATTTTTTTTAAACGCTCTCAGTTCAATTACAAAATTTTAATAATTCAAAAAAATTTGGTCTTGTAAACCAAAATTGAAATATTTCTCTTAAATCTTTATACAGCTCTATAACATCTTACACTATTATCCCTTTCACATTAAGCCTAGCCATCTTACTCACAACTTTAACCCCCCCCCATCATCCTCTATAGTATTAGCCTTCCTTGTACAGATAATTCATATCTGTACTTTATCAGGACTTTTTAACCTTTCATTCTGATTCTCGTACTTCCTATTCTTAATTTTCATCGGAGCTATATTCATTCTCTTTATTTATGTATCTTCTTCAGCATCCACTGAGGCTTTCATACTCCACCTGACATCCAGCTTGCTAATTCTCTTCTCTATCTTTCTCTCCTTAACTTCACTAAACCCAGTACTGCTCCCATCAAAATTCTTCAACCTCCTCTACATTCCTAGCTTTCGAAAATTAATTTAACCCACTTACCATTTTCGTAATCTTATATATCCTTCTAATCTTAACTGCTGTAGTCAAAATAGTTTTATAAATATAGTAATTTTGGAAATTGTGAGGGAAAAGTTCAATAGATAGGAGTAGCGAGGGAGTATATAGTAACAATAGTTTCATTGCCGGCTGCTTGTTAAGGTAGGGTAAGTCAAGCTCCCGCTATTCCTGCCTTTTTTCCCCCATCCCAAAAGTGATAGTTTGACTGCCGGCTGCTTGTTAAGGTAGGGTCAGTCTAGCTCCTGCTATCCCTTCCCCTCCTTCTTCCCCCCCCCCTGAAAGGTGACGTGTGGGGGTTCGGTCTAAACAGTAATCACTAGACTGACAGCTCCCAGCACTACTGTAAGTACATTCCTACATTGTATTCTAGTGGATTTATTGGTTGAAAGCTTCACTTTTGACCAATAATAAACTTAGTCCTTTCAGTTTTGCTCTAAGTTGACTGTTGTAATAATCACCACATCTTTTAGGTATTGTACTTATCATGGAGAGTGATTTCTTAAGCAGTGGGTAACCTGTCTATCTTTCCAGCTTGGATGACAGAGAGGGTCACCTGCCAATCAACGAGTAGAACTGATGGAGATGGACTAATGTCCTGAGACTTCCCCTTTTTGGATTTAATTACCTGTGCACCTGTATGAGATTGCAGGACGTAACCCCTCATCATTACATCGGTAAAGAACCTGCTTTCCTGTCAACGGGATAGAATACTCAAGGCTATACTGTGAAGAACTAGCCAGTGGGTTGTAACCAACACCTGCGACCCCCCCCCCCCATCATCGGCAACGGCTACGATTTCAACAAGCAGTGTCACCAACACCAGACACTCAAGTTTTATATTAGCGTTGAATTCAGTTATCATTTATATTTTTCATTTTCTTTAATGTAGGATTAATATTTCATATTTAAGTGTTTTATATTTTATATTTTCTAAATAATAAAGTGTAAATGTTTGTCAGTTTTTATTCTTTTCCTATACAATAATTTTCCTGAGTAGGAGCCAGCCTGGGTAATACTGTCTGAAGTTATTACAGGGCTGAGTAAGCCTTCACAAGTGGCGACCTTGCCAGGATCAACTCTACTGAATCAAGATTCAACTCCATCTCGAATCTACCATTGGAACTTCAACGCCGCATACCACAGATGGCTACCACCAGCCATGAGTAATCATTCTCTATGGTAGGACTACAGTACAAGTATTTAAAAGATTTGGTGATTGTTATGGTCTCAATTTATTGTAAGTCAAGTCAAGGCAGGAATACTAGTTAATTCTGCCATCTATTTTTGTGTGAGCTTGAAACACTTTGGATGATTAGACTCTTGGGACCCGAGATTTTCCAGTGACAATTTGTTTCATTGAGCTCTTTATTATATCAAGGGAACTGTCATAGGACACTCTTGATTTGTTGGTGAGAAGATTGGATGGTCAAGTGACCCCATTCTACTTACTGTTTGCTCGGAGCCGGCATAGAACCCTTCGTTTTCATTAATACATATTGTTTAATTGAAGCAGGGATCGAGCCCTCTGGTTTATTTACAGTTTGAGCGGAGCAGGAATTGAACCCTCCGTTTTCTTTAATACCTGTTTCATTTTCCCTGATAGTTAAGTTATTCTTGCAAGCATGGAGGAATACCAGTTTTGGATGAACGCTGGAAGTAAGTTAGGAATAACAGGGAAAAATTTAGAATCTTTCATTAGTGCTAAGATCCAGGAAAGACTTGAAAGAGAGAGAATTGAGAGAGAAGAGAGACAGAAAGGGAAAGAGAAGAGAAAAAGGAGAGAGAGAGAATCGAAAGGGAAGAGAAAAAGGAGAAAGAGAACTTTGAAAGACAGGAGAAAAATGAGAGAGAGAGAATTGAGAGAGAAATCCAAGAAGGACAGTTAGAAAGAGACAGAGAAGACATAAAGGAGCGTGATAGACTTAATCGTGAAGAAAGAGCTAAAATACGTGAGGAACAAGCAAAGATACGTGAGGAACAGATTAAATTAAGAGAACTTGAGGAAAGAGCAAAGGATAGAGAAGTTGAGGAAAAAGCTGGAGAACTTGAGTTCATAGAGAGAGATAAGGATCGTGAGCTCGAACATGCTCGCCTTGAATTAGAGAATAAAATGTTAACTTTGACACAACAACAATTAGAGGAAGGAGTACTTGAACATCATGCAGCTAGTGCACATATTCCAACACCTAATTTACCTCCCATCACAGAGGGGGAAGACATAACTTCATACATTATCAGGTTTGAAAATACCGCTACCCTTTGTGAATGGCCTGCTGACACCTGGACTACCAGGTTAGGAATGTTAGTTTCTGTTACAGCCTTGAATATCTATGCAACTTTGTCGCAGGATATATGTAATTATAACCTACTGAAGAAGGCAATCCTTAAAGCATATCAAAAAACCACTAATTCTTACAGGAAAGATTTCAGGTATGCCACCTTACAGCCTGGACAGAACTTTCAGCAGTTACAGGTAATATTCTTTCGTTTGTTCGACTTTTGGATAGAGAGTTCAGGAATTGATCACAGTTATGAATCTCTTAGAGACTTCATGGTTGCTGACCAGTTCCTGACAGCTCTTCCCCATCAGATACGAACATTCATTAGAGAACGTAACCTGATTAAAGCTGAGGAAGTTGCTGAGGCTGCTGACCTGTATGCTGAGGCTCACAATTCCTATAAAGACCTAAAGGGATCGAACCCTAAGGGCAAGGGTTCATCAGACCTTAAGAAATCAAAGCCTCTAATGGAAAGTAAAATGACTTCTTTTATTCCTGTTTGTCATTTGTGTGGTGTTAAGGGACATAAACGTCCAGATTGTCCTTCTAAGAAGGTCCAAAAAGTTGGAAGATGTTTTAAAGACTGTAATGACCAAGCACCCTTCTGTTCAGGAACAGTTAATGGACTTAATGTATCTACCATTTTACGAGACACTGGATGCACATGTATAGTCATTTCTGATAAGCTGTTCCCTAACCTTAAAGAAACTCATTCCTCTACTATACTTTCAGACTACTTGGGCCGTACTGACACTTTTTCTACCATCCGTTGTTACATTAGGCCTAAATGGTTCACAGGTTGGTCTGAAGCCGTACTAGCTCCCATCACTTCTTGCTCCATACTAATAGGTAATGTAAAAGGTGCCATTCTTCCTTCTGAGGTTGACCTTTCATCACCTAAGATGGACATAGGTGTTTCAGATCCTCTTTCTGTAGAGTCAGAGAAGCCCCTCGAAAGTTCAGATGAGACAATGTCTCGTGAGATTCATGTGGGATTAAAAACCAGTGATGCTACTCTCGAAAGCGAGGTAGTAGGATCACCGGTTCACGTATTAGATGAAAGTGAAGATATCACCTCCGATAATATAAATGTCTTGACTAGGGCTCAGACCAAAGCCCAGGCTTCTACTACTGTCCATCCTTTGATTTTTCCCTGACTTTAAGCCTTTAGACATATCGAAGGACTCCATTGTCAATTTACAACGTAATTGCCCTTCTCTTCAGAATTGCTATAATGCCGCTAAACAAAATCAAGTTATCCAAAGGAAAAACTTTTCATATAAATTTGAATATATAAAAGGTATCTTGTACAAGTCAGTATTCAAATTAAATTCAGATGAGACAGACTATTCCATCTTAGTTGTTTCAAGTCAATGCAGAGAGACTGTTCTTAAAATGGCTCATGACCTGCCAGTGGCCGGACATTTCTCGCATCGTAAAACCTTAAAAAAATTAGGGAAACATATTTTTGGCCAAAAATGTCCTCAGATGTCACTACCTATTGTAGATCATGTAAAGTTTGCCAACTGTCATCCTCCCGAGGTACCAGGCGAGTACCTATGGTCAAAATGCCTATCTTTACGGTACCGTTTGAAAGAGTAGCTATTGACATCGTTGGTCCTTTATCTCCACTTTCATCTGGGGGATATAGATATATATTAACATTAGTTGATTATGCTTCGAGTTTCCCTGAAGCCATACCCTTAAAGACCATAACCACTACAGAGGTGGCTGAAGCCCTTTTGTCCATCTTCTCCAGAATGGGCATCCCTAGAGAAATTTTGTCTGACCGTGGGACACAATTCACATCAGACTTAATGCAACATCTATACCAACTTCTGGGAGTGAAGCCTCTCTTCACCACACCCTATCATCCCAGCTGTAATGGGAGGATTGAGCGCCAACATTCGATTCTCAAGTCCATTTTAAGGAAACTTTGCTCCCTTAAACCTAAGGAGTGGCATCGTTACCTACCCTCTGCTTTGTTTGCCATGAGGGAAGTTCCCAGTGACTCTTTGGGGTTTTCACATTTCGAACTTCTCTATGGTAGACAGGCCAGAGGCCCATTGTCCATCCTTCATGACTTATGGACTAGGGAGGTGAGTGCTAAGGTTCAGTCTTCTTACCAGTTTCTCCTTGACCTTAGATCCAAACTTGAGGAGACCTCTGACATAGTTTCGAAAAACCTAAGCTTGTCAATGGACCAGTGCAAAACCTATTTTGATTCCAAAAGTCAGAGGAGAAGTTTAAAAGTAGGGGATGAAGTTCTTGTTCTTTTGCCGATCAAGTCAAATAAATTATTAGTAACGTGGAAAGAAGTCAAGGGGAAACCTAAGCTTTATCATATCAACATCCTTAAGAAATATTACCGAAGAAATTCGGTTAACTGCCTTAATAACTTTGACTTAGTTTTTCCACACGAACTTGATACAACTGAAGAATGTAAGGTGTGCGTAATTGACACCTCTAACTTAGGCTATGATGAAGAACTACATGACTTGGTGACTCTTGACCACTCGGACGCAACCAACATTAATATTAATGAATCTTTGGATGACCATAAGAGACATGAACTACTTCAATGTGCAACTTTTCAGACGTCTTTACTGATACTCCACGCTTTACCTCCACGGTAGTCCATAAGATTGACTTAGTGACGGACAATGCTATCAAACGAAAATTATACCCAGTTCCAGCTCATCTTAGGGATGCATTTGACCGAGAGGTAGACAAATTATTAAAACTAAAGATCATTGAACCTTCAGTATCTTCATATTGTTCACCAGTAGTCATGGTTAAGAATGAGGATAATTCATATAGACTTGCTATTGACTTCAGAGGCCTTAATGCTATAACTCGGTGGGATGCTGAGCCTATGCCCTTAATAGATAGCGATCTACACAAATTTTATGACGCTTCCTTCTTTTCAGAGATTGATATTGCGCAGGCATATCATCGAGTAATGTTAGATCCTTCTTCTAAGCAGTACACCGCTTTTCCTACACACCAAGGACTGATGCAATATAGAACTATGCCCTTCGGTTTGGTAACTGCCTGTGCTACCTACGTGAGACTGATGAGAAAGGTCTTGGGTAATATGCCAAATGTTTCAGTTTATTTTGATAACATTTACGTAATGACATCCACGTGGGGCGAACATATCCAAACATTAACATCAGTTTTGCGTAGGTTACGCTCGCATGGCCTCACTGCCAAGCCGAATAAATGCTTCCTTGGGTATAACAAGATTAGATATCTTGAACTGATACTTTCTAATAACTCTCTGCAGCCTCTCCCCAGTAAGATCAAAGCTTTATTAGAATTTAAATTCCCCAAAACCAAGAAGCTCATGCGTAGCTTTCTTGGTTCTGTAATTTTTTATGCACGGTTTATCCCGAACCTTACTGATCTTACAGGCATCTTATCCGACTTCCTTAAAAAGTCTGTGAAGGAACCTCTTGAACTTTCCGACGTAGCTTGGAGAAAGTTTAATGAGAATAAAAGTATCTTTTCGAAAGACCCTATACTTAAGATTCCAGATATTAATAAAACATTTTGTTTAAGAACTGATGCCTCCAATACTGGCTTAGGTGCAGTGCTACTACAATACCATGATAGTACTCCCTTCCCTGTATGCTTCCTAAGCCGGAAACTCCTTCCCGCAGAAACGAGATACTCCACAATAGAAAAGGAATGTTTAGCCCTTGTGTGGGGTATCTCCAAACTTAAATTTTATTTGCTGGGAAAAGAATTCATTTTAGAAACGGACCACAAACCTTTGATATACCTAGAAACTTTTAAGGGAACCAACAGTCGTCTCTTGAGGTGGACATTGGTACTCCAGGCTTTTAAGTTCCATATTGTGTATATCAATGGTTCATCCAATTATTTCTCTGACTGGTTAAGTTGTGACAGTCAGTAGAAGATTTCTTGCCTTACGCGGCTTCCATATGTTAGAACTTTTTCCTCGCCTATTCGTCTTATACTCCTTGATTATAAGTCTTGGTATGGGGGAGTGTGAGGGAAAAGTTCAATAGATAGGAGTAGCGAGGGAGTATATAGTAACAATAGTTTCATTGCCGGCTACTTGTTAAGGTAGGGCAAGTCAAGCTCCCACTATTCCCGCCTTTTTTCCCTCTCCCCGAAAGTCATAGTTTCATTGTTGGCTACTTGTTAAGGTAGGGTAAGTCAAACTCCCACTATTCCTGCCTTTTTTCCCCCACCCCAAAAGTGATAGTTTGACTGCCGGCTGCTTGTTAAGGTAGGGTCAGTCTAGCTCCCGCTATCCCTTCCCCTCCTTCTTCCCTCCCCGAAAGGTGACGTGTGGGGGTTCGGTCCAAACAGTAATCACTAGACTCACAGCTCCCAGCACTACTGTAAGTACATTCCTACATTGTATTCTAGTGGATTTATTGGTTGAAAGCTTCACTTTTGACCAATAATAAACTTAGTCCTTTCAGTTTTGCTCTAAGTTGACTGTTGTAATAATCACCACATCTTTTAGGTATTGTACTTATCATGGAGAGTGATTTCTTAAGCAGTGGGTAACCTGTCTATCTTTCCAGCTTGGATGACAGAGAGTGTCACCTGCCAATCAACGAGTAGAACTGATGGAGATGGACTAACGTCTTGAGACTTCCCCTTTTTGGATTTAATTACCTGTGCACCTGTATGAAATTGCAGGACGTAACCCCTCATCATTACAGCGGTAAAGAACCTGCTTTCCTGTCATCGGGATAGAATACTCAAGGCTATAGTGTGAAGAACTAGCCAGTGGGTTGTAATCAACACCTGCGACCCCCCCCCTCAATCATCGGCAACGGCTACGATTTCAACAAGCAGTGTCACCAACACCAGACACCCAAGTTGAATTCAGTTATCATTTATATTTTTATTTTTTTTATTTTTTTTAATGTAGGATCAATATTTCATATTTAAGTGTTTTATATTTTATATTTTCTAAATAATAAAGTGTTTATGTTTGTCAGTTTTTATTCTTTTTCTATACATTAATTTTCCTGAGGAGGAGCCAGCGTGGGTAATACTGTCTGAAGTTATTACTCGGCTGAGTAAGCCTTCACAGAAATTAAAGAAAAAAGCTCGACCTTTTCTTTTCTGAGACCAACATTTTTTAGGTTTAAGTAGCTAAGCTCATCCCTTTTCAAGACTATTTCATTTATTTGCGCTATAATAATTTTACTTATGTTAGAAGACAGAAACCAACGCGGCTCACGCCGGTTTCAACTCAAATTATGTATAAAGTTAAAGATCGAACAGACCTTCTCCTGTAACTGTTACGTTACAAAGGAACTTTTAATTCAACATCAAGGCGAATGTTTCTTACTTCTGCTTTGGCAACGAGACTGCGAATAGTGTTACCGTCAGCACTGTATCTGGTTCCCCCCATCTTTTTACTTCAAAGCGCGTAATGAGGCTCCGAAAAAGGTTTAATTTCTTCTGGAATCCGCCCAACCAGACAGTTGTTGACGAAGATTGTTAACTCAGAGAGAAGAATTGATGCACCTGTGCCGAGTACTGTATTTACTATCTCTTTGAGGTGTTGTGGTCGAATTCCAGCGTAACTTCCTGCAGATCCTGCTGGAAATGACACTGTCGCTTTATAGACTTCTGATTCTGGCATACTTAATTGTCCAGTGAAGAGATCATCCTCTGGGTTATTGTTAACGACTCTGGTGTCCTTTGTTGGGTGCTTGTCTCTTAGTGCTTGGGCTGTGGCCTCATCTTTGTGTCGTCACTAGTGATTATTCTGATTGCTCCCACTGTGTTAACTTCGATTTTTTTTTCTACCTTGTGCGTGGAATTTGTCGTTTTCAGTTGAAATTTTATTGGGTCTACCTCTGTGATCCCTGCAATGATGGGCAGAGAGACACAGTTATCTGTTATTGGGTAGTTGCGCACTGCCTTGATGACTGATGAACTTAGCAGTTTGCCTCGTCTTTCAGGAACTGCAAGACAGACATTGCAGAATATGAGTAGGTTGCGCCATACCATAATGGTGCCTCGGGCTTCTAAGCTGGTGGAACCTCCATTCACCTGCTTGAGAAGGTCTGTGAATTTTCCTGACGTATATGGACGAGCCGCTTTAGTAATGTGAAATAGGGTACTGCTAGCTGTCAATCTGAATGACGTCAGAAGATCTTCGCAACTTTTTTTTATATATTTTATTTAAAACCAATACAGCGTAACATAAAACTCTTTAATAAATAAAAAATAAAAAGGAAACAGTATGGATCTCATCCCAAATAAACCCGACAAAATAAACCCGACAAAATAAACCCGACAAAATAAACCCGACAAAATAAACCCGACACAAATTAACTGACACTAAAGGATTTCACCTATATACTCGCAAGATATTGCTGCATAACATACAACAATAACTTACAACAAGAACATAGCTAAAAATAAACACAGTAACAGGGTCATGAACTGAAATATATAAACATTCAATGATTCAAAACCTTACATATATATAAATTTTACATATAACATGACATATGACAAAGGCTCAATACAATAGAAAAGAATGTATGCAAGAAAATTTATCAATTAATCACATCCTTCGCATTAGTCAATAAACCAAAACCTAACATCATAATCTTTCTAAAACATGTACATACTTATCCCTAACTTTTTTTTTAAACCAATACAGCTTTACATATACCAAAATACAAATAAACATAGAAAACAGCTTAGATCTCAAAACCGAAGGCTCATTACTGTTACAATAAACCCGTATGAAAAAATATCAGACACAAAAGGAATGTGTCTATAAACCGGCTAGATATGTCTGTCTACCATACAGCTAAAACTTACATCAAGAACATAGCAATGAAAACAAAACCGGTATCAGGGTACTGACCTAAATTATATAAACTTTAAATGAATCAAAACCATACATATATAAAGTTTTACATAAAGCCTGACCCATGACAAAGGCTCAATAGTAGAAAAATAGAAATGAGCAGGAAGGGTAAAGAGAAAGGAGAGTCTTTCAATGTTTATTATGCTAATTGCCGTAGTGCTAGGAATAAGATGGACGAGTTGAGATTAGTTGCTAGTGCAGGTAACATTGATGTATTTGCCTTAACTGAGACGTGATTTAATTAAAAAAGTCGGGACATGCTTGCGGAATGTCATATTCAGGGTTTTAAATTGTTCCAAGAAGATAGAAGTATCGGGAAGGGGGGTGGGGTGGCATTGTATGTCCGAGATCGCTTGAACTGTTGCATGAAAACGGGTATTAAGTCTGAAGTAACACATACAGAGTCTGTTTGGATAGAATTTTCAGAGGAGCATGAAAAACTGATTTTAGGAGTGATATACCGTCCCCCAAACTTAGATAGGGACCAAGGGAAACTACTATGGGAGGAAATTGTTAAGGCCACAAGGCACGATAATGTAGTAATTCTAGGAGACTTTAACTTTAGTCATGTTGATTGGAATTTCTTGACTGGGAATTTAGAATCATACGACTTCTTAGAAGTATTTCAGGATTGTTTTTTGAAGCAGTTTGTGACAGAACCTACAAGGGGAAATAACCTGCTTGACTTAGTTATGGCAAACAATGAATTCCTTGTTAATAATTTAAAAATTTCAGAGGAACTGGGTGCTAGCGACAACAAATCAATTACATTTAGCATTGAATGGAAGTACGATAGTAGCGATAACTCAGTAACAGTCCCAGATTTTCGCTTAGCAGATTACGATGGGCTTAGAGAACACTTATCATTTGTTGACTGGGGTAACGAAGAGAGCTATCAATATGACAGTTTTCTGAACACTATACATGCTGCTCAAAGAGCGTTTATCCCATATAAAGAAATTAGATCAAATAGAAATGACCCAAAATGGATGAATAATAGGCTCAAATATCTACTAGGGCATAAGAAAGGTATTTATAGGCGTATCAAAAGAGGTGAGGGTCATCTTATGAATCAGTATATTGACATTAAGAGGGACATTAAAAAGGGGATAAGAAAAGCTAAAAGGGACTATGAAATTAAAGTTGCTAGGGATTCTAAAACTAACCCAAAAAGTTTTTTCCAGGTCTATAGAACAAAAGTTAGAGATAAGATAGGTCCCCTTAAAAATAACTATGGGCACCTTACTGACAAAGAGAATGAAATGTGCTTGATTTTAAATAATTATTTTCTCTCAGTTTTTACACAGGAAGACACTAACAATATTCCAGTAATTAATTTTTACAGTGGGCTAGAAGAAGATAAATTATGTAACATCACAGTCACTAGTGAAATGGTTGTGAAGCAGATAGACAGACTGAAGCAAAATAAGTCGCCGGGCCCTGATGAGGTTTTCTCAAGGGTTCTTAAGGAATGCAAAATGGAACTCTGTGAACCATTAACTAATATTTTTAATTTATCTCTTCAAACAGGTGTAGTGTCTGATATGTGGAAGATGGCTAATGTAATTCCTATTTTTAAAACAGGGGACAAGTCGTTACCGTCAAATTACCGCCCAATAAGCCTGACCTCAATTGTAGGCAAATTACTAGAGTCAATTATAGCTGAGATTATAAGAAGCCATCTCGATAAGCATAGCTTGATTAATGATACTCAGCATGGATTTACAAGAGGCCGATCTTGTCTAACTAATTTATTAACTTTCTTCAGTAAAGCTTTTGAGGCTGTTGACCACAATAAAGAATTTGATATTATTTACTTAGATTTTAGTAAGGCTTTTGATAGAGTTCCGCACCATAGACTTTTAAAGAAAGTGGCAGCTCATGGCATTGGGGAAAAAGTGCTCTCGTGGATCGAGTCATGGCTCACTGACAGGAAGCAGAGAGTGTCCATAAATGGGGTTAAGTCCGAGTGGGGATCTGTAACAAGTGGCGTTCCACAGGAATCAGTCTTGGGCCCGTTGTTGTTTATAATATATATCAATGATCTTGATGAGGGAATTACTAGTGATATGAGCAAATTCGCCGATGACACAAAGATAGGTAGGATAATTGATTCAAACGTAGATGTTATGGAACTTCAGGAGGATTTAAACAAACTCTATTCTTGGTCAGAAAAGTGGCAGATGCAGTTCAATGTAGATAAATGCAAGGTTCTGAAGCTTGGGAGTGCCCATAACCCTAGTACTTACAAGTTAAATGATGTAGAACTTAGCCATACAGATTGCGAAAAGGACTTGGGGGTTATGGTAAGCAGCAACCTTAAACCAAGACAGCAATGCCTAAGCGTACGTAATAAGGCAAATAGATTACTGGGATTTATATCAAGAAGTGTAAGCAACAGAAGTCCAGAGGTCATACTGCAGCTTTATACATCATTAGTAAGGCCTCACCTAGATTATGCAGCTCAGTTCTGGTCTCCGTATTACAAAATGGACATAAATTCGTTAGAAAACATTCAGCGTAGGATGACTAAATTAATACATAGCATTAGAAATCTTCCTTATGAAGAAAGATTGAAGTCTCTTAAGTTACATTCACTTGTTAGACGAAGAATGAGGGGAGACCTGATCGAAGTGTATAAGTGGAAGATAGGTATTAATAAAGGGGATATTAATAAGGTCTTGAGGATGTCTCTCCAAGAGAGAACCCGCAGTAATGGATTTAAATTAGATAAGTTTAGATTTAGAAAGGACATAGGAAAGTATTGGTTTGGAAATAGGGTAGTTGATGAGTGGAACAGTCTACCTAGTTGGGTTATTGAGGCTAGGACTTTGGGTAGTTTCAAATTTAGGTTGGGTAAGTACATGAGTGGGAGGGGTTGGATTTGAGTGGGACTTTCACATCAGAGCTTATTTCTTGAGTGGCATTGAAAATTGGGTTGGGCAAATGTTTTGTTAGTGGGATGAATTGTAAAGGACCTGCCTAGTATGGGCCAGCAGGCCTCCTGCAGCGTTCCTCCTTTCTTATGTTCTTATGTACAATAGAAAGGAATATACACTAAAAAAAAGTTTCTCAAAAATCACATCAGATGCACTGTATGCACAAAACAAAACAGTATATATGTATATCTCAACATACAAAAACCTAACACATAACATAAATACAAACTGAAAAACACTTCATATCGCAAAGAACAATATTACTCAAGAATCGTGTCATACAAGACTGATACATATCCAAAAATACATTAAAAAAAAAACCTTCGAGATTACACCTACATTCATGGAATATATAAGGAGTCCTCAAGCTCCACATCCACACGTAGCATGATAACCACAAGGTTGATGCAATAATGCATCAATGAAAACCAGGAAACCAGTCCATACCCAAATTTACAACACTCTCACCCCCCCAACCAGGAGGCGAGCCCGCTGTCACCCCCTGACTCCCTCTCAACCTATGAAAACCCCTTCACTCACTCATTATCATTCACAGATTCACGAGAATTCCTAATGTTAGCATTCTATACCCCTCTGAGAAAACCTGATCCCTCCTCCTCCCATACAATTCTGTGTTACGACACATCTTACGATAGAACGTTATCGCAAGAACCTTCCTTCGCTCTTCACTATCCCCTCTCCCCCTCATCACCCACGATATATATATATATATATATATATATATATATATATATATATATATATATATATATATATATATATATATATATATATATATATATATATATACATATATATATATATATATATATATATATATATATATATATATATATATATATAATCTAAAGCTCTTATGACACCCTCGTCTAACCCACCCATATCTAGACTTAAAGCACGCAGAACCGACACCCCACGGCCTCCCACCCTCTGTACCAACCTACATAACCAGCACCTGACCTCCTCTAACCCTTCACAAAAATAAACTACACTGAACGCAGTCTCGTCCCATCCACATATTCCACACCCCCCTCCCTCTACTACCCTTCTGGTTTTTAGTATCTCTCTTGACGGAAGGATGCCATGCAGAAACCGAAACATCACCTCACGCGCTAAATCTATACCAAATGCTCTTCCACGTATATATGGGAAACAAACCCTCAACTGGGACGACGCACCTACCCGCCAGCAACCTACACAAAACCCCTATTCGAATATTTCTCAGTTCCCTAACCAACAACAAGGCCCGCAATACGACTTCACATTCCCTCAACTCCACACCTCCATACAACCTACTCAACCTATCACATACCTTATCCAACTGCCCCGCCCTCACGCCCTCACGCAAAACTTCCCATTTAAGAAACACACATTTAGCCCTCCTTCTTAGGTCCATCAACCCCAACTCACCCTGACGCACAGGTAACATTACAACCTCTCTCCTTAACCAATGGCAACATGAACCCCAAAAAATTTAAACACCTGTCTCAAGTTCCCCGCAAGATCGCCGTCCCTGTAATTGGGAACACAGCCGCGACTTGCCAAACCTTGCTATACAATAAAACATTTATAACTATCGCTCATTGTACAAGAGTTAGATGCTGGGGCCTCAAAACACCTAGACCCACGATTTTTTCCAACAACCTATCCGAGTTTTCCTAACGCGCCGCATCCATGTCATCCCAATAGATAATACCACAAATCGTTAAAGACACCTCTCGTTTTTTTACATTACATCTCCCCCCCTCCACCCAAGTACCCAACCCCATGACCATGGATTTCTCACTGTTTACCTGCATTCCTGTGGCACGTCCAAACAATTGCACATCTTCCAAAACTCTCATTAACATCCCTTCACGAACCAGGACAGTTGTATCTTCTACATAACCCATTAATCCCGGCCAGACCCTCCCTCCCACCTCCCCATGCTCACACTGAGTACATGCACTACGATCACCCGTTCTGTAAAAGGGGTCCTGAAAACATGCAAATAATATCTGTTACATGGGACACCCCTGCCTAAGTCCCCTGCCCATTGCAATCTCCCTCCCCATACACCCATTTATCTGTACCCTCATTTTGGCTCCCTTATACAACGTAGTTACCCAATCAACTATTTCTTCCCTGTACCCCTGTCTCCTAGGTATAACCTGTAATGCTCTCCTTTCTACTCTATCATAGGCTCCCTGCCAGTCTAAAGCCAACAAAGTCACCCCCCCCATCCCCACCTTTTGACTCCACAAAACTTCTCAGAATCCCGTGTCCTTCAATCATCGACCTTCCAGGCAGCCCAAACTGTGATTTCGAAACCACTCTCCCCACAACACATTTAAACCGATTTCCTAAAATTTTTGCTAAAATCTTATAGTCTGCACATAGCAGCGATATGGCCTGGTACTCCTGGAGGGTGAGCTGCTCCTTGACCTTCGGGACCAACAGTACAACTGCTGTTACCTGCTTCTCTCCCAGCTCACCCTTCTCCTTCATTCGATTAAATAACCTAACCATGAATCCCCCTATCAACGCCCAATGTTATAAATAGAATTCAACCGGGAGACCTTCGATACCCGGAGCTTTTCCTTCCCCATTCCCCTTAAAGCATTCTCTATTTCCACTACCGTAATAACCCCACCTAATGCCTTCCTGTCACTGTTCCCTAAATTTTACGTTGCATACGCACACACCTTGTCTAAAGCCACTTCACCCACCCCCCACTTGTCCAATACTCTTCATACCATGCATCTTCATCTGCACACATGCACTTCGTGGTTCTTATCATTCGTCTCTCAACCTTTGAGTAGTGAGGACGTGCACTGCTGCTGCCCCTGGCGTTGATTAGTGGCAGTTATATTTTCACAGCATGGCGCAGGCCAGCCGGAGATGCATAAACACAGTCTGTGTTGAGCTTATCTGTGGGGCTGTGGCAGGAAATTCTATGGACCTGCTACTACCTGCAATCACACGAGATACATATGGTATTGCTAACGAGGAGATATGTGGAGTAGAGCTGAATGGCACGACGAGGATCTTTGTCAAGTTTAACTTGGCAAGTGTGTATGAGGCGGTGGTGGACAAGTACCAGGAGGTTACTTTGACAGTTAACTCCGCTGTGACCGTGCGACTTCACGACGTTTCTCGCCATTGCACATGGGTTAAGATTAGAAATGTGCCTTTCGAGGTGGATGATTCTGACATCCGTCTTGCGATGGGTAAATATGGTACAGTACTTATGGCCACTGTTGGGAGGTGGGCTACTGGGCCACATGCAGGGATACCCAAAGGAACGTATTCTGTGAAGATGACGTTATGTTACCCTATTCCGTCATACGTAGTGCTGCCAGAATTTCGGACCCAGGTGTTTGTGACATACGCTGGGCAACGCCGGACCTGTCGGTTGTGTGGGTCATATGATCACCTAGCGGCTTTGTGTGGAAGGAGGCGTGGCAACATGGAACAACGGCAACAACATAAAGCAGCAGAGCAGGGTGAGGAGCAAGATTTGCCTTATGCGACTCTGCCTACACAAGGTGGGTCCTGGAGTGAGGAGGTCGAGAGAGCAGAGGAGATGGAGTCAGCAGGTGTGATGAGGGGGGGACACCCCTTCATTGAACGCAGCTCAGGTGTTGGAAGAGAACACCCCGAATGTGAGTGATAGCGATGTGGAAGACTCATTAGCCATGGCTTTAAATGTGTTATTGGCTGACAAGAGTATTGGGAAGGTTGAGAGTCCAGACCTAGTTCTTGGGCCTGCTGTGGATAAGGGCGTGGAACAGGATATGCGGTCGGCGCAGTGTGAAAAGAATGTCTTGATGCAAGCGGTGGAGGTGGAGGTCCACTGGGACACTGTAACAGATGACATGATGCAAGCAGAGGGAGCATCACGGAAGCGCGCTGCTGCGCTATCTGACTCCGAGGACGTGATCACGCCTGCTCAGCGCACTGGCAAAAAGTCCTGGGCAGAAGTTACGCAGAGAGGGCACAGCAACCCTAGTGGCAAGACAGTACCAGGGTCAAGAAGGAAAACCACTCTGTAAGCTTCAAGTGCATGACATTGAACATTAATGGATTGAGATCAGAGAGAAAGTGTGTATGGTTTAGTGAATATTTGGTGCGTAATAGTGTTGACGTGGTGTTCGTGCAGGAACACAACTACAGACCAGGCTATGAGTTGAAGGTGAATGGGTATAATGTGTATGTGGAGCATGTGATAAGGTTGAAAGGAGGAGTTGCCATCCTGGTAAGGGAAACTAGCCCGTTCGTAGTGAGGCATTGTGAGGGTGGGGAGGGGAGGGTGATTCGTGTAGATGGGTGGTGGGGTAGGGTACAGATGAGTTTGGTGTGTGTGTATGGTCCTGCAGAGGGAGATGTGCGTATTAAGAATAAATTTGTGAAGGATGTCCTAGTATATTATTTGCGTGCTTTGCGGGGTGTAGCTGTAATTGGTGGTGATTGGAATTGTGTTATAAGGCGTAAGGACGTGAAACCTAAAGGGGCAGGGTATTGTTCGGGGATTTTGGGGGAATTATTAAATGGGGTGGGGTTAATGGACATTGGAGGGGGTGGGGTTGTAGAAAATACTTTTGTTAGACGTGGATATGCGGCTAGACTGGATTGCTTGTACGTGCCCCGAACAGTAATAGTGAGCAGAGTGCGTGTGGTGGACGCGGTTTTCTCGGATCACAGAGGAGTAATGGTGGACCTAGAATGGGAGGGATTGCCTAGAAGGGGTCAAGGTTATTGGAAGTTAAATGTGAAGCTTTTGCAGGGTGAGGAATGTCGTCAGTCTTTTGCGCAATTGTGGGAACGGATGGTGGATGAGGCGCCGGGGGATGATGAACTGGTAAATTGGTGGGATTCGGTGGCTAAAAATCGTATCAGAGAATATTATATTTGTCGGGGGAGGGAATATAATCGGTTAAAGTATGGGTTTCAAAGATATCTTGAAGGGCAGCTGCGTGACTGTTATGCATGAGGAGGAGCAAGCTATCCAGTGCAGGACATTGAGGGTTTAAAGGAGGGTATTAGGGTATTGCAAAATGAGCGTTTTGATGGTGCGCAAATTATGGGAGGGTTGGAAGAAGTGCTATGGGGTGATCGGCCGTCGGCTTGCGTGTTAAGGGGCCAGAAAAAGAGGAGAGTGACGACGGAGATGATGGGGCTAAACGTACATGTAGGGATGGAAGGGTATAGAGCGGGTCAAGCATTGGTAACAACAGAGGGTATGAGTGGATATGTAGATGCTTGGTCTAAGTCATATACGCAAAGCGTGGACATCCGTGAAGTGGCATTGGGGGAAATGGGAGGGTATGTGCAGTGTGAGCTTGATGATCAAGATCGGGTGGCATTAGGTGGGCCGATTACGGAGTGTGAGATTTGGCAGGCGTTGTCAGGAGTGAGCTTGGGAAAGGCGCCAGGTATAGACGGGCTGCCAAATGATATCTACGTAAAGAATTGGGGGATTCTGAGGTTTTTTTTAGTAAGGCTGTTTAATATACTTAAGGCGGCTGAGGTAATGGGAGAGCAGCAACGGACAGCCATTGTGGTGTTGGTACCGAAAGGGGAGCAGTCAACGGTAATGGATTATTGGGCACTTTCGCTTATGTGTGGAGATTATAAGTTGTTCGCGAGAATATTAGGGAACAGAATCAAGAGGGTGATTGGCAAGGTAATTGATAGGGGGCAATATGGGGTGCCAGGAAGGTCAATGTATGAAGGGCATAGCATGATTCGAGAATTTATAGAGAAACGGGGGAATTTGGTGATGGAGGTGTATTGGCGTTAGATTGGAAGGCTGCTTATAATAGTGTGGAAAGGGAAGCGTTGTGGAGGTTCATGCGTTGGCAAGGTTTTGGGGAAGAAATAATATCTTGGGCAAAATTATTGTATCAGGGGGCGTCGATGAGGGTGCAGGTTAACGGGAGGCTAGGAGTTAAAATACAGATGCAGCGGGGACTGCGCCAAGGTTGCCCACTATTGCAAATATTGTTTGCGTGTATACAGGATCCATTTTATAGGGCCATTCGGAGGTGTGTTGCGGGAGGCTGGGAGGGTAATGACCGGGGGGAGGGGGGGCTGGTATCGTAGGTTATGTGGATGACACGACTGTTTTGGTGAGAGGTAATAGGGACTTGCTTAGGGTGGGTAAGGTGGTGGATGTGTTTGGGGAGGCTTCAGGGATGAAAATTAATGTTGAGAAGGCTAAGTTTCTAGACCTAAGGGATAGTACACATGGGGATGAGGTGGTAGGGGGTGGGTGGAAGGTGGTGGATCAACTAATGATATGTGGGATAATTTATGTGAGAAATACACGGGTGGCTCAAGAGGTGAATTTGGATTGAGTATTGAAAAGACTTGGTGGCTCGAGGGCGGCACAACTAACGCTGCATCGAAGAGTAATAGTGACGAACGTGCTATTGTACAGCAAGTTATGGCATGTCGTTGTCATGTACCCGCTGATGTGACGTGAGGTGAAACGTTTACAACATGGGGTTTTTAGGTTTACATGGGGATCGGGCTGTGAATGGTTAAGTAGAGCGGTGTTAACACTTCCGGTCAGTCGGGAAGGGCTGGGGCTTATACCTATGGAAAAAAGGATGATGAGCGTGTACCTAAAACGAACGTTTATAAGGGAGGGGGGCGGGAGGGGAGGTGGACTTGTGAGAGTACTTAAAACCCTTTGTCGCGCAAGGGGTCCGCAAAATTTGAAATTCGAACTGGACTCCCTATGGTGGATAGAGTAACTCAATACAAGGTCACTGATCCCATATAAATTGATTTCTGATGGTTAGTTTTCAAGCAATTGCTAATCTCCGAAGACCGAAAATATTCGGCTGCGCCCGACAAAGGGATTAAAAAATTTTATGTTGCAAACTTGCAATTGTTAATAAAACACACCAAAACAATTTTTTAAATTTAATATACAAACAGACAATATAAAAAACATAAATGGAACTTGTATCAAAACATTTTTTAATTGTTACAAAAATATAAAAAGGAAGCAAATATCAACAATGCCAAATTGCAAAGTGATGCAAGTTTCAATCCCTATATTCCTGAGATTCATTTGGAAGACCAATGATTCTATATTGCTAAATGGAAAGATGGAAGTCTGAGAAACAATTTCTATCAGTCTTTATGCACAGATTTACTTTGCATATACTACACATGAATGACGATGTTACCGGTTTCTTCGTGTTGCTGCAATACTTGCAAGTAAACGGCCTTTGCCCTGCCATTGGGAAGTGCTTTAGACTAAGGTCTTTCCTAACACTGTCATCAGGCATTTCTGTACGTTTTCCCCTCCCAGGTTTCACTATGCCAACACGATTGGAAGTACATGGTGAATTAGTTGGTGAAGGTCTTGGAGTTGTTCTTAGGATGCTGCCTCTAAGGTTTTGTCCTTTAGACCTTGCAATACTCATATGGAGACCTAATTGCAAGAGGCTTTTTATGTTCATATGCCGGCAAAGGATCATTTTGAATGTCATCTACAGTCCACTGAGATGAAACTTGAAGAGCAATATTCTCATGGATCTCTTCCTCATCCGGGTATTCCTCAATCCTAAAAGTTCTCTTTTTCCTCATTACTTTCTGCTTTTTGGCTGCCCTTTCTTACCTTTCTTCCTCCTCATCATCACTTGACATCTCTGCATCCTGTGCATCCGGTGGCAAGTATTCATCACCACTATCCAGCAATTCTGGTTCGTCTACCTCTGGTTCCGAGTCACTGTCTTCAGAAACGCAGACATACCTCGACCTGCTGGTCGACTGCTCCCCATAAAACAGCCTCTCATGGAACTGGAAGGACAATAGAAACCTCTTGTATAAATCCAGACCACTACAGAGTTCATATATGCAATTGAAAATTTATTATAAATATTTATTTGACTAAAATTGGACATTCCCGGAAACTCGGGCAAGACCAAAATAATTCGGTCTAAAATGCTTGCACTTTTTTTCAACTGCATGCTACACTCATATTATGCTTCACACGGACTTTAGGTATATATCAAAATATGCCTAAACTATTCATGTAAGCACTAAACACAACAATCAGTACTTACCGACATTGTAGAATGTATAATCCAAGAGTAGATTAGTAAGGGTGGAGGGAAAAATGCGTGTGTGGGCGGAGCCAAGCCACCAGTGTTTATATTTTGATCTCTCAACCAATGGGAAGGCGGCAGAAGCGAACTGTACTTAGCTGAAGAGACTCAGGGAAGGCTTGTGATTGGTTGGAACTAAAGAACGGGAAGCTGGCCGCGCGGGGCACGGAGTATGACACGCCCCCAAAACACGTAATTAATACCGAATTTTTTCGGCCAAGATCGACAAAGGTTAAGGATATGCAACGGTGGTGGGGGGGTAGGGATTTAATAGTTGGTGAGGCCATGTTGAGGTTTTTAATGACAGTGGGGGACCCGTCGTGTGTTAAATTGCGGGTCCTCGAAGGAGTGGAAGGTAGGTCAGTGGTGGCTGCTGTTGAAGGAGCATACCCTATGTATGAGTGGAACAAAATATGGACGCGTCTAAAACAATTACGTGTAAAACCGGGTGTTCGGGAGATAATGTTTAGATTTTTACATGGAATTTTGCCATCTGGGGTTGTCCTATTCAATAGGAGGATAAGGGAGGGAGGGGAATGTAGAGCGTGTGGAAGCATGGAGACAATTTTTCATGCAGTATATTTTTGTGACTGTATAGAAGTTGTGCGGGTCTGGTTAGGAAAGGTGTTTAGGTTAGTGGGTGGGGGAGGGTTGCAGGTGTTGCGGGCTTTAAGTTTGGATATAGGTTGGGTGAGTAAGATGGTGGAGAAAGCAGTGGCGTATTTGGTCACAGATTTTATTTATACGTCATGGGCCATGAGGGAGGTGGGCGTGGATGAAAGGATAAAGGTGTTAGCTGCGACATTTTACAGAACTAAGTGTCGTAATAGGGAAATTTATGGAGGGAGTTGGGAGACTGGTTTTTCTGAGGGCTATCGGAATTTTAGCTTGAGGGATTTATGGGATTTACGTGCAATGTAAGGGGTCGCGGCGGGCTGGCTTCCCGATAAGGATAGTGTGAAAGGGTTTAGTGTTGAAGAGAATGAATATAGTAATGAGACATAAGTGCCTTTGACTGTGTGATGAGCGGGTTGTGTGTTGTGAACGATACAAGTTCTTCAATTTAATTATTAATTATGTAATTGAAAAAGGACGACAGATGTCGTAGTGTGAAGGAATATTATATATCTGAAACGAAATTACTGGTATGTGTGTAATGACATGACAATGTGGGTGCACTGTGTGAATGCGAAATCTACATATAAACATGAAGTATTGAGTGTGGTAGGAAGGCTTCAGTATTTATCGACGTCTGAAGGTCATGCACTGTTATGTATTATGCTAAAAGACTTACATCTTAGTAGTGGTTTTAATGACATGGGTGAAATATTTTTAGAAAGCTTGGCTCAGCCTGTGTTCTTATTACATATTGTTTTTTCATGGGAGCTCTATAGAGCCCGTAGGTTTAGGTAACCTTTGAGTTAACATGTATTATAGGCTATTTGATGGATGGCATAGGATTAGGTTTTTGTTTGTTTTACTGGTCGTGTTGTAAAGTGTATGTAACATATGTATATATTTATACCTTCCTGGAGAAGGTGATATGTTTGGGTGTTTAGTAGATATACGTTGTACATGAATCATGTAGAATTGAATTTTATATTATATCAATACATTGAGTGATACTGAACGTATCATGTTGATAAATATGGAATAATGAAAGTATTTCATACAATATACAGTTGCATATAAAGATTGTTACGTGTCAGGTGGATTGACATGCAAGAAGGGGGGGGGTAGTGTTTTCAGAATGTAAGGTGTACATTCCGTGGCAGGATGTACAATGTAAGGTGTACATTCCGTGGCAGGATGTACAATGTAAGGTGTACATTCCGTGGCAGGATGTACAATGTAAGGTGTACATTCCGTGGCAGGATGTACAATGTAAGGTGTACATTCCGTGGCAGGATGTACAATCAGGAATTAGATGTACTTGCCAAGGGGTCTTTAGGTTAGATTTAGTGTTCCAGGCATAATGTCATTACTTCAAGGATTGGAATGGTCATTGTTTACTGTACAGATTGTCTTTCAGATGTAATATGTTAATTGGAAAGTACATGTACTATGCAGAATTTTTCAGCACTGTTTTCGCTATGTAATTTGTCGTTTACTTTTATGTACTATGCATGTCTTTTAAATAAAATACAAAAAAAATTCAACGCTAACGATTTGAGGTGTAAAAAAAAAAAAAAAATAGAATTCAACCGGGAGACCGTCGATACCAGGAGCTATTCCTTCCCCGTTCCCCTTAAAGTGTTCTCTATTTCCTCTACCGTAATAACCCCACCTAATGCCTTCCTGTCACTGTTCCCTAAATTGTACGTTGCATACGCACACACCTTGTCTAAAGCCACTTCAACCTCCCCCACTTATCCAATACTCTTCATACCACGCATCTGCATATGCACACATGCACTTCGTGGTTCTTATCTCCTGCCCTGCTCTATAAATCCCCACCGTCTCGTGTACCTCTAAACTTGGGATAGCTGTCATCCCCTGCCTTTGCTTTTGATGTCTCAACACACACACAGACGGCTTGTCACCCCAAAGCACCTCTTCTACCCCTGCTTGTACCCTTACCGCTTGAAACCTTTCATTTTGTAACACCCTCAGTTTCCCTTTTATTTCCACTATTTCGTCCATAGGAAAATTGCCTCCAACTGCCCCCTGCCTATAGCAACTTCTTAACCTGTCCTCTAAATAGTTGGCAACACAATCCCACCATTTCATGATGTCGTCAACCCCCTGAGCTTCCTTACTAAGCTCTCTCCACAGAACAGAAAAACCCTCCATCCCCTCCTCATCACTCAACACACTTATGTTCAATTTCCAATAACTCCTGTATATTTCTGCAAGCGCATTCCACCCTACCTCCACCACCACTGCCTTATGATCCGACATTCTACAGCAACTCCTTGAGAAAGGTACGCTCTATCTAACCTCGCTGCATACCCTCTCCTAACGAATGCATGTTCTGTCTCCCACCCACCCCTAATGTCCCTTAACAATTCCCTGAGAGCCACAGACATATATCCTGCCCCTTTCGGTTCCACGTCAGCCGCCCTAATAACGCAATTCCAGTCACAACCAACTATTGCCACCTTCGGTAGTGCACGTAAGAAAAACACAAGATCTTCACACACAAATTCCTTCTTTACCTGCATGTTATGCTCCGCAGGCACATACACACTTACAAAAGACACACGCTTGCCCATCCACCACCCATCCACAGACAACACCCTCCCCCCTCCTCCCTCCCCCTCACTTCTCTGCAAAACAAACGGGCTCGTTTCCTTTATTAAAATACCCACACCTCCTTTTAAATAGTGAGATAGCAGGGTTACCACTCGATAAACTTCCACCTCCAACACCCTACCCTCCTTAAAATTATATTCCTGGAGGAACACAACATCCATCCTAGATTTATTCAGAAACGTACTAAACCATTCTCTCTTTATACTGCTACATAAACCATTAACATTTAGAGTCATACACCTAAGGCATTTTAAATTTTCCACCCCTGCCTCATCACTCTTTTCAACTCCAGAGCTTGTATTCCTGTTTGGCACCTTCACAATACCCTCTTACCCCCCCTTCTTCCGGTGCCTCCTGTCATGGCACCACCACCTTCACCTCTACCTTCACCCTCCGCCCGAATCTGCTTCCCAGGCCTCTGCGAGGGCGTCAGGACATCATCCGAGTTTGACGTAGCAGTCCTCTTCCCCGTAACATTCACGTCCCCCATAACTTGGTCTGGGGAAGCCTCACGATGAACCTCTACCCCACCGTACAATGCTTCATTGATCTCAGTGACGTCTTTGCCACATTATCAATCCCCAAATTCTCATGTCTCTGGCAAAATGGAAGCGACGGCTCTCCAGCTACTCCTCGCTCAGGTGTAATGTCCTCCTCAGGCGGTGACAAAGTCTTCAATACCTCCGGCAATTCCTCCTCTATTTCAAATCCTTCCTCCTGTAGTTTCTGCTCACCATCATCCACTGGAGACTCTGGGGCAGGTAACTGGTGCAGGGACTCAATCTCACCTCCTGTCCTGTATGCCTGATACACCATCTCACTCCACAAACGACCATGCCCTCCCTCAGGTGGTTGATCCTCACCTGCCACCTTTGAAGCAGGAGCAGCGACTTCCACCTCAGGTCCAGGCACTTGTCTCCACTTCTCACAAGTCGCTGCTATGTGGTCATACTCACCACATAAGCGGCAAGTACGTCGTTGCCTGGGATACAAAACCATGACCTGCGTCCTAAATTTCTGGAGAAAAACAAAGGACGATATGGGGTGTCGCAATGTCATTTTAAGGTTAAAAGTACCTTCTGGCAGACCTGCATATGCGCCTGCCACCCACATTCCATGCTGGGCGAAATGAATTGTCCCATATTTCTTGAAAACTTTCCTTATATCTGCTTCATCCGCCTCAAAGGGAACGTTGTGTAACTTGATACATGTATAATGCCTGGAAACATCGATCATTCTCACACGTACAGCTGGTGTAATATCAAGACTCACGTCCTGAAAACGGTTGACCAACGATTCATAAACTGTCGCTGTGAGCAGTTTTACAAAAATTCTATGAGCACCGTTTAAAGCAACACCATATAGTTCTCCATCTTGAATGCCGTAAGTCTCTCTGATGATCTTGGACAATAAGACTTGCGCTGAACTAGGCGAAATTGTCCCTCGAAGAAGCTCAATACCAACAGTATTGATCCAGCATCTAAGACTAACCTCCATGTTGACAACAGTAATTCTCCTGTATTGTCAGCAGAGGCACAAACACCACCTCCTCACACCACCGCAGTCAGGCAACTGAGGAGCGTCTGCGCAGTAGATCCCCTCGGCCCGAGAGCGAAGAGGACAAATGGTTCGCAATTGAGGAGGTTACCATTGAAACTTTTATCTGCCTGTGGAGGCTGTGGGCTGCTCTCTGCAGGAGCCATAAGTGATCCAGCTCACCTATTGTGTGCACGTATAAGGCCATTCCTGTTGAGTGCCAGATGCACTCCATATACCTGACATGTGCCTCTTCTTTCATTGTTAGTTGCACTGTTTCCCTGGTTTTTTGGAAGGGTAACTGCATCATCTGCGATACCTCGATCTGAGTGGTAAACTTGATCTGAAAGGAAAATGGCACTCGTGGGTGGAGGCTCATACCACAGGTTGTTCATGGTAGGAGCGGAGAGTGGTAGAGGAGAGTGTAGGCCGAGATGTGGTTGGCGGTTTCAAGACCTCGTGGTAGGCGGGGGAGGGAAATCACGAATCAAGTAATAATGAATTATTAACAGAACTGTGGCTTGGCCAAGACTCGATCCTGCGTTCCCATGCCCAACCCTGTGTGAACTGAGCAAAGTACGCATCCCACTATGAGTTCTTCCCCTTAAAAAAAATGTCACTTTACCTCTTATGTACTACTTCAGTATTTGATTGTGATGCATCACAGGGCCAAGACAGAACTTTAGTTCGTTAGCGTGCAGGCAATTTTGTTGCAATAAAATTATACAAAGAACCATTATCGCTAGAATCGGCGTACAACTCTAGCGATACACATTTTATTGTTTTCAAAATTTTCAGTACCTGTGTTGTTTCCTGAGGACAAGTCTGACGCTGCTTGGGGGCGGCGTAAGTCTCAGTCAATTTTATCGAAAAAAACAATATTCCATTTTCACTTCAGTTGCTAAAGAATGATTCTTCTGTTAGGAATCAAAATATTAATGCAGATGCCTTCCATATGAAAAATAATAACCCATCAGTTTGGATGCAAATTTGAAATTTAAGTGAAACAGTTACCAAACTGGTAATCAAAGGAATCCGATCATTTACTGGAGAGCAATAAACATATAAAGTGGAAAGGTTTTGCAGCAAGACTAGTCACAAAGTGTGAAGGCTTACTCAGCCGTGTAACAACTTCAGACAGTATTACCCAGGCTGGCTCCTCCTCAGGAAAATTAATGTATAGAAAAAGAATAAAAACTGACAAACATAAAACAATTTATTATTTAGAAAATATAAATTATAAAACACTTAAATATGAAATATTGATCCTAAATTAAAGAAAATGAAAAATGAAAAATATAAATGATAACTGAATTCAACGCTAATGTAAATGTATATAAAACTTGGGTGTCTGGTGTTGGTAACACTGCGTGTTGTTGAAATCGTAGCCGTTGCCGATGATGAGGGGGGGGGGTCGCAGGTGTTGATGACAACCCACCGGCTCGTTCTTCACAGATTTTCTAGCCGTCCATAATCCTTCCAGATGACAGGAAAGCAGGTTTTCTCCACTGCAATGATGAGGGGTTAGATCCTGCTACTTGCATACACGAACAGGTAAGTGGATCAAAATTTGGGATGTCTCTGAACGTTAGTCCGTCTCCTTCAATTCTGCTCGTTGATTGGCAGGTGACCCTCTCTGTCATCCAAGCTGGAAAGATAGACAGGTTACCCACTGCTTAAGATAAGTAAAATACCTAAAAGAAGTGGTGATTATTACAACAGTCAACTTAGAGCAAGACTGAAAGGACTAAGTTGATTATTGGTCAAAAGTGAAGCTTTCAACCAATAAATCCACTAGAATACAAGGCAGGCATGTACTTACAGCAGTGCTGGGAGCTGTGAGTCTAGTGATTACTGTTTGGACTGGAGCCCCACATGTCACCTTTCGGCGGGGGGGGGGGAAGAAGGAGGGGAAGGGATAGCCGGAGCTAGACTGACCCTTCCCTAACAAGCAGCCGGCAATCAAACTATCACTTTTGGGGAGGGGGAAAAAGGATGGAGGATAGCAGGAGCTGGACTTACCCTACCTTAACAAGTAGCCGGCAATGAAACTATTCTTACTATATCGCTACTCCTATCTATTGAAATTTTCCCTCACACAAAGCTAATGTGTATGTCCTACGAGGAAAGGCTAACGGACATCAACCTGATGACACTGGAGGACAGGAGGGACCACTCAATCAATCAAGTTTATTTTTTATAAAGATTACTGTGCGGGGTTTGCGTATTATAGAATATTGGTTACAATGTGTGGTTTACATATAAAATACTAATTACAGAGAGGGCCATTATCATGCATAGCAGGTACAGGTTATGGAGCATGTTGATATTAAAGCTAGGTAACTGCATTACTGCTCACAAATTTATCAATGAGAATGGTTTTGTTTTCGCACGATACATAGTTTCTATTTAAGTAATGGAAAAGAGGTTTTAAAGGCGCCTTTACAGCCAATGTGAACGATATTAAATGAGTAAACTGAGGCAATGAAGAAGAGAGAGGTGATGGATCGGGAATTGACTAAGAATGAGGATAATATAGAGAATTTAATTGAAGGCTGGGTAAAGCACAAAACTGAATAAGAATATAAGATATAAAAAGAAATAAGGCTAAGACTCCACAAGATATTCCTGAAATTGTCAAAAAAAAGTTAAGAGGACGAGAAAAGTCTGGAAGAATAAACATCTACGACTGAAGAGAAAATAATGCATATCAAGAGCCAATATAACTCAGGTAATATAAAGGAGACAGCAAATAAACTTAACTTATTGGGTGATGCTTTTGACAGAAATTAAACTATTATTGTTCTCGTTTGTGTCCAAAATGAAAATGATTTCCCGAATAGAAAGAATTAATGAGAAAGGACGACTCTGCATTAATATAACTAAATAATTGTGGCTTTAAAGAATCCAAGTAAATATTGCACCATATACAAGTATTATTAAAAAATATGAAAAAGACTAACATAGATAACTAAAAAATATTTTTTTTTCTAATTAAGCTTAATAAAGAAGTTTTAAAAAACTTAAGGTCATTAAGGAACTGGAGGATTATAAGATATTCAGATAAGACAAAATCTTTCGAAAGATTTCTTAAAAACTACTGAGAGGATGAATTCAGATGGAAATAAGAAGATCAGAAAGTTTTAAGAGAATAACAAAGCCACATTGACACATCAAATGATTTTTCAAGGAAATGATCATAGCATAGATGAAACACACATTAAAATAAATGAAAAATAAATAGTTAGATTAATGCAACTCTCAAATTTTGCCCTAATTAAGATACAATAATCTAAAAAAAAAAATAGAACTACGGGTTATTATAAACGAAAAAAGAATGTAATAGTTTATCTGAAATCAGAAATAGTGTAATGTGTTATAAATGAAATTATTTTTTGAAAGAAATTACTCAGTGTGGTGAATAGACAAAGTAGACAAGAGCAGAGAAGGATTGATAATATTGGTAAAATATTACTGTCTGTTTAGAGAAAATGCAATTTAAAAATACTGAAAATATTGAAATTTTAAATATGGAAGTTCAACGAGAAAAGAGAAACTATTATTAGTAAATGCATACAAAGCATCATATAATAATACTTGGGAAAGAAAAAGAGTTCAATGAGATAATTGTGGGGTGATATATTATCCTGTCTGATCTGTTGATGAACAGTGACCGTGATTATGAAAAGTTATTGTACTTGGAGGCTCTGGTGGCCTGGTGGTTAACGCTCTTGCTTCACACGGCGAGGGTCTGGGTTCGATTCCCAGCCAGAGTAGAAACATATAACAAGTGGCTTTCTATGTAGTAGTTTGTCACTGTTGTCAGCTAGGACTGTATACCATGTACATGTACTTGTAGTAAATAAAGATTATTATTATTATTATTATTATTTAATTATAAAGAAAGAAATTAGGCAGCCTATGAAGTTGGAACATGAGATAAATGGTCAGTAGGTTGCCTAAATGTAATGACAAGTTTCTATGCAACAACTTTGAGTGAAGCGACATGAATGACAAAAGGCAACAAGCTCTCAATATTTGCTATAGTGTTTAATCGAAAAGAAGAAGGAATTTTTTCTATCCTATTTAAAGTCATAGTGATGACATTCAATTTGAAACAAAATACGCAGTAAAATGTCTTTGGTAGTGAATATGGAAGGCTGATGCTACTCTGGCTAATGATTAAATTACATTCATAAAATGGAAAAATGTTGAAAAGCTCTTTATAATTTATAGTAAGTCATAAGCGGAATATGCAAATGTTATGTGTTGAGTGCGCCTGAAAAACTTATAGAAACGTTAGAAGATGTCCAAACAAGAGATACAAAACTTGTTGCCAGAATTGAGTAATTGAACACACAGACACACAGACACAGACAAAGAAACAGACACAGACACAGACATAGACACATACACACACACACATACACACACACACACACACAGCTGGTTGCAGATGGAGAGGGTGATAGGTCGAATGCTGAGGCACAACCAGGCTATCAAGAGCCACTGGAAAAATCAAGGGAGAAACTGACCACATACAGGCAGGATCCAGAGTCACAGAGGGTGAGGCAATGGGAGGAAGAAAGGGCAAAATCAGTGTTTATCCATGGGCTTCAGGAGAGAGAGGAAAGGACACACACTGAAAGGCAGCAGGAAGAAAGAAAGGAGATTGAGAAAATCATCACGGAAATAGGTGAAGAGATGGACGAGATTGTAAATTTTCAGAGAATAGGGGGGTACTCGAAGGGGAGAAACCGACCAATCAAGCTGATTCTCAGGACGGAAACAGTGCGGAACAGGATCCTCCAAGAGAAACCACGATTGAAATACTCGGAAGAGTACAAGAGGGTGTTCCTAGACAGAGACAGAACAAAATCGGAACGACAGCAGCTGAGGGAGAGGACAAAAAAGCGAAAGGAGCTAGGAAAAGAGACAAGGATGGAACCAGCAGAGGTCAGTCAGAGCAGAACAGAACAGCAAGGGCAAGCACACACACAACTATTCTCAGAACCATACAACCTATCACACCATCCCAACACACACTACAATCCATACCCACAGCCTCCACCCAACACCGAGCTATAGAATCCCACAGTATGCCACCAGGTCTCCCACCCTCACAGGCCCCCCAAACCACAGTGTTGGAAAGGAAACTGAAGGTATGGTACACAAACGCTGATGGAATAACAAATAAGTGGGAGGAGTGGCATGAAAGAGTCAAAGAAGCATCACCGGTCATCATAGCTCTCACAGAAACCAAGCTTACAGGTATGATAACAGATGCCATCTTTCCAACGGGATACCAAATCCTGAGGAAAGACAGAGGGAACAGGGGGGGGGTGGAGGAGTGGCATTGCTGATCAAAAATCGCTGGAATTTTGATGAGCTGGAGAGAGGAGACAGCGGAGAAGAAAGTGATTACATAGCGGGAACACTTCACTCTGGAGGTCCCAAGGTGGTAATAGCAGTGATGTATAACCCACCACAGAACAGCAGGAGGCCAAGGCAACAGTACGACGAGAGCAATAGAGCGATGGTTGACACACTGGCTAGAGTGGCCAGAAGAGCTCATGCATGCAGGGCAAAGCTCCTGATCATGGGTGACTTTAACCACAAGGAGATCGATTGGGAGAACTTGGACCCACATGGGGGGCCAAGATACATGGAGGGCTAAGATGATGGAGGTGGTACTGGAAAACTTCATGTGCCAACACGTAAGGGACACTACAAGAGAGAGAGGAGAGGATGAACCAGCAAGGCTGGACTTAGTATTCACCTTGAGTAGTGCAGATATCGAGGACATCACATATGAAAGACCCCTTAGGGCCAGTGACCATGTGGTTTTAAGCTTCGAATACACAGTAGAGCTACAAGTGGAGGGAGAAGCAGGAAGGCCAGGACGAATGAAGCCAAACTACAAGAAAGGGGACTACACAGGAATGAGGAACTACCTGAACGGGGTTCAGTGGGACAGAGAACTGGCAGGGAAGCCAGTTAATGAGATGATGGAATATGTAGCAACAAAATGCAAGGAGGCTGAGGAGAGGTTTGTACCCAAGGGTAACAGGAATAATGAAAAAGCCAGGATGAGCCCATGGTTTACCCAAAGGTGCAGGGAGGCAAAAACCAAGTGTGCTAGGGAATGGAAGAAATATAGAAGGCAAAGGACCCAGGAGAATAAGGAGAACAGTCATAGAGCCAGAAACGAATATGCACAGATAAGAAGGGAGGCCCAAAGACAATATGAAAATGACATAGCAGCGAAAGCCAAATCTGACCCGAAACTGTTGTACAGCCACATCAGGAGGAAAACAACAGTCAAGGACCAGGTAATCAGGCTAAGGAAGGAAGGAGGAGAGACAACAAGAAATGACCGTGAAGTATGTGAAGAACTCAACAAGAGATTCAAAGAAGTGTTCACAGAGGAGACAGAAGGGACTCCAGAAAGACGGAGAGGTGGGGCACACCACCAAGTGCTGGACACAGTGCACACAACCGAGGAAGAAGTGAAGAGGCTTCTGAGTGAGCTAGATACCTCAAAGGCAATGGGGCCAGATAACATCTCCCCATGGGTATTGAGAGAGGGAGCAGAGGCGCTATGTGTACCCCTAACAACAATATTCAATACATCTATCGAAACAGGGAGATTGCCTGAGGCATGGAAGACAGCAAATGTAGTCCCAATCTTTAAAAAAGGAGACAGACATGAAGCATTAAACTACAGACCAGTGTCACTGACATGTATAGTATGAAAAATCATGGAGAAGATTATCAGGAGAAGAGTTGTGGAACACCTAGAAAGGAACGATCTCATCAACAGCAGCCAACATGGTTTCAGGGACGGAAAATCCTGTGTCACAAACCTACTGGAGTTCTATGACATGGTGACAGCAGTAAGACAAGAGAGAGAGGGGTGGGTGGATTGCATTTTCTTGGACTGCAAGAAGGCGTTTGACACAGTTCCACACAAGAGATTGGTGCAAAAACTGGAGGACAAAGCAGGGATAACAGGGAAGGCACTACAATGGATCAGGGAATACTTGTCAGGAAGACAGCAGCGAGTCATGGTACGTGGCGAGGTGTCAGAGTGGGCACCTGTGACCAGCGGGGTCCCGCAGGGGTCAGTCCTAGGACCAGTGCTGTTTCTGGTATTTGTGAACGACATGACGGAAGGAATAGACTCTGAGGTGTCCCTGTTTGCAGATGACGTGAAGTTGATGAGAAGAATTCACTCGATCGAAGACAAGGCAGAACTACAAAGGGATCTGGACAGGCTGCAGACCTGGTCCAGCAATTGGCTCCTGGAGTTCAATCCCACCAAGTGCAAAGTCATGAAGATTGGGGAAGGGCAAAGAAGGCCGCAGACGGAGTACAGTCTAGGGGGTCAGAGACTACAAACCTCACTCAAGGAAAAAGATCTTGGGGTGAGTATAACACCAGGCACATCTCCTGAAGCGCACATCAACCAAATAACTGCTGCAGCATATGGGCGCCTAGCAAACCTCAGAACAGCATTCCGACATCTTAATAAGGAATCATTCAGGACCCTGTACACTGTGTACGTTAGGCCCATATTGGAGTATGCGGCACCAGTTTGGAACCCACACCTAGCCAAGCACGTGAAGAAACTAGAGAAAGTGCAAAGGTTTGCAACAAGACTAGTCCCAGAGCTAAGATGTATGTCCTACGAGGAGAGGTTAAGGGAAATCAACCTGACGACACTGGAGGACAGGAGAGATAGGGGGGACATGATAACGACATACAAAATACTAGAGGAATTGACAAGGTGGACAAAGACAGGATGTTCCAGAGATTGGACACAGTAACAAGGGGACACAGTTGGAAGCTGAAGACACAGATGAATCACAGGGATGTTAGGAAGTATTTCTTCAGCCACAGAGTAGTCAGTAAGTGGAATAGTTTGGGAAGCGATGTAGTGGAGGCAGGATCCATACATAGCTTTAAGCAGAGGTATGATAAAGCTCACGGCTCAGGGAGAGTGACCTAGTAGCGATCAGTGAAGAGGCGGGGCCAGGAGCTCGGACTCGACCCCCGCAACCTCAACTAGGTGAGTACAACTAGGTGAGTACACACACACACACACACACACACACACACACACACACACACACACACACACACACACAGTGAAGAGGCGGGGCCAGGAGCTCGGACTCGACCCCCGCAACCTCAACTAGGTGAGTACACACACACACACACACACACACATACAGAAATGGTGCAGAATAGGATCCTGCAAGAGGAACCACGGCTGAAGGAATCGTCAGCATACAAGAGGGTGTTCCTAGACCAAGGTGGAACAAGAAAAGAATGACAGCAGCTGAAGGAGATGGCACAGCAGCGAAAGTGGATAGGAAGAGCCACAAGGACAGAGTCAGCAGTGGACAACCAGAGCAGGGCAGAGCAGTAAGTGCAAGCACTCACAGAACCACCCCTAGAATCACACAACCAAACATGCTATCCCAACACAAGCCACAATCCACACATACAGCCCCCACCTCACACTATGCTGTGGAATCCCAAAGCACACTGCCAGGTGCCCCACGCTCACAGACCCCCAGAACACAGTGATGGAGAGGAAACTGAAGGTATGGTACACCAACGCAGATGGAATAATGAATAAGTGGAAGGAGTGGCACAAAAGAGCCAAAGAGACATCAACCGGACATCACAGCTCTCACATAAACAAAGCTCACAGGAATGATAACAGATGCCATATTTCCAATAGGATATCATATCCTGAGGAAAGACAGAGGGAACTGAGGGGGAGGAGAAGTGGCACTGATCATCAAAAACCGATGGGATTTTGATGAGATGGAGAGAAGAGACAGAGGAGAAGAAGCAGGAGATTACATAATAGGAACACTTCAATCTGGACGTTCCAAGGTGGTAATAACAATAATGTATAACCCACCACAGAAGAGCAGGAAGCCAAGGCAAGTGTATCATGAGAGTAATAGAGCGATGGTTGACACACTGACTGAAGTTGCAGGAAGGGCTCATGTGAGCAGGGCAAAGCTGTTGATTATGGGTGACTTCAATCACAAGGAAATCGACTGGGAGAACCTGGAGCCACATGGGGGCCCAGAAACATGGAGAGCTAAGATGATGGAGGTGCTACTGGAAAACCTCATTGAATCAACACGTAAGGACACTACCAGAGGGAGAGGAGAGGATGACCCAGCATGACTGGACCTAGTATACACCTTCAGTAGTGCAGTTATTGACGACATCACATATGAATGACCCCTCAGGGCCAGTGATCTCATGGTTCTGAGTTTCAAATACATAATAGAGTTACAAGTGGAGAGGGAAGCAGGAAGGGCAGAACGAATGAAGCCAAACTACAAGACAGTGGACTACATAGGCATGAAGAATTTCTTGTTCAGGGTTTAGTGAGACAGAGAACTGGCAGTAAACGAGATAATGGAAAATGTGACAACAATATGCTAGGAAGCTGATGATAGGTTTGTACCCAAGGGTAACAGAAATAATGAAAAAGCCAGAATGAGCCCTTGGTTCACCCAAAGGTGAAGAGAGGCCAAAACCAAGTATACTAGAAAATGGAAGACGTATAGAAGGCAGAGAACCCAGAAGAATACAAAGCGCAGTCTTTGAGCCAGAAATGAATATGCACAGGTAAGAAAGGAAGGCCAACGACAATACGAGAATAACATAGAAGTGAAAGCTAAATCTAACCGCATGCTGTTGTACAGCCGCATCAGGAGGAAAACAATAGTCAATGAACAGGTAATCAGGCTTAGGAAGGAGAACGGAGAGATCACAAAAAACGACAGAAAAGTATGTGAAGAGCTCAACATGATATTCATAGAAGTGTTCACAGAGGAGACAGAAGGGACTCCAGAAAGATGGAGAGGTGTGGTATACCATCAAGTGTTGGGCACAGTACATACAGGAGAGTAAGAAGTGAAGAGGCTGCTAAGCGAGCTAGATACCTCAAAGACGATGGGACCGAATAACATCTCTCCATGGATCCTGAGAGAGGGAGCAGAGGCGCTATGTATACCACTAACAATAATCTTCAACTCATCTATCGAAACAGGGCAGCTACCGGAGGTATGGAAGACAACAAATGTAGTCCTAATTTTGAAAAAAAGAGACAGACAAGAAGCATTAAACTACAGAACAGTGTCACTGACATGTATATTATGTAAAGTCATAGAGAAGATTATCAGAAGATTAGTGGAGCGCCTAGAAAGGAATTAGCTTATCATCGTCAGGCAGCACAGTTGCAGGGGAGGGAAAGACTGTGTCACAAACCTGCTGGAGTTCTAAGAAAGGGTTACTGCAGTAAGACAAGAGATAGGGAAGGGGGTAGATTGCATTTTCTTGGACTGTAAAAAGGCATTTGACACAGTTCCACACAAGAGATTAGTGCAAAAGCTGGAGGACCAGGCAGGTATAACAGGGAATGCATTGCAATGGATCTGGGAATATCTGTTAGGAAGACAACAGGGAGTCATGGTATGTGGCGAGGTGTCAGAGTGGGCACCTGTGACGAGCGGGGTTCCACAGGGGTCAGTCCTAGGACCAGTGATATTTCTGGTATTTATGAGCGACATGACAGAAGGAATAGACTCAGAAGTGCTATGTTTGCAGATGATGTGAAGTTGATGAGAAGAATTCAATCGGATGAAAACCAGTCAGAAATACAAAGGGATCTTGACAGGCTGCAGGCCTGGTCCAACAACTGACTCGTGGAGTTCAACCCCACCAAATGCAAAGTCATGTAGATTTGGGAAGGGTAAACAAGACCGTAGATGGAGTGCAGTCTAGGGGACCAGGAACTACAAACCTCACTCAAGGAAAAGCATTTTGTGGCGAGTATAATACAAGGCTCATCTCCGGAGGTGTACATCAACCAAATAACTGCTGCAGCATATGGGCGCCTAACAAACCTAAGAATAGCATTCCCACATCTGAGTAAGAAAACGTTCTGGACCCTGTACACCGTGTACGTTATGTCTATATTGGAGTATGCAGCACCAGTTTGGAACCCACACCTAGCCAAGCAGTAAGGAAATTGTAATAAAATTGGTAATGGCTTGATAAAGCTCCTGGAGAACGAAACGTTACCACAATAAAATGTCACATTAGTTGCACTTGTGTCCTTTTACTTTACAGTAAGGAAATTAGAGAAAATTTGCAACAAGACTAGTCCCGGAGCTGAGGGGCATGCCCTACGAGGAAATCTACCTGACAACACTGGAGGACAGGAGAGATAGGGGGGATATGATAACGACTATATGATAAACTACTGAAAGGAATCGACATGGTGGAAAGAGACAGGATGTTCCAGAGTTTGGAAACAGCGACAAGGGGTCTCAGTTGGAAACTGAAGACTCAGATGAATCACAGGGATATTCAATCAGAGAATTATCAAGAAGTGAAATTGTCTGGGAAGTGATGTAGTGGAGGCAGGACTCATACGTAGCTTTTAGAAGAGGTATGATGAAGCTCATGGAGCACGAAGAGTGACCTAATAGTGGCCAGTGATTGTGGGGCCATGAGCTGTGAATCGACCCCTGAAACCACAACTGAGTACAACAAGATGAATACACACACACATACACACACACACACACACACATAGACAAAATATTACCTCGTGCCTGACTCAGACAAGAGATAAGTCTTCGTCGTAAACAAAGGACTTACATGTTCTTGCCACTCTCCTGAGCAAGAAAGTTTGTTTCTCTCTTGTCTTTCCTGCTTAACTCTCCCTCCCTCCCTCTCCTCCTTCCTCCTTTCCTACTTCCTCACTCGCTCTCTCTCTCTCCCTCCCTCCGTCACTCCCCTTTCCTCATACCCATCCTCCCTCCCTTACTGCCCCTTTCCTCATTCTCTTCCTATTCCCTCTCTGCCATGCTCTCTCCCACCTCTCTCCCTCCCCATGCCTACTTCACTTCCTCCCTAAATCTCATCCTAACGCCCTCTCTCCCTCCTTCCACAACTCCTTCCCTCTCAGTCCTACCCTCTGTCACTCTCCGCATCCCTCTCTTTATCTCTGCCTGTCTTTCCCTCTCTCTCTCTCTCTCTCTCTCTCTCTCTCTCTCTCTCTCTCTCTCTCTCTCTCTCTCTCTCTCTCTCTCTCTCTCTCTCTCTCTCACTGTCTCTCTCAAGCTCTCTCTCTTCTATGTCTTTCACGCCCACACACAAAAGCACGGGCGCACACTTACACACACAGAAGAGGTACGATAAAGCAATTGGAGAGAAGAGCGTTGAACGAGTAGCGGCCAGCGAAGAGGAGAGGCAGGACATGTGAATCGACCCCCTGCAATCACAAATAGGTGAGCAAACACACAAAAAAAGACAAAAAAAAAAAAAAAAAAGACACACAGACATACACAGTATTTCGACAGTCATAGAATTGTCAGGAAGTGGAACAATCTGGAGATTGATGTATCCTTATTTAGCTTTAAGAAGAGGTATGATAAAGCTCATGGAGTAGGGATAGAGTAGACCTAGTAGCAACCAGTAAGGAGGAGGGGCCAGGAACTATGACTCGACCACTGCAACCACAATTGAGTACAATTAGATGAGAATAGACACACATCTAGACACTCACACACACACACACACGTTTACCAGCTATCTTTTTTTTGTCGTTTCTTGTAGATCGTGGTTCAATGATAAAGGTTTCGGAGGTTTCTTACTTTATTTGCGTTATCTGGGGTACACAGGCAGTGTGTTACATGCCCATGGCCCGGGAGGGCCATGCCCGCGAGGGAGAGAGGAGTAGGACTTGTTGTCTGAGTCTAGGCCGCTGAGTGAGTGAGGCAGAGGCAGGGGTGGGCATACTGAAGTAGTAGGCCTATAGGTGGCAGCACCTGCATGGCATGAAATATGAAATCAGCTGGAAGACAGCATAGGCTGTCTGTGCAGACAGTACAGGCTGTCTACATTCGCTCGGCCACCTACCACATGGTCGACCCGACCATGACTGGCTATAAAAAACTCGGTCTCTCTCTCGTTGGAAAAGGGCATGGGAAAAAAAACTTCCTACAGGAAGGGAAGAAAAACATGTGGGGAGTGCTAAACATCGTGGACATAGGCAATGAGCGTCGATAGGCATTACTGCATGCCTTCCTGCGTCTGGACAGATACTGCAACACAGGAGACATCGCTGTGGCTGAGCTGTGACATAACAGGGTACGGTCTCCTCTGGAACTGTGAAGCAGCCATTGTAGGAGTCGCTGCAGGTTTCACTCAACCTGAGCCACAGTCTGCTGGTGCCCTCGAGTGAGGCATCGTCAGTACTCGGTAACTGAGCAGGACTTCTTCTGGCAAGCGACTCAGGAGGACATTTCTCGACTGGTACTGTCGCTGGGGCTGTCACTGCTGGTGAGCATGAAGTGAGTCGTGGCAGAGACTCTCAGCGAAGCATCTGGCAGTCGTAACAGCATACACCATACTGCAGTGAGCAGGCTAGCAGTCAAAGTGACATCATCTTTGTGCAGGAGCTCACTGAAGCTATGACACGAGGCTGACACAGCGCCTGCCGACAGGGCTTAACTGCGGCTTGACGAGTGTCATTCTCTCGGCAGTTGGAGTTATAGCAGAGGTTAGTCTAAGTGTCCTCAGACTTGTTTCTCTACATATAACTGCGCTCTGATGGGAATCGTAGCAAGTACGATTCTGCAGGGCATCACGAGCGACGGACATAAGAGCTTTCTGTAAAAGAGGCTCAGACACACAGGCTGACTTATATCAGCTGTCAAATGCATGGGTCACACCAGGTGACAAGTAACACAGTGGTGCTACACAGTAGTCTGGGCTCAAGACCACACAGGACACATGGAAAACTGCACACACCTGCACTGCATATGCAGTACTACAGGGCTTACTAGCAAATGATGCTTTTCTGTGCAAAAATTGACACTAAGCTATACACGAACATGTGAGAACACTGACTGAGAGGAATAAATTAACACATGACATATATCTTCTCTCAATCTTCTTGACAATACTGAAATAATTACTAGAACACTCAATGTGATTTCATGTGGCGTCAGGCATGACGTCATGAGGTAACGTCAGCAGCATGGTGACGTCAGCAGGCGTCTCGAGGTGACGTCGTGAAGTCGGGCAGCATCGTCGGTGACGTCAATGTGATGCAGGCAGCAGACCACAGCATGTGGCCTGGGACATCTGGCTTGGTAACCCACTTGGCTTGTAGATCCACATGACATCGTCCACACCCCAAGTGGCCTCGTGATCCACGTATCTTCGAGTGGCCTCGGGCACTCGGATGCACAGCTCTGGCTATGAATTCACATGGAAAACAGCAGAAAACATCGCAGAGGGAGTGAGTACATAGTGGTGGAGTGTGGTGGTAGGCTGGTGAGGTGTGAGTAGGGAGACAGGGAGACACACTGGACGCAGAAATCACCACAAACTCACCTCTGACTGGCTTCTTCCTGAGAGCTCTTCGCATCTTCAGCCCTTGTTTTCTAGAAGAAGAATGCACTTACATAACACAAGCCTTTACTCGTCTTCAGTTCTCATCTTTCTTCATCCGAGATTGTAGACTCAAGGCACAAGCTATCCTCAACAAACCGCCCATGGAACAGCCCCCTAAACAGTTCATAGTACTCCCATGTGGCGATGTTGCCACGAATACTCGCCGGGCACTTGCTATGAGTAACATCAACGTTTCCACCATAAACACATCATCTATCAAAGACCTCACTACGAAACGCAGCCCCACACCTCTAACTTCTACAGCAGACGTCTACACTATCCCCTGTGGGTTCTGTCCCAAGAAATATGTAGGCGAGACAGGCAGAGATCTTGCAGTCCGCCTGAATGAGCATCGAAATGCCTCTAACAGAGACGATGTAAGGTACGCCTGTGTCCTCCACAGAGACTCCACGGGGCATTTGATGAACTGGAATGAGGCACAACTCGTTCTCACCGAACCAGACCTCAGACGCCGACGGTGCCTAGAAGCCTCACTAATCGCCGTCACCGACACTATAGAACGCAACACTGGAAACTACAAAATTTCAAAAACATTGACATACATGATACTTAAGCACCACCTACCCAACAACACAGGAGTCACATGATTTCATCGTCCACCCGTCCTCATCACAACATGACATTCCTCAGGTCACGTGCGTCACTCACACCTCACTCTCCGCCTATATATATATATATATATATATATATATATATATATATATATATATATATATATATATATATATATATATATATATATATATATATATATATATATATATATATATATATGTCTTTCTACCTCTGTATGTTAGAAGTGATCAAGGTCCCAGGACCGAAACGTTTTCTAATAAATATGTCATAGTGTTTGCTTACGTGTCTTTCTAAACCAATTTGAGGAGGTAGATCATAGTAATGAATATAACATTGGGTACATAGACTTCAGCAAAACTTTTGACAGGGTCCCACATCAGAGACTATTGAGGAAAATTAAATGGAATAGGAGAATTTTTTTCCTGGAAAGATGCATGGTTGACAAATAGGCAGCAGAATTTGCATAAATGGGGAGAAATCAGAGTGGGGAAGCGTCACGAGCGGTGTTTCACAGGGGTCAGTGTTGGGCCCCCTGGTGCAAACAATCTCCATAAACGACATAGATGAGGGCATAAAGAGCGACATAAGCAAGTTTACCGATGACACCAAAATAGGCCCTTGAATTCACTCTGACGAGGACATTAGAGCACTCCAGGAAGATTTAAATAGACTGATGCAGTGGTCGGAGAAGTGGCAGATGCGCTTTAATATAGACAAATGCAAAGTTCTAAATGGTGGACAGGAAAATAACCATGCCACATATAAACTAAATAACGTAGATCTTAATATTACAGATTGCGAAAAAGATTTAGGAGTTCTGGTTAGCAATAATCTGTAGCCAAGACAACAGTGCATAAGTGTTCGCAATAAAGCTAAAAGAATCCTTGGCTTCATATCAAGAAGCATAAATAATAGGAGTCCTCAGGTTGTTCATCAACCCAATATATCCTTGGTTAGGCCTCATTTAGATTATGCTGCACAGTTTTGGTCACTGTATTACAGAATGGATATAAATGCTTTGGAAAACGTACAAAGGAGGATGACAAAGTTGATCCCATGTATCAGAAATCTTTCCTATGAGGATAGACTGAGGGCCCTGAATTTGCACTCTCTAGGAAGACGTAGAATTAGAGGGAATAGGATTGAGGTGTATGAATGGAAGACAGGAATAAATAAAGGAGATGTAAATAGCATGCTGAAAATATGTAGCCTGGACAGGACGCACAGCAATGGTGTTAAGTTGGAAAAATTTAGATTCAGGGAGGATATAGGAAAGCACTGGTTTGGTAATAGAGTTGTGGTTGAGTGGAACAAACTCCCAAGTACAGTTATAGAGGCTAAAACGTTGTGTAGTTCTAAAAATAGGTTAGATAAATACATGAGTGGGTGTGGGTGAGTGTGAGTTGGACCTGACTAGCTTGTGCTACTATGTCAGTTGACGTGTTCCTTCCTTAGTGAACGTGACCTGTCCTAACTAGGTTGGGGCATTGGTTTAAGCCGATAGGAGACTTGGACCTACCTCGCATGGGCCAGTAGGCCTGCTGCAGTGTTCCCTTTTACTTATGTTCTTATGTAGTTTTGACCCTTTACATGCTTTCCTTTATGTATTAATTTTATCATGACATCATACAGGCAAGTGCCATGTACCAGAAAGATGAAGGCAAGATTTTCTAACAGTAGTAGTAGAAGCATGTAAAAACCTATCAATGTTAAATAATGACCTTGTGACGACAACGTTAGTGGCATGACAGCTATCATACAAATATGCCATCAAACTTCATATCATATCATTATAAAAGACTTTAATATTCTAATCTCAAAGGTATCTATCATCCATCAGTTTGGGAAATTCCACTGCATATAAAGAAAATGAGAAACAGCAAAAAGGGAAAACCTCCTATTTCCAGAGGTTGGCCCAGTTTGCCTCAGGTATAAGATGGTTTATCAATAAGGTTGTTTGGGAGCAACAAATGATACTCAGTTCAGTTCCTGTGGAATCCTGCATCAGATTGTGTACAATGCCTTCGTTTCTAATGTTAATGACTTTGAATAAGCCGCCACTATTATTATATAATGAACATTTATCATATTTTATAATTGCTGATTTTATAATGCTTTCTTTCAAGCCAAGAGGAGCAAGAAACCAAGACTCTGGCTTCTGATGAATTTGCAGTTATTGCTGACCCTAATGTCCTTGAAAATCACGTTCTTTCCTGGGCAGTTCCTACTGAATATTAGTGTTGTGATATCCTGATGGATTTGCAGTTATTGCTGACCCTAATGTTGCTGAAAATCTTGTTCATTCCTGGGCAGTTTATAATGAATATTAGTGTTGTGATATCCTGACATCTTGAGGTTTGCCAGTCAGTCCTACATAAGATAAGTTGCAGCCATCACAACTGATCCTGTGATCTCCAGCAACACAGTGTTGAGAAGAATTTTTTATCAGAATGCTTTTAACAGTCTATGAATTCTTAAAAGTTACTTGTATGTTGAATCTTTTTAGGGCATTTGGCAGGACAGATAAATTCTCATTGTATGGGATAACAAGCATATTCTTGATATTAGGTGTTATCCCGGTTTTAGCACTATGACAAGTTTTCATAGCCGCCAGCAACGCTGATTCTACAAATTCCTTTGGGTACAACAATTTTATGGTAATATGAAATATTTTCCTAATTTCTTAATCGGGAAACTCTGGGCTACACACTTGGTAAGCTCTCAGAAACATAGTGAAAAAGACACTTCATTTTACTCTCGTCTCATGGTTGGAATAGTAGGGAATGTATGAGGGCACGTTAGTGGCCTTCCTATATACTGCAAACTTGAACTTCATATCAACCCTGTGTATGAACACATTTAAGAATGGAAGTTAAGATTCCACTTCTTTCTCCATGGTGAATTTAATAGACATGACCAGAGCGTTAAGTACGGGTAAAAACATATCTAAAGACACATGATGCATGCACATATCAGAAATGAGTAGGAAGAGCAGGTTGATGCATTCAATGGAACGATTCTAGTAAGAATGAGATGGCATCAAGCAGACCAGTGCCAGGTGCCAGAAACGTGAAGGCAAGATATTAAAAACAGTATCAACATTAAATATTTAGTTATGACGCAGAGACCACAATATAACAACTATCACACAAACATGCGATCAGACTCCATGTCATATCATTAAAAAAGACTTTAATATTCTGATCCAAAAGATATCTGGCATCTATCAGTTGGGGAAAATCTATTGCACACAAAGAAAATAGGGAAGCAGCAAAAAGGAAAAACCCTCCTATTTCCAGAGGCTGTGCCAATTCTGTCATGCCAAATGCCCTGAAAATGATTCAACATTAAAAAAGTTTTTAAGAATTCATGGACTGTTAAAATCATTTTGATAAAGAATTCTCCTTAACACGTGGTTGGTAAAGTTTACAGGATCAGTTGGAATGGCTGTAACTTATCGTATGTAGGACAGACCAACAAACCTCTAGTTATCAGGATATCACAACATCGTTGTTCGACATGAACTGCACAGGAATCAAATGCAATTTTCAGTCACATTTGAGTTTGCAATAACCCTGAAAGTTGGTCAGTAGCCAGAATCTTGGTTCCTACCTCCTATTAGCTTGAACGAAATATTATAGAATCCGCAATTATAAAACATGATAAACCTTCACTATATAATAATAGTGGCGGCTTACATAATCAAACTAGATAACTTTATAACTCTATGTATTTTACATTGTCCAACTCCAGATTCCTACCTGAACCCACTGGATTGTTATAAATGCACGTTTACACTGACGAATTGAGTGTCATTTGCTGCTCCCAATCAACCTTATATATAAATCAACATTTTCTTGAGAGTGAACTGGCCAGCCTCTGGAAATAGGAGCGTTTTCCCGTTTTGCTGCTTCCCCATTTTCTTTGTATGGATTGAAACTTCCCTAACTGATAGATGCCAGATATCTTGGAGAATAGAATAATAGTCTTATAATGATACAGTATGAAGTCTGATGGCATGTTTGTGAGATCGTTGTCATGGCACTAATGTTGTGGTCGCTAATAAGAGTATATTTTGGAAATTAAGTGTTTTTATAAGGTAGAGTGATTCTATTTATTCAGTCATATTTTAACAATCTTAGAATATCGGCTTTGTTAAAAAAGGATATATGTTCACTAGTTAAGAATATTTATTATTAGAGATAAGCAAAAGAAACATTCAATCCCTTCAAAATGTTACATTAACTTTATACTCACAATTTCATTATAATGTAATATTTCTTAATCAATATGTATTTTTAACATACATGTAATTAAATTACATTATCTGAAGCCATCGACACCATGCCCAGCCCTTCTAGGGTAGGGTAGGTGCCTGAGTCCGAGCCTTGAGCTCATAAGACTGTCATTCCCATTAGACCCCTTGGGGCTGGGATGGCAGACCAGAGAGGCCTAGCTTGTGGCTAGGCCTGGGGACAGTTGGTCCCAAAGATGAGGAGGTACTTGTGCCTCCTCCCATGGGAGACTTAGGTCTCAGACACTCCCTAAAGAGGGAGCCAAGGCCGGGCCACCACTTGGTAAAGGCCCGGGCCGGGAGAATACCGGCTAATCTTTAATAATAATAATAAAATTATCTGAAGGCAACGTCTTAAGACCTCACCTCTTGGAATACGTAATTATATCCTCAAAAATTATTTTTTATTTTTTCAAATTAAATACTCATTTAATTATATATTGAAAACTTTCCCAAACAAAATATATACTGAGTCCTCATACAAATAATGTATATATTCGTATTCAAAACTATAAGGAATGTTCTTGAAAAAAAAGTATTTGTTTTTCCTGTACATTTTCCCTGCAAATATATAAGCTTTTTAATGTATATTGCAGAAAAAATATTGAATAATTGTTATTATTGCATAAAGAATAATTTTTTAGTATTTTCCAAATTTAATATAAAAATTCGAGTATTTCCTAAAGAACTGATCGACATCT
>NC_091325.1:30970149-30980027 GCF_038502225.1 Cherax quadricarinatus | reverse complement strand
TTTTATATGTCGTTATCATGTCTCCCCTGATCCTACTGTCGCCTAGTATTGTCAGGCCAGTTTCCCTTAACATTTCTTCGTTGGACAATCCCCTTAGCTCTGTGATTAGTCTTGTTGCAAACCTTTGCGCTTTCTCTAATTTCGAGACGTGCTTGACCAGGTGTGGATTCCAAACTGGTGCTGCATGCTCCAGTATGGGCCTGAAGTAAATGGTGTAGAGAGTCCTGAAAGATTCCTTACTGAGGTATAAAAACGCTATCCAAAGGTTTGCCAGACGCCAGTACGCTGCAGCAGTTATCTGATTGATGTGCGCCTCAGGAGATGTGCTCGGTGTTATACTCACCCCAAGATCTTTTTCCTTGAGTGATGTTTGCAGTCTTTGGCCACCTAGACTATACTGTGTCTGCGGTCTTCTTTGCCCTTCACCAACCTTTATGACTTTTCATTGGGCAGGGTTAAAATCAAGGAGCCAGTTGCTGGATCACACTTGTAGCCTGTCCAGGTCTCTTTGTAGTCCTGCCTGATCCTCTACCGATTTTATTTTCCCCATTAATTTCACCTCATCTGCAAACAAGGACACTTCTGAGTCTATCCCTTCCGTTATGTCATTCACATATGTCAAAAACAGCAAAGGTCCTAGGACTGACCCCTGTGGAACCCCCAGTTGTCACAGACGCTCACTCTGACACCATATCAGGTATTCTCTGATCCATTGCAGTGCCTTACCTGTTATGTGTGCCTAATCCTCTAGCTTTTGCAGTAACCTCTTGTGAGGAACTGTCAAAGGTCTTCTTGCAGTCCGAGAAAATGCAGTGTATCCACCCCTCTCTCTTTTGTCTTACTTGTTTCTTTCCAGGTGCTTCACCACTCTCCTCCTGATGATCTTCTCCATGACTTTGCATACTATACACGTTAGTGAGACAGGTCTGCTGTTTAATGCCTCATGTCTGTTTCCTTTATTTTTTTAAATCGGGACTACATTTGCCATCATCCATACCTCAGGGAATTGCCCAGTTTCAATGGATGTGTTAAAGATCTTTGTTTGCGGCACACACAGCATCTCTGCTCCCTCGCAAAGAACCCAGGGAGAGATGTTTTCTAATCCCACCGCCTTTGAGGTATCAAGTTCACATAGCAGCTTATTCACCTCCTCCTCGGTTATTATTATTTTTTTATTATCACACTGGCCGATTCCCACCAAGGCAGGGTGGCCCGAAAAAGAAAAAAAACTTTCACCATCATTCACTCCATCACTGTCTTGCCAGAGGGGTGCTTTACACTACAGTTTTTAAACTGCAACATTAACACCCCTCCTTCAGAGTGCAGGCACTGTACTTCCCATCTCCAGGACTCAAGTCCGGCCTGCCGGTTTCCCTGAACCCCTTCATAAATGTTACTTTGTTCACACTCCAACAGCACGTCAAGTATTAAAAACCATTTGTCTCCATTCACTCCTATCAAACACGCTCACGCATGCCTGCTGGAACTCCAAGCCCCTCGCACACAAAACCTCCTTTACCCTCTCCCTCCAACCTTTCCTAGGCCGACCCCTACCCCGCCTTCCTTCCACTACAGACTGATACACTCTTGAAGTCACTCTGTTTCGCTCCATTCTCTCTACATGTCCGAACCACCTCAACAACCCTTCCTCAGCCCTCTGGACAACAGTTTTGGTAATCCTGCACCTCTTCCTAACTTCCAAACTACGAATTCTCTGCATTATATTCACACCACACATTGCCCTCAGACATGACATCTCCACTGCCTCCAGCCTTCTCCTCGCTACAACATTCATCACCCATGCTTCACACCCATATAAGAGCGTTGGTAAAACTATACTCTCATACATTCCCCTCTTTGCCTCCAAGGACAAAGTTCTTTGTCTCCACAGACTCCTAAGTGCACCACTCACCCTTTCCCCCTCATCAATTCTATGATTCACCTCATCTTTCATAGACCCATCCACTGACACGTCCACTCCCAAATATCTGAATACATTTACCTCCTCCATACTCTCTCCCTCCAATCTGATATCCAATCTTTCATCACCTAATCTTTTTGTTATCCTCATAACCTTACTCTTTCCTGTATTCACTTTTAATTTTCTTCTTTTGCACACCCTACCAAATTCATCCACCAATCTCTGCAACTTCTCTTCAGAATCTCCCAAGAGCACAGTGTCATCAGCAAAGAGCAACTGTGACAACTCCCACTTTATGTGTGATTCTTTATCTTTTAACTCCACGCCTCTTGCCAAGACCCTCGCATTTACTTCTCTTACAACCCCATCTATAAATATATTAAACAACCATGGTGACATCACACATCCTTGTCTAAGGCCTACTTTTACTGGGAAATAATTTCCCTCTTTCCTACATACTCTAACTTGAGCCTCACTATCCTCGTAAAAACTCTTCACTGCTTTCAGTAACCTACCTCCTACACCATACACCTGCAACATCTGCCACATTGCCCCCTATCCACCCTGTCATACGCCTTTTCCAAATCTATAAATGCCACAAAGACCTCTTTAGCCTTATCTAAATTCTGTTCACTTATATGTTTCACTGTAAACACCTGGTCCACACACCCCCTACCTTTCCTAAAGCCTCCTTGTTCATCTGCTATCCTATTCTCGGTCTTAATCTTAATTTTTTCAATAATAACTCTACCATACGCTTTACGAGGTATACTCAACAGACTTATCCCCCTGTAATTTTTGCATGCTCTCTGCCAATCCCTAGGTACCTTACCCTCTTCCATACATTTATTAAATATTTGCACCAACCACTCCAAAACTATATCCCCACCTGCTTTTAACATTTCCCCCCACCGAAACTCCCCTACCCCCTTCAGCTTTGTTTCGCTTAGGGACAGGACATCCAACTTCTTTTCATTCATAACATCAGCAATCATCTGTTTCTTGTCATCCGCACTACATCCACGCACATTCAAGCATACCAGTTTTATAAAGTTTTTCTTCTTCTCTTTTTTAGTAAATGTCTACAGGAGAAGGGGTTACTAGCCCATTGCTCCCGGCATTTTAGTCGCCTCATACGACACGCATGGCTTACGGAGGAAAGATTCTTTTCCACTTCCCCATGAACAATAGAAGAAATGAAGAAGAACAAGAACTATTTAGAAAAAGGAGAAAAACCTTGATGTATGAATATATATATGCATTTGCGTGTCTGTGAAGTGTGACCAAAGTGTAAGTAGGAGTAGCAAGATATCCCTGTTATCTAGCGTGTTTATGAGACAGAAAAAGAAACCAGCAATCCTACCATCATGCAAAACAGTTACAGGTTTCTGTTTCACAGTCATCTGGCAGGACGGTAGTACTTCCCTGGGTGGTTGCTGTCTACCAACCTACTACTCGGTTATGTGTATCTCATATAGCGCTTGTTGGTGTACCTCCCTGTTCTGTGTGTTTGTGTGTATGTGTGTACTCACCTAATTGTACTCACCTAATTGTGGTTGCAGGGGTCGAGACTCAGCTCCTGGCCCCGCCTCTTCACTGATCGCTACTGGGTCCTCTCTCTCTGCTTCCTGAGCTTTGTCATACCTCTACTTAAAACTATGTATGGTTCCTGCCTCCACTAATTCACTTGCTAGGCTATTCCACTTCCTGACAACTCTATGACTGAAGAAATACTTCCTAACGTCCCTGTGACTCGTCTGAGTCTTCAGCTTCCAGTTGTGACCCCTTGTCCCTGTGTCCCCTCTCTGGAACATCCTATCTCTGTCCACCTTGTCTATTCCCCGCAGTATCTTGTATGTCGTTATCATGTCTCCCCTAACCCTTCTGTCCTCCAGTGTCGTCAGTCCGATTTCCCTTAACCTTTCCTCGTACGACATTCCCTTGAGCTGTGGGACTAGCCTTTTTGCAAACCTTTGTACTTTCTCTAACTTCTTGACGTACTTGACCAGGTGTGGGTTCCAGACTGGTGCTGCATACTCCAGTATGGGCCTAACATACACAGTGTACAGTGTCTTGAACGATTCCTTATTAAGGTATCGGAACGCTATTCTCAGGTTTGCCAGGCGCCCGTATGCTGCAGCGGTTATTTGGTTGATGTGTGCCTCCGGTGATGTGCTTGGTGTTATGGTCACCCCAAGGTCTTTCTCCCTGAGTGAGGTCTGTAGTCTTTGTCCACCTAGCCTGTACTCTGTCTGCGGTCTTCTTTGCCCCTCCCCAATCTTCATGACTTTGCATTTGGCTGGATTGAATTCGAGAAGCCAGTTACTGGACCACATGTCCAGCCTGTCCAGGTCTCTTTGCAGTCCTGCCTCATCCTCGTCCGATTTAATTCTTCTCATCAACTTCACGTCATCTGCGAACAGGGACACTTCAGAGTCTATTCCTTCCATCATGTCGTTCACATATATCAAAAATAGCACTGGTCCTAGAACTGACCCCTGTGGGACCCCGCTCGTAACAGGCGCCCACTGTGATACGTCTTCACGTACCATGACTCGTTGCTGCCTCCCTGTCAGGTATTCCCTTATCCATTGTAGTGCCCTCCCTTTTACGTGCGCCTGATCCTCCAGCTTCTGCACTAATCTCTTGTGGGGAACTGTGTCAAAGGCCTTCCTGCAGTCTAGGAAAACGCAATCTACCCACCCCTCTCTCTCGTGTCTTACTTCTGTTACCTTGTCATAAAACTCCAGGAGGTTTGTGATACAAGATTTGCCTTCCATGAACCCATGCTGGTTTTCATTTATAATCTTGTTCCTTTTCAGGTGTTCGACCATTCTCCTCCTGATAATCTTCTCCATGACTTTGCACACAATACATGTCAGAGACACAGGTCTGTAGTTTAGTGCCTCGTTTCTGTTTCCTTTCTTAAATATGGGGACTATATTAGATATCTTCTATTTCTCAGGTAGTTGCCCAGTTTCAAGGGATGTGTTGAAGATTGTGGTTAGAGGCACGCACAGCATCTCTGCTCCTTCTCTAAGGACCCATGGGGAGATGTTGTCCGGTCCCATCGCCTTTGAGGTGTCAAGGTCACTTAAGAGCTTCTTCACCTCCTCCTCAGTTGTTCGTATGTCTTCCAACACTTGTTGGTATATTCCCTCTTGATGTTCCCTTCTGTGCTGTCTTCCCACAGCCCTTCCTGTCTCTACTGTAAAAACTTCCTTAAATCTCTTGTTCAGCTCCTCACATACCTCCTGATCATTTCTTGTGAGTTCTCCACCTTCTGTCCTTAATCTGATCACCTGGTCTTTGACTGTTGTCTTCCTCCTGATGTGGCTATACAACAGTTTCGGGTCAGTCTTGATTCTCGATGCTATCTCATTTTCATACTGTCGCTGGGCCTCACTCCTTACCTGTGCGTACTCATTCCTGGCTCTGCGACTGATCTCCCTATTTTCGTGTGTTCTCTGCCTTCTGTACTTTTTCCATTCTCTATTGCACTTTGTTTTTGCCTCCTTACATCGTCGGGTAAACCAGGGGCTCGTTCTGGTCTTCCCGTTGTTACTGTTGCCCTTGGGAATAAACCTTTCCACTGCCTCCTTGCATTTTGTTGTTACATATTCCATCATTTCATATACTGGCTTTCCTGCCAGTTATCTGTCCCACTGGACCTGTGTGTGTGTGTGTGTGTGTGTGTGTGTGTGTGTGTGTGTGTGTGTGTGTGTGTGTGTGTGTGTGTGTGTGTGTGTGTGTGTGTGTGTGTGTGTGTGTGTGTGTGTGTGTGTGTGTGCGTGTGTGTGTTGGTGTGTGTGTGTGTGTGTGTGTGTGTGTGTGTGTGTGTGTGTGTGTGTGTGTGTGTGTGTGTTTGCATACTCACCTATTTGTGGTTCCAGGGGTAGAACCACAGAACCTGGCTGGCCCTGCCTCTTCACTGATTGCTACTAGGCTTCTGTCTGTTTGTCTGTCTGTCTGTCTGTCTGTCTGTCTGTCTCTCTCTCTCTCTCTCTCTCTCTCTCTCTGCTCCATGAGCTTTATCATGCATCGTCTTAAAGCTATGTATGGTTCCTGCCTCCACTACATCACTTTCTAGATTATTCCACTTCCTGACTACTCTATGACTGAAGAAATACTTCCTAACATCCCTTTGACTCATCGGAGTCTTCAACTTCCAATTGTGACCCCTTGTTTCTGTGTCCCCTCCCTGGAACATCCTGTCACTGTCCACTTTATCTATTCCACACAGTATTTTGTATGTCGTTATCATGTCACCCCTGACCCTCCTGTCCATCAGTGTCGTCGGACCGATTTCCCTTAACCTCTTATAGTAGGACATTCCCCTTAACTCTGGAACCAGTCTTGTGCAAACCTTTGCACTTTCTCTAATTTCCCGACGTGCTTGACCAGGTGTGGGATCCAAACTGGTGCCGCGTACTCCAGTATGAACCTGATGTACACAGTGTATAGAGTCTTGAACGATTCCTTACAGAGGTATGGAATGCAGTTCTCAGGTTTGCCAGGCGCCCATATGCCGCAGCAGTTATCTGGTTAATGTGTGCTTCCGGCGACGTGCTCGGTGTTATACTCACCCCAAGATCTTTCTCCTTGAGTGAGGTTTGCAGTCTTTGGCAGCCTAGCCTATACTATTCTTCTTTGCCATTCCCCGATCTTCATGACTTTGCATTTGGCTGGGTTAAATTCTAGGAGCCAGGTGCTTGATGAAGCGTCTACCCTCTGCAGGTCTCATTGTAGATCTGTCTGATCCGCATCTGACTGAATTCTCCTCATTAACTTCACAGGGCAGAGGGCTAATGGGGGTTACAGTTGGGGTGGTGATTGTGGCGAGGGGGATGAGGGCAGAGGGTTTATGGGGGTTACAGTGGGGGTGGGAGTTATGGTGAGGGGATAAGGGCAGAGGATTCAGTGTGTGGGTTGCTGTGGTTTACTGTGGAGGTGTGGTTTGTAGTGAGGGGGATGGGAGCAGAGGATACAGTGTGTGGGTTGTGGATTAGGTTGCTTGGTTGCATTGGGGTTGCCATGGCTGGGTTTCTTCTGTGGGTGGTACTGGAGGAGGTTGTGCTTGTTCTCCCACGTGAGTCTGGTTTCTCCTGCTCCCCTCCTTCCTTGCCTCCCATTCCTCCTTGCGACATTGCACCCTTTCTTTCAGTATCATACTTTCTTCTTGTGTTCTGTCTTGGTTGAGGTACATGTTCCGGTACTCCAGTTTGTCCCTTAGACGCGCTTTCACCTGCAGGATCCGGTTTCGAGCCGACACTACCTTGAAAATCACTTTGACTGGAAGCTTTTTTCCTCTTGCAAACCACCCAATTCTCTGAAAATTTGTCACCTGGGTCATGTTGTCCTCTCCTATTGCTATTGTGTGTGTGTGTGTGTGTATGTGTACTCACCAAATTGTACTCACCTAATTGTGGTTTCAAAGGTCGAGACTCAGCTCCTGGCCCCGCCTCTTCATTGAGTGCTACTAGGTCGTCTCTCTCCCTGCTCCATGAGCTTTATCATGGAGTACATACCTCATCTTAAAGATATGTATGGTTCACGCCTCCACTACCTCACTTGCAAGGCTATTCCTCTTTATGACGACTTTATGACTGAAGAAATACTTCCTAACATCCTTTTGACTCATCTGAGTCTTCAACTTCCAATTATGGCCCCTTCTTTCTGTGTCCCCAGTCAGGAACATCCTGTCTCTGTCCAACTTGTCTATTCCATGCAGTATTTTGTATGTTGCTATCATGTCTCCCCTAACCCTCCTGTCCTCCAGTGTTGTCAGGCCGATTTTCCTCAACCTTCCTTCGTAGGACATTCCCATTAGCTCTGGAACTAACCTTGTCGCAAACCTTTGCACTTTCTTTAATTTCTTGACATGCTTGATCAAGTGTAGGTTCCAGACAGGTGCTGCATACTCTAATATGGACCTGACGTACACAGTGTACAGTGTCTTGAACGATTCCTTACTAAGGTATCGGAACGCTATTCTCTGGTTTGTCAGGCGCCTATATGCTGCAGCAGTTATCTGGTTGATGTGAGCTTCTGGAGACGTGCTCGGTGTTATACTCACCTCAAGATCTTTCTCCTTGAGCGAAGTTTGCAATCTTTGGCCACCTATCCTATACTCCATCTGTGGTCTTCTTTGCCCTAACCCGATCTTCATGACTTTGTATTTAGCGGGGTTAAATTCGTGAAGCCAGTTGCTGGACCAGGTGTCCAGCCTGTCCAGGTCTCTTTGGAGTCCTACATGTGTGTACTCACCTAGTTAAGATTGCAGGGGTCGAGTCCAAACTCCTGGCCCCGCCTCTTCACTGGTCGCTACTAGGTCACTCTCCCTGAACCGTGAGCTTTATCATACCTCTGCTTAAAGCTATGTATGGATCCTGCCTCCACTACATCGCTTCCCAAACTATTCCACTTCCTGACTACTCTGTGGCTGAAGAAATACTTCCTAACATCCCTGTGATTCATCTGTGTCTTCAACTTCCAACTGTGTCCCATTGTTGCTGTGTCCCATCTCTGGAACATCCTGTCTTTGTCCACCTTGTCAATTCCTCTCAGTATTTTGTATGTCGTTATCATGTCTCCCCTATCTCTCCTGTCCTCCAGTGTCGTCAGGTTGATTTCTCTTAACCTCTCCTCGTAGGACATACCTCTTAGCTCAGGGACTAGTCTTGTTGCAAACCTTTGCACTTTCTCTAGTTTCTTTATGTGCTTGGCTAGGTATGGGTTCCAGACTGGTGCCGCATACTCCAATTTGGGCCTAACGTACACGGGGTACATGGTCCTGAACGATTCCTTATTAAGATGTCGGAATGGAGTAGGTTTGTGACACAGGATTTCCCGTCCCCAAATCCATGTTGGCTGCTGTTGATGAGATCATTCCTTTCTAGGTGTACCACCACTCTTGTCCTGATAATCTTCTCCATGACTTTGCATACTATACATGTCAGTGACACTGGTCTGTAGTTTAATGTCTCCTTTTAAAAAGATTGGGACTACATTTCCTGTCTTCAATGCATCAGGCAATCTCCCTGTTTCGACAGATGTATTGAATATGGTTGTTAGAGGTACACATAGCACCTCTGCTCCCTCTCTCAGGACCCATGGAAAGATGTTATCTGGCCCCCATTTCCTTTGAGGTATCTAGCTCACTCAGAAGCCTCTTCACTTCTTCCTCGGTTGTGTGTACTGTGTCCAGCACTTGGTGGTGTACCCCACCTCTCCGGCTTTCTAGAGCCCATTCTATCTCCTCTGTGAACACTTCTTTGAATTTCTTGTTGAGTTCCTCACATACTTTGTGGTCATTTCTTGTTGTCTCTCCTCCTTCCTTCCTTAGCCTGATTACCTGGTCCTTGACTGTTGTTTTCCTCCTGATGTGGCTGTATAACAGCTTCGGGTCAGATTTGGCGTTCGCTGCTGTGTCGTTTTCATACTGTCGTTGGGCCTCCCTTCTTATCTATGCATATTCATTTCTGGCTCTACGACTGCTCTCATTATTCTCCTGGGTCCTTTGCCTTCTATATTTCTTCCATTCCCTAGCACATTTGGTTTTTGCCTCCTTGCACCTTTGGGTGAACCATCAGCTCATCCTGGCATTTTCATTATTCCTGTTACCTTTGGGTACAAACCTCTCCTCAGCCTCCTTGCACATGGTTGTTACATATTCCATCATCTCATTAACTGGCTTTTCTGCCAGTTCTCTGTCCCATTGAATCCCGTTCAGGAAGTTCCTCATTCCTGTGTAGTCCCCTTTCATGTAGTTTGGCTTCATTCGCCCTGGCCTTCCTGCTTCCCTCTCCACTTGTAGCTCTACTGTGTTTTCTAAGCTTAAAACCACATGATCGCTGGCCTCAAGGGGTCTTTCATATGTGATGTCCTCAATATCTGCACTACTCAAGGTGAGTGCTAGGTCCAGTCTTGCTGGTTCATCCTCTCCTCTCTCTCTTGT
>NC_091325.1:30950149-30965149 GCF_038502225.1 Cherax quadricarinatus | reverse complement strand
CTACCCTCGTCCCTCCTCTTCTGCACCAGGTGGCAGGTGACTAGTGTCTCTCCAACCTGATGTCAGTAACTCGACTTATGGCTCCCATCCAATTTGTAAGTATTCGTTGCACTCCTGTTTAATTTATGTGTTTGGGTTTATTTGGTTTAAACAAGAGCTTCACTTTTGTTTAGATTTGTTTTACTAATTCTTCCTGTCCTGAGTTGAACTTACGTAGCATAACGTCATCAATTTTATTCCTCACCATTTGTTTTGAAGGTTGTACTCCTATCATGTGAGTGATTTCTCGAGTGGTGCGTAATTTTGTTTTCATTTTAGCCTTGATTGTCTGCTCGGGTCATCCGACACGGACGAGATAAGAGGGGCAGTATCGATCTTGAAAAAGTCTGACAGTCTATCTGGCATCTCTACCTACACTGTTCCCTCTTCCACTCATAGTCGACTCACAATCAGCTACACAACATTCTAGCAAGCATTCCCTAGTTATACCCCCACCAACGTTTCATGGTGGTTCTCTACTGGCGATTCAACTGCTTCACAAGTGTTGTGCTGGTCAGAGGATCACAGTACTTCTACTCGTGTTTCCGTCACTGTCTACTCAGTGTGTTAACAGTCACGTCCACCTGTGACACCCCCTCCTCCATCGTCATCAACAATGACTCAGTCTTCCAAACCGCGAGTCAGAGCTACGTGGCCAGAACATCAGCACGGCACTATTCTCCACTACGTATTTTGTACATATTAGCTTTGAGTCACTAATTATTTATATATTTCATTTTTCATTTCTCTGCTTCAAGTAGGATTAATTTCATGTTTATCTTATGTTATCGTTGATATTTCTATCTTTTCATTTTCATAAGGAGGAACCATCTTTATCATATTCTCTTTGAGGGTCTCATAGGGCTGATGAAAAAAAATAAAGCAAAAAATTGCCCATCACTGAGAAATTAGCATCTAATAAATTAAAATGAAATTGAGCTAAGAGAAAATTACTGCTTTGAGGCCTAGCGATGATTGGCTGGAGGCACAACCAGTTGTCTTCCCTCCAGAACTACAACCACGGATGTCAACAACATAATCCTTCCAAGAAACACGCAATACGACTTTATTTGTACAGGGCCTTAAACTATCCAGTGGACTTCTAGAGCCAAATGCGATGTTTGCAGCCTCTACAAAATCGCTTAAATGACCATTTTGAAAGCGAAATATGTATAAGAGTGTACAGTTTTTTTTTAATGCGACAGAACGAACAGGCAACATAGTAGGGCTGGTCTGTATGTGGAATAGTCGCTCATCTGCACAGAGTTATTGAACACCACAATGCTATATTTGAAGTTTTAACTATTAAGATTGAGAACCAAAATTTGGTCATTGTGGTTGTATATAAGCCACCAGATACATCTTCCCAAGAGTCCAAAGAAACAGTTATTGAATTCTAATCGAAGTCCAGACTTAATCGCACAGGGGTCCTGACCAGCCAAATACATACACCTACGAGGGTGACTTCACCAAATTCAACTTCAACAACAAGAACATCAACTGAGATACAATAAATCATGTTCTAAATGAAACATATTGGGAAGACATCTTAAATATTAAACATAGATCCAAACCAGTGCCTTGAAAGAATAAACTTTCTGGTAGCTGAACTATGCTGAAGACATTCCTCTAAGAAAAAAGAAGAGAAGAAAAACTAGAGAGAGAGAGAGAGAAAGAGAGAGAGAAAGGCGTTCCCTCAACAGGAGAGAGCGCAGAATGTTTGAACTTCTCAAGGGGACTAGATTATCAGAAATACGGAAGGAAACACTGACCAGGGAAGTGAAAAATACTGAACTTAAGTTAAATGATTCATACATGATGCAGGAGAAACAGGAGCTAAAAGCAATTAGTGAAATTGAAATAGGCAAAAACCACATCTACTATCGGACCTTTGCTCAGACAAGATGAAATTTACACAGAAGGTAACAAATAAGTGAGTGAGATACTGAAGTCTCTGTATTTAGTGAACTAATTAATCAATCTAAAGACTGACATTCCAAATTATTTTTTTCGTGAATGAGCCTAAAAACTTTGTCAATGTATGCCAAATTTCTGATATAAATCTAACTCCATTGGACTTTGATAAACCCACGAACAACATACCCATGTGCTCAACTCCAGACCCAAATTGGTGGAACTCCGTGACCATTAAGAACTGTAAGAAACCCCATTTGTTTGCATTAAAAATGCTATGGAGAGGGAGAATAGACTTGAGTGTGATCCCACAATCGCTAACAACAACGGATATAACCTCACTCATTAAAGGTGGCAGTAAAAGTAAGAGTAAATTACTAGACCAAGAGCTCTAACGCTCCCACATCATAAAATTTTTGAAAGGGTTCTATAAAACAAGATCACAAATCACTTGGATTCCAAACAATCTGCACAATCCAGGGCAGCACGGGTTTAGAGCAGGTCGATTCTGCCTCACGCAAGTACTGGACCACAATGATGTGGTCTTGGATGCACTGGAAGACAAACTAAATTCAAGCAAAATGGGCAGATGGATCTTCAACTTTCTAACCAATCAAACACAAAGAGTTATGGTAAACATAGTTTATTCGGAGGCTGTTATAGTGAAAAGCTCTGTTCTACAAGGCACAGAACTCGCCCCCATCCTGTTCCTCAACCTCATAACAGACATAGACAGTGATGTAAACCATAGTACCTTGTCTTGCTTTCCCGAAAGTACTAGAATCTGAATGCAGCTGACATACAATGAGCATATGGTAAATCTCCAAGCAGATAAAAGCCAAGTTTTCTAGAGGGCAAAGGACAAAATTATCATTCTACAGCGAATGTTGAGACTGTCACTGATGGCAGAAATGTGTGAATCTTTAGTGTCTTTGTCTGTTCTTATAGTATGAAACACAAGTTGCTTGCACCAGTATGTAAAGCAATGTACCGCCGCTGCCGAGGCTTCCACCCTGCGTGTCCTCCTACAAAGAATCTGCTAATTTTAGCATTATTACTCTTCCTTGCTAAACACTGCAACAGTAGTTAACACAAGGTGCTTGATTTCTTGTTGTCTTTGCATAGACAATAGTTTATGTTAGCCTCAACTTGTAAATAAAGTGGGTGCAAGGTTTTCCATAATTTTCCAGCTAGGGTTAGAAAGTAATTTACTCTCATTAACCTACTCTATGGTTGCAACACTGGTCTATTGCGAGGAGTGGCATGACTATAACACATGCTGGTACAGCATCTGCTTCCATTTACTGGTCATGCGGAAACGATGCCTGCCCCTTCTGAGAGCTTGAGAGGGCTGAAAAGAGCTGAAGGAGGCCTATAGCCCCCTTCTGGAGACATTTTCTCTACACTGGGGGGGGGGGAGAAGCGCGGCGGAGGTTCACCATAAGTGAACTATCCATCTCTTAACATTAATATCTTTTTCTCACTCGCCACTGCTGCAGATTGTGTTTTCTGAACAACTTTAGTCGGTGGGGTTTCTGGAGAATCACTAATTTTGTTTTCAACACTGTGCAATTCTAATGGTACTAATTTATCTATTGTCCACTTATTCACCACACCTTTGCTCAAAACATCAACTGTCCTGATGATTCTGTTTGCATCAGGGTGTATGGTCACTATTTTTCCAAGAGGCCATTGGGACTTTGGACCATCACTTGATTTTGTTGCTCAGGTTCAAATTAGGTAGGCTCCTCTATGATTTCTTTACCATTCATGGGAGGAACAGGTTCAAGCAGACTGTTTCTTCTGGCATAATGTGATCTTTTTGGTGAGGCCAGATATTTTCATTAGAGAGCCAGTCCTTGGTCCGAGTGTCCTCAGACCAAGGTAAAAAACTTATAGCTGTATGCTGTGTGCTTGGTTCTTGTAAGATCAGTGGCTGAGTGGTAAAGGTGATGTGTATGTTGTGTCGTCTCACGAGGAGGTACAACGTTCATAGGGTTGAGTCCTGGCCTGCTGCAGTTTGGTAAATGAATTAAAATCACTTGTCTCGTGATTTCATTGATACATACATATATATTCTTTTACATAATAAGCCTATCATAGCCAGCATACCCAGAAGAACTGTTAAAGATAACTAGTTATGGACTAGCTAGTTAGCAGAGTTGTAAAGTGCTGTAAATGACCATCACCATGAAAATCTGTGTAGCCTGCAGAGAGGATTACAGACAAAGTCATGCCAGGATTGCATGCAATCTCCGTTGTAAATGGTCCCATGGGTCGCGCAAGAACTTTAAAGCAGAAACCACTTTTGATATAAAATCAGAGAAATGTTTTTGGGTCTGCCCAAACGAGATACACCTACAAGAGGAAATTATATCTATATTAAAAGACAAGAACACCAATTAAATATCCTTCCTGAAAGACATGTCAGCATGGTATGACAGCTGAGAAAATAAAATGGGTGGGTTGGACGGGGCTGTCTTGGAAGACGGAGCTCCTGAGGGTGCTAGTGTTGTCTTGGAGGACACAGAACCAAATCGAGATAGTGGCCCTGGAGATGAAACAGGTAAAGACAATGCTATTTAATTTACAGAGATACAAAATAACGATTCTACTGGAGATGGATCAAAAGGGGATGTTGTCTCAAGGAATAATAAAAAATACCGCACCCACATGCCACCATGAGGGCACAACCTCCCTTCCTGTAACTTATTTCACACCGAAATATGTCACTCGTCACTCCATGAAAGAAAATATTACAACGTATACTGTAGGCACATCATCTGAAGGGGACGAGAAGACACAGACCAGCCAGGCTATGGAAAACATAAGAGGGGAGCCATAACATCTACAGAGAAGGAAGTTTTTCAGTGACAGGAAGGAAAAAAAAAGACTGGTAAGAAATGACAGAAATCTTAAACCAACTGAAAACGCTTGTGGAGCAGAGGCACAATGATTGGACTCAACTCCAGAACAGTAGATAACAGAGCCAGCAAATAAAACCCCCTTAAATTACATCAATATAACGACGTTTGTCTTTGCAAACATACAGGATCTAAAGCCATCAACAAACAACAAAATTCTTAACATTAAGGGACTGCTTTTGGAGTGAAATTCAATGTGTGCAGCTTTCACAGAAACGCACATAATGGATCATTTTGACAACGAAATATGGATCCCAAGTTATAACCTATTCAGATGTGACAGACTAAATAAGCAACAAGGGGGGTTGGCTTGTACGTCACATAGTCGCTTATTTACTCAGAACTACTAAACACCTCAAATGATATAGTTAAAGTTTTGACAGTAAAGAATGAAAACCAAAACCTTGTCATTGTGGATGTTGTATACAAGCCTCCGGACACAACTTTCCAGCAATTCCAGGAAATGCTTTTGAAAATTGACCACTGTCTGGAAAATCTCCCAACTCCTCCCCCAAACATCTTGCTACTGGGAGATTTCAACTTAAGACACCTAAATGGAGAAGTGTAGAAATAATGTTTTAGCAGAGATCGCCACAGGACACAGTTCAGATGAAAATTCACATACACATTACCTATTAAATCTTTGCACCAAATTCATCTTAAACCAGTAAATATTAGAGCCTACAAAACTAGAAAGTATGCTGGACCTCGTCTTCACTAACAACGACGATCGATACATAATATAACCATATCAAAGACAATGCACTCAGATCACAACATAACAGAGGTACAGACATGCACAGGGATCCTGACCAGCAAAATGTAATCAGTCATGAGGGTGTCTTCACAAAATTCATGTTCAATAACAAAAACATACAATGGAAACAACTCAACTGTATCCTAAATGAAACAATCTGCGAAGATATTCTAAACAACATGTATCTAAACCTTTGCCTAGAAAAAACTAACTCTGTGGTTCTTTAGATCTGTTCAATGCACATTCCATTAAGAAAAAGAAAGAGAAGCTGTGAACTAAAAACAAAGAGACGCTCCCTATACAGACGAAGGCGAAGAATCACAGAGCTGCTGAGAGGGGCCAATATATCCGAAATACGAAGGGAGGCACTGGTCAATGAAATAGCAAATATCGAAATTAAGCTGAAGAAAACTTACAGGAGATAAGAATCGCAGGAAGAACTAAAAGCATTAAAGGAAATTTAAAAAAAAACTTTTTCTCATATGCCAAATCTAAGGGAAAAACAACATCCAGCATTGGGCCCCTGCTTAAGCGGGATGGGACATACACAGATGACAGCCGAGAAATGAGAGAGATACTAAATCCCAATACGACTCAGTGTTTAGTGAACCGTTGGCCAAACTAAGGGTAGATAATGCATAGGAATTCTTTACCAACGACACTCATAATTTGGTCATCTCAAAAATCTCTGATATTATCCTAGCACCACAAAACTTTGAAAAGGCAATAAATGACATACCAATGCACTCTACTCCAGGCCCAGACTCATGGTATTCCGTGTTCATCAAGAACTTCAAGATGCCACTGTCACGTGCCTTCAGCATTCTATGGAGAGGGAGCATGGACATTATGGTCGTCCCACACTCACTAAAAACAACATAGCCCCACTCTACAAAGGTGGCAGTAAAGCAATTGCAAAGAAATACAAACCGATAGCACTAACATCTCATATCATAAAAATCTTTGAAAGGGTTCTAAGAAGCAAGATAGCCAACCACCTAGATACCCATCAGTTACACAACTCAGGGCAACACGGATTTAGAGCAGGTCGTTCCTGCCTGTCCCAGCTACTGGACCACTATGACAAGGTCCTGGATGCTGTAGAGGATAAACAAAATACAGATGTAGTATACACAGACTTTGCAAAAGCTTTCGGCATGTGTGATCATAGTGTAATAGCACACAGAATGCGTGATAAAGGAAAACCAAGGAAAGTTGGTAGATGGATCTATAACTTCCTGACAAACAGAACACAAAGATTAATAGTAAACAGAGTAATGCCTGAGGCAGCTACAGTGAAAAGCTCTGTTCCATAAGGCACAGAACTTGCTCTCATCCTGTTCCTCATCGTTATATATGACACAGACAGAGATGTAAGCCATATCGCCGTGTCTTCCTTTGTGGATGACATCTGAATTGCCATGCCAGTGACTTCCATCGACGACACCACAAGACTCTAAGTGGACATCAACCAAATTTTCAAATGGGCCACTCAGAACAATATGAATTCAATGAAGAGAAATTTCAACTACTCGGATATGGAAAACTTGAAGAAAATTAAAACTATCAAGGTGTACAACAAATTCTAGCATTACGATAGAGCGAGAAAGTAATGTGAAGGACCTGGAGCGATAAAGTCAGAGGATCTCGCTTTCAAAGACCACAACAATGTATCTACCTCATCTGCTAGGAAAATGATAGGATGAATAATGAGAACTTTCAAAACTAGGGACATGAAGCTTATGATGATTCTCTTCAAATCGCTTGTTCTTTCTATGCTGGAATACTGCTGTACACTAACTGTCTACTTCAAGGCTCGCGATATTGATGACGTGGAGAGTGTACGACGAACTTTCACGGAACACATAAGTACGACACTAATTCCTGGAAACAGTTGAAGACCCTTGATTTGTATTCCATGGAACGCAGGCGAGAGAGAAACATAATAATATACACTTGGTGAATCCAAACTTGCACCCAAAATCACTCCCTATGAAACCAAAAAATTCGGCAGCAGGTGAAATATTCCCAACATGAAAAGCAGAGGCACCACGAGTACACTGTTTAACTGTCTCCCAGCATACATAAGGGGGATTACCAATAGACCCCTGGCTATCTTCAAGAAGGCACTGGACAGACACCTAAAGTCAGTACCTGACCAGCAGGGCTGTGATTCGTAAGTCAGTTTGCTTGCGGCTAGCAATAACAACCTGGTTGATCAGATCCTGATCCTCGACGAGGCCTAGTCTCAGACCGATCCGCGGGGAGCGTTGACCTCCGAAACCCTCTCCAGGTATCTCCAGATATACTCTGAGAAGCAACAAGTACCTCACTGTCAATTTACAAGAGGAACGCTTACAACTTACCTTTTGTCGATAATTTAAAGGTTCAGTACTGATAATTTACTGCCGAAAACTGATAATTTACAAGCCCTCAAAATAATAATTAATGTCTTACATAGACAAGCCACTTGCCTCTAGCATAATTTGTAAAGTTCTCTATTGCTTATTTGCGACTTCCAACATTGATTATATATCATTAGTCAGCATTTGGAATGTTTTTTTTGTTTTCTTTTTATTCATGTCTGCGATCTTACTTATTCTTTGGCTGTTGACTGTAAATATCTAAACCATTGTGCTATATCACGAAAGAATTTTTAATAAAATACAAATTAATGATAATAAAAAATACGATTTTTTTAATAAATTGTTAATATATTAAAATTAGACAAGTAATCATGGAAAAGCACATTCTTTTAATTTTAAGAACATGTATCCTGATGGAACAGCTCTCCTTGTTCCTCTCTGTAGTCCCCACAACTGATGGGAAAATAGTCAAGATGTGAGGGCAAAACGTGCATCTTCAAACTCATTCTTGACCCAAGTTGTTGGAAACTTGAAATCGGGTCTTGGATCATTTTTTCATAATCGGGTGAGCGCATGTTTCCCAGGAAGTTGTGGACAATCTGCTTGAATGAAAACCAGACATTCACCTCGACACCTGCTAATGCTCCATCAAAATGCTTGTCCTTCATCAGTTCCCGATTCTGAGGGCCAACAAAGATTCCTGCCTTTAGCTTGCCTTCACTTATACGAGGAAACTTTGACTCCAGGTACTTGAAAGCAGTTCCATTCTTGTTCAAGGTCTTCACAAAATTTTTCATTAGCCAAAATTTTATGTGATGTGGTGGCAGCAGAATTTTCTTGGGGTCAACTAGTGGCACAGTTTTCATGTGATTTCCGGGTAAGAAGCTGGTTCTTGTTGGCCAGTGTTTTTGTTCATAGTGGTGGCTGTCTGCCCTACTATCCCGAAGACACAGAAAACAGGGATACTTGGTGTATCCGCCTTTAACACCTAGTAGGAGAGGAATAACTTTTAATCGCCACAAATGAGAACAGTGTGATTCTATTACTTAACTACAGATATTAGTGTCTTTATATTTGAGTAAGTTTCTAAAATTTGGACACTATAGCCAACTGATACAGATGCCAATATAAGGTAAGCATTTTAATTGGCAATGTACCATTTTCTCATTTACTTATGTTATACGAAAAGAGAAAAGTAACGTTTCCGTATAACTTGACAACCTAATGTGATAGATGAATAAAAAACAGAATGAATCTCTATTTTCCATATATATACCGAAGAAGATACCATAGAGCCAATAAAAAATATCATTCAGACCAGTGTTATTTACAAGACTCACGCTGATAATTGGCAATACTAATATCTTTATTTCTACAAGTACATGTACAAGGTATACAGGTCTAGCTGACATCAATGACGTACTACTGCGCTGAAAGTAGTTTGTTATGTAAAGTATTTCGGGTAGATTAGATCAACTTTGTCCCAGGATGCGACCCACACCAGTCGACTAACACCCAGGAACCCATTTTACTGGGTGAACATGGATAATAGGTGTCTTATGAAAACGCGTCCAAATATTATCCAGCCGTATCAGGGATTCGATCTCCGGACCTCAGTGTGTAAGCAAAGTGCGCTAGCCATCGAGCTACGGGACGCCGTACGAGGGTAATTTACAGCCCCCACAGTGTAATGCAGAAGTTAGTGCAATTATTATTTACAAATTCATTATGAGTCTCACTATAACGACCAACAACTATCCGGGAAAAAGCTATTAATCATACACTCATTTTTGTATCTTGTATAGTTTTTACATATTTTTATATGACATATAATAATGATCAAAATATTTCGAGGAACTAAGAATCTGTGTCACCTTGTGTAAGATATATATTACAAATGTCTGTTGATATTACTAAGTAGAAAGACTGAAGAAATGTCTTCTTCCTGCTCATTGTCTTGCTCTTTGCACCATCGTTATCTATAATTTCTTACTGGGCTCATCTTGCTTTTCCTCCATTCACATATTTGGAAAATGCTTACTTTTATTGCCTATAAATCACCCTAATTAATCTTCGTATACTCATATTTCTTGCCCAATTCTCCGTCCTTTTACCTTTAATATTTTTAAACAGGTCGAGATTTATTGGTCTGGATGTTCTCTGAACTCTGTGTTTACATTTCTTTCTCCTGAGTTTTTCTCTCGATTTAATTACTATCTAATTTCTGCAGGTGTTTCTGTTACTGTTGTTCTTGTTGTTCTTGTTTGTGATATATACTTACCAGCTTGATGTACTGTAACCAGCTTACTTCTACCGAATACAGAAGTACAGAATACTTCAACTGAAAATAGAAAGCACCGAACGCTATAAATTATTTTGCAATCTATCTCCCACACTTTACTTCCCATGATCATCTCGGTGGGAAATATATGAAACTAACTTTTTAAATCTATTAACTTCAGTAACTGCTACTGCGCTTCGTCAAATTAGTCACTGTAATTTACCAAAACTTGTTTCAGACAATAGAGGATCTTGTTGAACCATTAGTTGTAACTTTGATAAGGAATGTTTTCCACTCAGACTCCCGTTGTTCGTTGCTCAGTAATAATAGTAACTCAACTATAATTGTTGTTTTTTATTAAATTTATGGCCACCATTGTGACAGTGAGGCCCAAGAAAGTGGACACACGTTCACTCTCATTAATACAATCACTCTCTTGTCAAAAGGAAAGTAGCATAAGAGAAGTGTATTGATAAAATTATTATTATTATTATTATTATTATTATTATTATTATTATTATTAGTAGTAGTAGTAGTAGTAGTAGTAGCCATCGTCACAGACAGTATTAATGAAGTTGTATATTGTTGTAATATTAATATTAAAAATGGTTGAGGCGGTAGTAAAGAAAAGTTGTATTAGAAATAGTAGTAGTAATAGTAGAGTAGTAGTAGTAGTAGTAGTAGTATTCGTAGTATTCGTAGTAGTAGTAGTAGTAGTAGTCGTAGTAGTAGTAGTATTCGTAGTAGTAGTAGTAGTAGTAGTAGTAGTAGTAGTAGTAGTAGTAGTAGTAGTAGTAGTAGTAGTAGTAGTCGTAGTAGTAGTAGTAGTAGTAGTAGTAGTAGTAGTAGTAGTAGTAGTAGTAGTAGTAGTAGTAGTAGTAGTAGTAGTAGTAGTAGTAGTAGTAGTAGTAGTAGTAGTAGTAGTAGTAGTAGTAGTAGTAGTAGTCGTAGTAGTAGTAGTAGTAGTAGTAGTAGTCGTAGTAGTAGTAGTAGTAGTAGTAGTAGTAGTAGTAGTAGTAGTAGTAGTAGTAGTAGTAGTAGTAGTAGTAGTAGTAGTAGTAGTAGTAGTAGTAGTAGTAGTAGTAGTAGTAGTAGTAGTAGTAGTAGTAGTAGTAGTCGTAGTAGTAGTAGTAGTAGTAGTCGTAGTAGTAGTAGTAGTAGTAGTAGTAGTAGTAGTAGTAGTAGTAGTAGTAGTAGTAGTAGTAGTAGTAGTAGTAGTAGTAGTAGTAGTCGTAGTAGTAGTAGTAGTAGTAGTAGTAGTAGTAGTAGTAGTAGTAGTAGTAGTAGTAGTAGTAGTAGTCGTAGTAGTAGTAGTAGTAGTAGTAGTAGTAGTAGTAGTAGTAGTAGTAGTAGTAGTAGTAGTAGTAGTAGTAGTAGTAGTAGTAGTCGTAGTAGTAGTAGTAGTAGTAGTCGTAGTAGTAGTAGTAGTAGTAGTAGTAGTAGTAGTAGTAGTAGTAGTAGTAGTAGTAGTAGTAGTAGTAGTAGTAGTAGTAGTAGTAGTAGTAGTAGTAGTCGTGATGGTAGTAGCAGTGGTGGCGGTAGTGGTAGTGGTAGTCCGGTAGTGGTCGTGGTGGTAGTGGTGGTAGTGGCAGTGGTAGTGATCGTGGTAGTAGTGGTATTGATCATCATGACGTAGTAGTGGTGGTAGCAGTAGTGGTAGTAGTGGTAGTGGTAGTCGTAGTAGTGGTAGTGGTAGTCGTAGTAGTGGTAGCCAGTCGTAGTAGTAGTATTGGTAGTCGTGGTAGTGGTAGTGATCGTGGTAAGTGGTAGTGGTAGTGAAGTGGTAGTGGTAGTGAAGTCGTAGTAGTAGTGGTAGTCGTGTGGTAGTGAAGTCGTAGTAGTGGTAGTGGTAGTCGTAGTATTAGTAGCAGTCGTAGTAGTAGTAGTAGTCGTAGTAGTGGTAGTAGTCGTAGTAGTGGTAGTAGTAGTAGTCGTAGTAGTAGAGTCCATGGTAGTAGTAGTGAGTCGTGAAGTGAGAGTGGTAGTGGTAGTCCATTAGTGGTGGTGGTAGTGAGTGGTAGTGGTGGTGGTGGTAGTGGTGGTAGAGGTCGTGGTAGTGGTAGTGGTCGTAGTATTGGTGAGTAGTAGTGATCGTAGTAGCGGTAGTCGTGGTGGTAGTAGTAGTAGTAGTCGTAGTGGTAGTAGTAGTAGTCGTAGTAGTAGTGGTAATGATGTAGTGGTAATAGTAGTAGTAGTAGTGAATGATAGTAGTAGTAGTCGTAGTAGTGATCGTAGTAGTGAGTAGTGGTAGTGGTGGTAGTGGTGGTGGTGGTGGTAGTGGTAGTGGTGGTCGTGGTGGTGGTGGTAGTAGTCGTGGTGGTGGTCGTGGTGGTGGTGAGTGGTAGTGAAGCCGGTAGTGGTAGTCGTGTGGTGGTCGTAGTGGTAGTGGTAGTGGTCATGGTGGTAGTGAGTAGTGGTAGTGGTGGTAGTAGTCGTAGTGGTAGTAGTAGTAGTAGTCCGTAGTAGTGGCAGTAGTAGTAATGCAGTAGTAGTAGTAGTAGTAATAGTGGTAGTCGTGGTAGTAGTAGTGGTAGTAGTATGTTAGCAGTAGTAGTGGTCGGCGTAGTGGTAGTGGTAGTGGTGGTGGTGGTCGTGATGGTGGTGAAGTGATGGTGTGTGGTGGCGGTATTGGTAGTGGTGGTGGTGTTCAGTCGTGGTAGTGGTATTAGTCTACGTGGTATGGTAACTTGATCGTGAAGTGGTAGTAGCAGTGGTAGTGAGGTCGTAGTGGTGGTAGTGGTCGTAGTAGTGAAAGTAGTGATGATGATGGTGGTAGTAGTAGTGGTAGTAGTATTGGTCGTGTGGTAGTAGTGAAGTCGTGTGGTAGTAGTAGTCGTAGTAGTAGTGGTAGTAGTCGTAGTGGTAGTAGTAGTAGTAGTCGTAGTAGTAGTAGTAGTAGTCGTAGTAATAGTAGTGGTAGTCGTGTGCTTGGTGGTCGTAGTGGTGGTAGTAGTGAGTGATCCGTGGTAGTGGTGGTAGTCCGTGGTAGTGGTAGTGATGAGTAGTGGTAGTAGTGTGGTAGTGGTCGTGGTAGTAGTGAGTGGTAGTGGTATTGGTCGTGGTAGTGAGTATTAGTCATTAGTGGTAGTGGTAATTGGTGGTAGTAGTGGCCGTAGTAGTGGTAATCAGTAGTGAAGTCGTGGTAGTAGTAGTGGTAGTCGTGGTAATTGGTAGTAGTAGTAGTAGTCCTAGGTAATTAGTAGTAGTGACCAGTGTAGTCGTAGTAGTAGTAGTAGTAGTAGTAGTAGTAGTAGTAGTAGTAGTAGTCGTGGTAGTGGTAGTGGTAGTGGTCGTGGTAGTGAAGTAGTGGTAGTAGTAGTGGTCGTGGTATTCGTGGTAGTAGTAGTCGTGGTAGTGGCGTGTGCGTAGTAGTGGTCGGTGGTGTGGTGGTAGTCGTGGTAATTATTGGTGGTAGTGGTGGTAGTGGTAGTGTGGTAGTCGTGGTAGTGGTAGTGGTAGTAGTATTAGTAGTGGTCGTGGTAGTCGTGGTAGTGGTAGAGTGATGGCCAGTGGTAGTGGTGGTGGTCGTGGTATTGGTAGCAGTGGTGGTAGTAGTAGTAGTGGTAGTAGTCGTAGTAGTAGTAGTAGTAGTGGTCGTGGTAGTCGTCGTGGTAGTGGTATCAGTGGTGGTTGTGAGTGGTGACCCGTGAAGTAGTGGTCGTGGTGGCGTGGTGTGGTGGTGGTGGTGGTGGTTGGCCAGTGGTGGTGAAGTGGTGGTGGTGGTGGCCGGTCGTGGTGGTGGTGGTGGTCGTGGTAGTGAGTGGTGTGGTCGTGGTGGTGGTGGTGGTGGTGGTGGTGGTGATGGTGGTGGTGGTGGTCGTGATGGTAGTGGTGGTAGTAGTGGTCGTAGTGGTGGTAGTCGTGTGGTGGTAGTGGTAGTAGTAATTAGTGGTAGTAGTGGTAGTAGTCGTGTTAGTGAAGTAGTAGTCGTGAGTAGTAGTAGTGGTAGTGGTAGTCGTAGTGTGAAGTAGTAGTCGTGGTAGTAGTAGTAGTGGTAGTCGTGGTAGTGTGTCCGTGGTAGTGGTAGTAGTGGTAGTGGTAGTAGTCATGTGTAGTGGTGTGGTAGTAGTAGTAGTCGTAGTAGTAGTAGTGGTAGTAGTCGTAGTAGCCAAGCAGTCCGTAAGTGAAGTAGTATTAGTAGTAGTATTAGTAGTCCGTAGTAGTATTATTAGTAATCGTAGTAGTAGTAATGTATTAGTCGTAGTAGTAGTAGTCGTATTAGTAGTGATGATCGACCTGTGCATTAGTCCGCATTAAAAATTAGTGGTAGTAGTCGTGGTAGTATTAAGTAATGAGTAGTGGTAGTAGTCGTGGTATTAGTAGTGGTCGTGATGGTAGTAGTAGTAGTGGTAGTGGTAGTAGTAGTCGTGGTAGTGGTATTAGTCGTGGTAGTATTAGTGTAGTAGTAGTAGTCGTAGTCGTAGTAGTAGTGGTATTAGTGGTAGTAGTAGTAGTAGTCCTAGTGGTAGTAGTAGTAGTCGTAGTAGTAGTGGTAGTCGTAGTAGTAGTAGTCGTGGTAGTGGTGTGGTCATAGTAGTAGTAGTTGTGGTGGTCGTGGTGGTCGTGGTGGTCGTGGTGGTCGTGGTGGTGGTGGTGGCTGGTGGTGGTGGTGGTGGTGGTGGTGGTGGTGGTGGTGGTGGTGGTGGTGGTGGTGGTCCGTGAGTCAGTGGTGGTCGTGGTGGTAGTGGTCGTGGTGGTGGTGGTGGTAGTCGTGGTGTG
>NC_091325.1:30820149-30942649 GCF_038502225.1 Cherax quadricarinatus | reverse complement strand
ACCTCTGCACGCCACTGCTGACACCACTTTTCTCCACCACCTTCGGCTCTGATCAATGTCCATCACGGTCTGATGGCTGATAGGGAGTGTTGTGTCTCACTGAGAGTTCACCAGTGCAAAAACAATAAATAGGTCATGCATGTAGGTTAGAGATGACCTATTAAACTAGTGGATTTGTCCAATGATGACTCCGATTCCTAATGATTCTAATCATCTGACTGCAGTATATAAGCCACTTCTCCGATTGGTGGGGTAAACACATCAACTCCAGGCTGTGAGAGTGATTACCTCATTCTCCTCCTCATCTTTCACCCCTCGACTGAAGAAGTCACTGGCAGGCGAAACATTTCCTCAATAAAGATTCCTAAATAATATACAATTGTTTCATTTTTCAACTTCTCGGTTTTCTGAACCATTTTCATCACATTAACCGTACATGGCAGTGGATAACCGTCAGCGTTCAGCATTGACTCTACGATATTCAATAAACTTACGAATAGATCCATCAGGTTTAGGAACCAACAGACAAGGGATGCACACTGACTCTCTCCAGGCACTATAGGCACTATATTCTGATGATGAAGGAGGAATTTCACTTCTTCCTCCAAGTAAAATATCTTTCGGGTTCATATGGTAGGGAGTTTTCTTTATTGGAATAGCGTCTACAACATCCTTGTCGTGGAGTGGCAAATGACCTGTTTTGGATACATCACCAAACAAAGCAGGAAAGTTTTGAATTAACTGAACCAAGTTCAAAGCCCTCCGTGCATTTCATGGAATTCCATAATATGGCTGAGTTTTAAAGTTTGTTCTCAATTGTCGCAAAAAAACCTCCGGTGTCTAAATCATCATCTCATTCAACATGAACAGCGGCAACACCCACTCAGGGATGGTATTTTTTTCTCTTTTACCCCTTGCCAGTTATGACAAAGGGTCCATCAAACTATGTTGTCAAGGCAAGTCCTGCAATTGACATTAAGGCTAACACCTGCTTTCAAGCACCGATATAACAAGAAACAGCCCTTTGATGGTACCACTGATTCTTGACACGCTAGCTAGCCTGGAGATTGTCTGCTGCCATCCTTCTCTGGTCCAGACGCTTCCTGAAAGGGATTCTACGCCAAGGAAGCCTCACTTTCACCACCCTGCCAATGTTTCTTGGTCAGGAAAGTTCAAAAGGGTTGAAACCGAGGTATTCTTGAGTGTTTCCCATACGATAAACAAAAGAAAAGGTATCCCCTTCGTATCATTGTCTTAAAAGGTCTGATGAAACCACTCCTTCCCCTAAGATTATTTATGATGGGCAGTTAAAAACTTAAGTTCAACATCTTGAAGCTATACAATATTTCTAAATAACTTCAAGGTGAAGGAAGACTCTTGATCTGTTTACACTTGATGAGGCAAGCTAACACGGAACAAGATCTTCATCACAGTTATTAAAACTACGTGGGGGAATTACAAGAGTATTTGGTAGTCTACCTGGAGGGCATTCCAGAGATCAACGCCCCCGCGGCCCGGTCCATGACCAGGCCTCCTTGTGGATCAGGGCCTGATCAACGAGGCTGTTACTGCTGGCCGCACGCAAACCAATGTACGAACCACAGCCCGGCTGATCCGGCACCGTCTTTAGGTATCTGTCTAGCTCCTTCTTGAAGACAACTAGGGATCTACTGGTAATGCCTCTTATTGGTGGTGGGAGGCTGTTGAACAGTCTTGGGCCCCGGACACTTATTGCATTTTCTCTTAGTGTACCAGGGACGCCCCTACTTTTCACTGGGGGTTTGTTGCATCACCTGCCAAGTCTTTTGCTTTCGTGTGGAGTGATTTCTGTGTGCATATTAGGGACCAGTCCCTTCAGAATCTTCCAGGTGTAAATTATGACATATCTCTCTCGCCTGTGCTCCAGTGAGTACAAGTGCTCCCAGGTGTTCGCAGTGAGTACAAGTGCTCCCAGGTGTTCGCAGTGAGTACAAGTGCTCCCAGGTGTTCGCAGTGAGTACAAGTGCTCCCAGGTGTTCGCAGTACCGGAGCAAATAACTGTGAATAAATAACAGTTTTTGTTCCTGGCAAGTAAATGTTATTTTCCAACTCCTGTCATTGCAAAACAATAGAAAATGCCAATTATTCCTTTTAAACTTTGTTTTTGTGGCTTACAGGATGAATCTTAGACAAAAAATGGCTAAATTTCTTTATTTTTTGCTAATTTTGGATGTAAAACGAAAACATATAACAAAATAAATAAAATTTGCATAAATAAAATATAATGTACACAAACTTTATTTTAAACTTTCTGCAACATATTTACAAAGTTAAAAATGGAGAGTTTTTTTCCTAGATCTGTGAGCAGCAACAGATCACAGATGTAGTCTGCCATCATGTTTTCATTATAAAATCCCTGATATCTGTGTTCAAAGTCCATTATATCTTGGTGGAAGCGCTCCTCTTGCTCCTCTGAGTATGCTTCCATATTCTCCTTGAAATTGTCAAGATGATCATCAAGAATATGGACCTTAAGGGACATCCTACAGCACATCTGACCATAACTATTTATCAAGGTCTTAACAGTTCCACATAATTGTCAGCCTTGTTGTTGCCCAGAAAGCCCTGGGCTACAGCAACAAAACTCTCCCAGGCTTCCTTTTCCTTCCCTGTGAGTTTCTTTGGAAATTCTGAGCACTCCATTATTTTCCTGACTTGTGGTCCAGTGAAGATGCCAGTCTTTACCTTTGCCTCTGATAGCGTGGGAAAGAAGTCTTGAAGATACTTGACGGCTGCAGACTCTTTGTCCCATCAATAATACCACCATTTTGAAGTCTCCAATAACCTCCCAGCCATACTTATCATAGTTCAAAGTTTCCGGTAGAATTTTGATACTGTTGAAGTCCTACTTAAGATGCACTGAATGAGCCAAGGGAAGAGATGGATACTTGTTTACATTGTGCAGAAGTACAGCTTTTAGGCTTCTGGAGGAGATGTCAATGAAGAGTCTCCACTCATCTGGATTGCATGCAGTTCCAATTGCATTAAACAGGTCTGACACATCATTACAGTAGCACAACCTGTCTTCATTAGTGAAGAAGCTTGAGAAATGTTGGTGACGTTTTCTTTGGCTTGCCACTTGCACACCTTCATTCGCCAAGATCTCTGATAAGGTCAATGAGCTCTATTCGGTTTGGGTAGTAAGGATTCTACCCAACAGTTGCATCTGTGAGATCATAGTCTTGCTCACTGTGTTCTTCATTTTCTGATTTGCTGCTTTCTTCTTCTGGCGGTTGACTTCTTTCTGGACGTGTAGGTACAGGAAGATCAGCACTGTGTGGTACTGGTGCAATAAGAGAGGGAAGGTCTGGATAAGTATTACAACCCAGGCACAATAAGGCCTGCTATCCTGGGTGTAAAGGGGAACAAGGAGCAGAACAAACACAGCTGAATGACTTTGAAATATATTTTCCTTCACAAAGAGCAATGGTAATCATTTACAATTATGTACACTATATACAGTTGGAAATGTATGTATACAACACGGTTTAGGCAAGGCAAAGACACAGCCTGGAGACAGAATGGACAACCATGACGGGGATGGACAGGTAGGTGGTGACCACAACACCTCCACAACGGCCAGACCCACCTTTTTCTTGACTTAACCTTGGTACTGATCGAACGATGGGGCCCCATCATTCGACTCTTAGTATTGGTTTGCTGGTTGGGGAGTTTGCCTTTCAATGAGGGTGTGTACATGTACTGAATAAGGTTACATACTCTTTGCATCCACACCACCACCCCGAGAGGGCTCAGGAATAGGCTCCTACCTCCCATAGGTAGAAAGTGCTGCCATGGCAGTGTATAATGGGACCGCATTTCCTCTCAACCATCCAACTCTTAGATAGAGCTCAGCTTTATTCGCGACATAAAGCTAAACCCTAAACTTAGAGCGAGACAACAGACAGTAGGGCTTACGTAGGTCCAAGATACCTGCGGACGGTAGCAAAGTATCCCCTCACTAAAAAAAAAAACACACACCAATCAATTACATAATATATATAAAACATGGAAAAAAAGAGCCTTATTTTTCTACCTAAGATCCCTAACACATTCTAACCTAATACATTTTTAATTTCTTGATTGACAGTCGGCAAGTATATTTTCTTTGCCGGCTATGTGGATAATTTTGAGAGAATAGGGCTGCAGCCGTAGGCTCCACCTCATGAACATCGTGTTGTGGCTCTTCATTGCTTGGAGATGCACGAGAGGGTTATGGTCACTATAAACGGTGACCTCCTGCGAGGTCTGGCCCACGTAAACATCGAAGTGCTCCAAGGCCAGTGCCAGCTCGAGGGCTCTTTTTCAGTGGTAGAGTAGGCCCTCTGGTGCGGCTGATACTTGGCTGAGACGTAAGCTACAGGCTGCAACCCATTGTCCCCGGCTTGCAACAGTATTGCCCCAACCCCAGACTCGCAAGCATCATTCTGTAATGAGAAAGATTTGGAGAAGTCTGGAGACAAAAGAATGGGTGCAGTACACAATAATATTTTTGCTTTCGTAAAAGCATTTTGACATTCTGGGGTCCAATTAAAGGGAACTTTGTGGCTGGTAAGAGAGGTAAGAGGGACTACAATATCTGAAATATTTTTACAGAATCTTCTGTAAAATCCTATCATGCCTAGGAACTGGATAATGTTTAATGGCAAGAACGTTAGCAAATTCAGGGGCAACTTTGCCATTACCTACTTCATGGCCCAGAAAATTAACAGTAGCCTGGCCAAAGGAAGACTTAAATAAATTAACAGTTAAGTGGGAACTCTGGAAGGTCTCAAAGAGAGCCTTAAGCCTAAACATGTGTTGATCCCAAGTATCAGACACCACAACTATATCATCCAGGTACGCTGCCGTGCCTTCAAGTCCTTTAATAGCCTGATGGATAAGTTTCTGGAATGAAGAGGGAGAGTTTTTCATTCCGGTGGGGGTAACTGTATATTGATAATGACCTCCTGGAATTACGAAGGCAGAGATTTCCTTCGCCTTATCCGTCAAAGGTACCTGATAGTAACCTTTAAGGAGATCTAACTTGGACACAAAAGTAGCCTTACCCACAAAGTCAATTACGTCATCCAGACGAGGAAGAGGGTAAGCATCTGTAATTGTGACCTCATTCACCTTACGGTAGCCTGTACACATTCGAAAACCTCCGTCAGCTTTAAGGATGCACGGTGAAGCCCATGGACTAGATGATTCCTCCACTAATCCATGCTCTAACAGAAATTCTACCTCCTGCTGAAGTAGCCTCTGTTTTTCAGGATTAGCTCTGTTTAATAGGTTTAGAGTTTCCCACATCTACGTCGTGATAACCTAATGTACATTTTTTCGGTTCATCTGAAAAAATATTAGGGTATGATTGTAAAAGCGCAGTTAAACTTATTACTTGAATCTTAGACAGCCCCTCCATTAAAGGTCTAGGGTCCTTGAGGAGGATAAAGTTTGGAAGCTTGACATTAATTTCAGAAATAAAGTGCAAAGAGTCGGATTCATCCTCAGAGGCAGAGGACAGAGTCATTGCTGGGACTTTATCTGGTGTATTAAAAGCTTTAATTTGATTAATGTGGTAAGTTTTAGTTTTTGAGGTCTTGTCAGGGGGAGACGCCACATAATTTACAACAGATAATTTACTTACAATTTGCATAGGTCCGGTAAATCTAGCTTTCAAGATGTGGCCAGGTATAAGCTCCTGTACCAACACCTTGTGTCCTGGATGTAAGGAGCGGAATTGTGCGCTTCTGTCATACCTCTGTTTCATCTTGTTTTGAACTGCCTTTAAGTTAGCCTTGGCTAACTGACGTGCCACCTGCAACCTTGAAGACGGGTTGTAGAGTGTTGAGCTAACGTCTTCTCTCATCCATCCTTCCTTGAGCACCCGAAGAGGACCTCGTATATTGTGCCCAAAGATCAGCTCAGACGGACTATACCCGGTAGATTCCTGCACAGTTTCTCTTATTGAAAACAGCAACAAAGGTAGTGATTCATCACAGTCTGCAGGAAAATGCATGCAAAAAGTTCTCATTATGGTTTTTAACATCTGATGGAATCTTTCCAAGGCGCCCTGGGACTGAGGATGATAGGCAGTGGATAAGTTGTGGATTATCCTTAACCTAGTTAATGCTTCCCTAAATGCTTTGGCAGTGAAGTTAGTACCTTGATCACTTTGAATAGATTTAGGAATGCCAAAACAAGAGATGAGTTTTGTTAAAGCTTTGAGAATGGCTTTAGTATTAATACTGCACATGGGAATTGTTTCTGGGTATCTAATTACTCTATCCATAATGGTAAATAAGTATTGATTTCCAGACTTGGACTTAGGTAGTGGACCTACACAATCTATAATTAATTCTGCAAAAAGGTTCTCCATCAGCAGGTATAGGCTGGAGAGGTGCAGGTTTAATGGAATGTCCAGGTTTCCCTACTTGCTGACATTGTCGGCAACAGCGGATATGATTCCTCACATCCTGCCTTAAATTTGGCCAATAGAATTCTTTTGAGATTCTATATAAAGTTTTAGTAATTCCTAGGTGACCTCCTAATGAAGTGTTATGAGCTATATTCAATATTTGAGGTCTAAACTTTGTTGAAACCTCTAACCTGTCTGACTGTTGCCTACCCTCTATTTCCTTACCAGTCTCAGTGCAGATCAAATAGTCGTTTTGAAGTTTATAATTGACAGGATGATCTGAAAAGCGAAATTCAATGAAGGGTCCTTTCATTGTTCCTCTCGGAAGGACAGTCCCTCGGGCATGGAAACACAGACATCTGGCAATCCTGCAACCCTGAAATAAGAAGGCTTGATCTGGGTCTGTTCACTAAATTTACGAGGCTTTGGCCAGTTTTCCTCGTAAAACAAATTGGCTATTCCGAGATTATAGTCGTCCAAGGATAGGTCAGTATTCTAGCCAGACATCCCTTGAGATTTTACCCGAGTTATGGCCAACATCAGAGAAGAATCAGTCATTATGGGTTCAGGACATGCACTAGAAGTGGTAATGTTATTACCCATAGGAAATCTCCCAGCTACACCTACAGTCAAACATCCAGTGTAATATCTGCACACTATATATATTTTACGAAGGGGAGAGAAAAAATCGATCCTCCAAAGACTTCGAGTAAAACTGAGGATTGTAATGAAGTGTGTCCAGAAAGGGAAAGTACTCCCTCTCTTATAAACGAGCAATATGCTCCAGTATCCCTGAAGATTCTGACTTCAGTTTTCTTTGAGACTTCCTGAAGGGATGTAAGGGGCCATCCCTTTCTCTACTTCTTTCAGGGTCATGTTACTAGGGACATTATAAATTTTCCCTAATAGTTGGGGTTTATTTGGTCAGTTTGGGCGAATATGATCTACTTTATTGTACAGAAAACGAACGACAGGCTTGACCTTAGCGCCCTGTTGATGTTGTAACTGGTGTCGCGCTGGGTACTGTTGTCGAGATACACCATGTTGAGTGGTTTATCGCTCACCAGGTTGACCATAAGTTGAGTAGCGTGGCTCACCAGGTTACTTAGTTGGCTGACACAGACGTTCTCCTTCCTGCTGGCACTTCATCGACCAATGTTGACGATCTCTGTTCATGCCAGGCTGTTGAAAAGAGAGATAGGACTGCTCGGACAAGGAGCAGTTGGTTTTGAAGGTATCAGCCAACCTGGCTGCCTCCAATGCAGTGGTTAAAAAAGACTCTAACGTTACTCTGGTTCCACAGACTCCAGAAGGTTATCCACTAGGATGAGGTGGGTGAACTCATCAAAAGTTGCGACACCACTTTCTTCATACCAGCTGGTAAAAGCTCTGGTCTGCTGTCTAACAAAATCCACCAGGGATTGACCAAGCTGTCGTTTGCCTAACGTGAATGACTTCCTATACTTAGCAGGAATACATTGATATGCTCCAAGGACTGTGGTCTTCACCACTTGGTAATTACAAAAATCAGTATCATTTAACACCGATGTAAATTCCTGTGTCTTACCAAGAAAAGCTGTATGCACTAAAGACGTCCAATGCTGTTCCGGCCACTTAAAGGCTCGAGCCTGATTTTCGAAAGTTTCGAAAAATTGTTCAGGTTCTGCCTCATTGGCACAGGGAACCAGCTGTAATGTTTTTTTGCAAACTAAAGTCATTTACAACTTGAGAAAACTGCGTCCTTTATTTATGTCTATCAAATTCTTCCCTGGGATACAAGCGCTGTTCCCTAGTCTGCTCGAGACTGATTTTTGCCAACTCAAGTGCCAACACAGCAGATTCACCTTCAGACTACCCTGCTGCACGAGACAATTTTGCGCAGTTGATGGATCATTTTCCTCCTGCGAGAACACTGGGGTTTTATTCCTGGCTCCCGTAAAGGGAGGAGTTTGTTGCGCCATCTCCTCTTCTCATTATTATTATAATCAAGGGGGAAGCGCTAAACCCGGAGGATTATACAGCGCCTGGGGGGGGGATGCGGAAGGCACTCAGGCTTAATTCGGGGAACTGGAGCACAGATCCAATTCCCTAAATCAAGAGCCCCTCACCAAGATCAAGGAACCTTCCTTGAGGGGTCTCCTCTTCTCAAAGTTTGCTACTTATAAGAGTACGAAGCTGCGTAGCTGTGAGTGTGTATTTGCAATCAATGCCAATGGAAAGATCAATTTGCCCAGCTCCAGCTCCTGGACAGGCCCCCATATTACAACCCAGGCACAATAAGGCCTGTTATCCTGTGTGTAAAGGGGAACAAGGAGCAGAACAAACACAGCTGAATGACTTTGAAATATATTTTCCTTTATCAGCAGCAATGGTAATTATTTACAATTATGTACACTATATACAGTTGGAAATGTATGTATACAACACGGTTTAGGTAAGACAAAGACACCAGCTCTAGAATGGAAATGACAAGGGCGTACAGGTGGTTGGTGACCACGACACCTCCACAACTGCCAGACCCACCTTCTCATTGGCTGAACCTTGGTACTGATCGAACGATGGGGCCTCATCATTCGATCCTTAGCACTGGTTCGCTGGTTGGGGAGCTACCCTTTCAATGAGGGTGTGTACATGCGCCGAATAAGGTTATGTACTCTTAGCATGCCACAACCCCACCTCGAGAGGGCTCGAGAGGGCTCCCTCTCATCCTAGTGTTTCGCCACTATCTAATAGGCCCATGATATTGCTACCTTACCAAAGGTTGACCCCTTTAAAGGGAATTTCATTCGAAATATCAACAAAAAGATAAACAGTTTGGTATATGGATTCTTCCCACAATTTGTGTACTGGTGTCATTTTGTCTAATCTGTAATAGCTTCCAGTATTATATCTATCCATACATAGGTATCCTTAGGCAGGACTTCGTAGTGTAGCAGGTTGTAAATGCTACATCAATTTCTAAAGGACCCTCCCCACGTTCTTACGCAAAATAACTCTGGACCTACTAGAAAATATTCACATGCTGGGTCTGGAATATTCAAAGACTCCTCTTTACCTTGCTCTGAAAACCTAAGGCAGGTTATTGAATGTGTTTCAGTAGATGCTGTTACCTTAGAGTGCTTCTCCTCTGCCATATTCGGAGTTCTAAATCAGCAAGACATTTGAAGGTGTCTCTTTCACTTGCAGTGGAAACAGGAACGAACAGCATAGGACTAGTCCTGGTTCTCTGAGTAACTGAAAAATTATCTAGAGATTTGAACAATGCAAGGAATTCGCGAGAGCATGCGAAATATATTTCGCATGCTCTCGCGAATTCCTTGCATTGTTCAAATCTCTAGTAAGGCTGATGCATGCAGGGGATGAGATAAAAAGCTGTAAGCCTTCTCCCTGAAAGCTGGCTGCCTTGGATCAAACGTGTAGCTCATGCTACACGCCAAGGTATTGGTCCAGTGTGGGTAGATTGGTAAAGCACTGCGTACCTTGTCCTAAGGTTCGTAGGTTCGAGTCTCCTTCAGCCAGAGATCAGTGTTTGTGTATATTTCGCATGCTCTCGCGAATTCCTTGCATTGTTCAAATCTCTAGTAAGGTTGATGCATGCAGGGGATGAGATAAAAAGCTGTAAGCCTTCTCCCTGAAAGCTGGCTGCCTTGGATCAAACGTGTAGCTCATGCTACACGCCAAGGTATTGGTCCAGTGTGGGTAGATTGGTAAAGCACTGCGTACCTTGTCCTAAGGTTCGTAGGTTCGAGTCTCCTTCAGCCAGAGATCAGTGTTTATATATATATATATATATATATATATATATATATATATATATATATATATATATATATATATATATGATTAAGTGGAGCCTAGTACACCAAACGGGGAGTAGAATTAAATTAGCTGAGAGGCGCCCACACACCACTGAATGTTCTCGGATCACAGTAAAACACCTAGCTCTGCTGGGTGCGTGGTTCTTGTAGGATTCAGTGGTCCTGTGGGTTAGAGAGTCATGCTGCCCGACTTCATGACGTCACCCACGATGCTGCCCGACTTCATGACGTCACGATGTCTGCCTGACGTCACATCGAGACGTCTGTTGACGTCACCATGTTGCTGACGTCACCTCGCGACGTCACGCCTGACATCACATCACATGATGATCTAGTGTTTCAGTAATTATTTCAGTATTGTCGAGAAGATTGAGAGAAGATATATGTCGTGTGTTAATTAATTCCTCTCAGTCAGTGTTCTCACATGTTAGTGTATGGCTTAGTGTTAATTTTGTGCACAGAAAAGCATCATTTGCTAGTTTAAACCATGTTGTACCGCATGTACCGTGGGTGTGTGTAAAGTTTTCCGTGTGTCCAGTGTGGTCTTGAGCCCAGACCCCAGAGTTGCACCACTGTGTTACTCATCACCCAGTGTGACCAGCGCATTTGACAGCTGATATTAGTCAGCCCTAAGCATCTGAGCCTCTTGTACAGAAAGCTCTTATTGTTCGCCACTCGTGAAGCCCTGCAGAATCGTACCTGCTATGATTCCCATCAAGATTTGTTTCATTTCACCTCCAAACCTTCAGAGTGCAGTTATATGTAGAGAAAAAAGTCTGGGGATGCTTAGACTAACCTCTGCTATAACTCCAACTGTCGAGAGAATGACACTCGTCAAGCCGCAGTTTAAGCCCTGTCGGCAGGTGCTGTGTCAGCCTCCCATCACAGCTTCAGTGAGCAACCTGCACAAAGATGATGTCACTTTGACTGCTAGCCCGCTCACTTCAGTATGGTGTATGCTGTTACGACTCCCAGATGTTTCGCCGAGTCGTCTCTGCCACAACTCGCTCCATGACTCACCCCACGCTCGCCGGAAGTGACAGCCAAGCGACAGTACCAGTCGAGAAATGTCCTCTTGAGTCACTTGCCAGAAGAAGTCCTGCCCAGTTGCCGAGTACTGATGATGCCTCACTCGAGGGCACCGTTCCAGAGGAGACCATACTCTGTTATGTCACAGCTCAGCCACAGCAATGTCTCCTGTGTTGCAGTATTTGTCCAGATGCAAGAAGGCATGCAGTGATGCCCATCAACGCTCACTGCCTATGACCACAATGTTTAGCACACCCTACATGTTTTTTCTTCCTTCCCTGTAAGAAGTTTTTTTTTTCATGTCCATATGTATATATATGTTTTTATTCTGTGTTCTGTGCCCTGTTCCTGCAAGAGAGACCGAGTTTTTTTACCACCAGTATTGTCGCGCTGGGACGACACGAGGTAAGTGGCCGAGCAAATGTAGACAGCCTGTACTGTCTGCACAGACAGACTATGCTGTCTGCCAGTTTAGTTCATATTTTGCACTCAGGTGCTGCCCTCTCTAGGCCTGCCCAGGTCAGTGGGACGCTGGTCCCACTCGCTCTCACTCTGTCGACACCCGTCACTCAGTCAAGAAGTGTCAACTCCTCTCTCCCTCGTGGGCATGGCCCTCCCGGGCCATGGGCACAAACACACAAGCCTGTGTACCCACCACGACTTTGCAAATAAAGTAAGAAGCCTCTGAAGCCTTTTATGTTACTCCTCGCTCTGCAAGAACTAATAAATATCTCGTAAACAACTATTTGTTTAGTAAACCTTAAGGGAGCTAGTCACTCGTTGCCCTCTACTATCTCTCTTTGTTTGTTGAACAATTGCTTTGCCTTTACTAGCAAATTTATTGCGAATATTGTCTTTTAAACATATCCCTGGGGTATCCTGGTAATATCTGCTGTTTTCAACCCTGGTACTGCAGCCTGATTGTTTCCCACAAACACCCATACCTCTATATTCTATCAGTTTAAAGTCATAAACAAGTCATCAATTACCCCCCTCAAACGAATTGGCTAATGCAACCACTCCAGCCCCAGAGAGATGAACCCCATCCCTTGCATACATATCACGTTTGCCTTAGAATTTGTCAGAGTTATCAATGAATGGAATTGCAAGTTCCTTGCAGTACCTGTTTAGCCAGCAATTTATGCTAATTGCCCTAGACATTCATTCATTGCCCACTCCCCTTCTAGGCAAGATGCTACTATGATTGGGATCTCTCCCTTAGACCTGACTAGAGCTATGGCTGATTTGTACTTCTCCAGCAGCTCTTGTCTCCTGCCCTTCCCAATGTCATTACCACCAGCACAAAGACAGATAATGGGCTTGTTCCCATTACCTGACATAATGTTATTCAACCTTCTGACTACACCACCAACACCAGCTCCTGGGAAGCACACTCTGTCTGACATTCCTATCTCTGTTACAAAAAGCACTGTCCATATATTTTACCTGAGAGTCACCCACAATCAGAATATTCTTATCTTCATTAGCAGAGGAATCAGTGGTACCTTTAACCTCACTAACCACTGAAGTACACTCGTCCTGGAGAGCAGAGAATCGATTTCATACCTTCATATCTTCTCTATTAACCCTTTGGGAGGCAAGCATATGAAACATCAGAGTTTGAAATGTATTTCCTATGAGTGGATAGAGTATCTCAATGTGAGGTAAATGAGCCCATATAAATGGATATGTGAAAATTTGTTTTCGATAAATTGCCAATATGCGAAGACCGACTAAACTAGGTCGTGCCCGCTAAAGGGTGAACAATTTTAAATGTTGCAAAGTTGTAACAGTTAACAAAACACCAAATAACTATTTTTTAAGTTTATTATAAAAAAAAATATCCCGAACATAAATTGAACTTGTTTCCAAACGTTTTGTATTTTAAAAAAATACAGAAATGAACCAAGTAGCAATAATGACACATTAAAAATGAATATAACTTTCAATTCCCATATTCCTGAGCTTCCTGAGAAAAAAACAATCATTCTAGACCGCTAATTTGTACAGTTTCTATCATTCTTGATGCATATGGCACAGGAAAATGACAATGTGATATGATGTTTGTGTTTGTTGCACAACTTGATTGTAAGTAGCCTGCATGACACTGGCCAATGACTATTTTGGCTTTCTGGATGGTCTATCTTCCTCCTCCTAATCACTTGACACCTTTACATCTGGTGGCAAGTATTCATCACCACTGTGAAACAATTCCATGTCATCTGGTTCTGGATCTGAGTCACTTTCCTCCAAAATGCAGAGATATTTGGACTTTGGAGGGCTGATCATAAAACAATTTCTCATTCATCTGGAAGGACAATAAAAGTGTTCTGTACACACCATGACCATTAGAGAATTCATATATGCATTACATTTTTTTTTATAAATATTTATTTACTGAAATTTAATATGGGCCTAAAGTGGCAAGAACGAGTTTTTCAGTCGTTCCTTGCTGCACTTTTTTCATTTGCATGGTGCACTCACATTATGCTTCACACAAAAAGTGGCTAAGCTTTTCATTTACACACTAGACACACAAATCAGTACTTACCGACATTGTAGAGGGTAAAAATAAGTCAAGCTAGAAGTATTTACATTTTGGTCTCTCGACCAATGGGAAGCGAGCAGACGCCGTCACCACTTAGCTGGAGCGACTCAGGGAAGACTTGTGATTGGTCAGAAATAGAGAATGGGAACCCAGATGTGCAGTGGGTGTAGGATGAATGCGCAGAAAACATGTTTTCATGACCGACAGTTGTTGAACGTGCCCCGCTTTCTTGTCTTCCTTCTTCCTAATTTTGAACCACTTGGCACTTAAAGAAGCTGCCAGTCTCCAACTCACTGCTAGTAACCATTTCCTCCTTACCAGCTCCAACCATCTCGCACTCACTCCCAAACCCATCTATGCGAAGGAGGGAGTATATATGGCCCATCAGACAGGAATGGGACAAGAGAGGTAGTAGAGGAAGATGAGAAGTAGTGGTAGAAGTAGAAGTAGTAGTCGGGAGTCAGTTAAAGACTAAGAAAGAAGAGCACTGCAAGGGAGCTAAGGTCCCACAAAGGGTAGGAACAAGAATACAGAGGGGGGAAATAATAATAATAGTTGACCAAATACCCAAGGTAGAAGAAAGAGAACCCAAAGTAGCAAGAGGAATTGTAAAAAGTATTTCTAACAATTTAAAAATATTTATCAATTAAATTTCTTGGATATTTAGATCATTAGCTATTTTATAAATCTTCGATATTTCTTCATCTATGAACTCTGGGCTGCAGTTATTCATAGTTCTCAATAACACTGATGGGAATAGAGGCAGTTTAACTTTATCTTTAAGTGAAGAACAGTTATTTGTTGATTTTATGTAAATTTTAAATTTAAAATCATGGTTCTCCTTAAAAATTAAAACACCGAGAAAAGACAGTAAGTTGTTTTGTTCAAACTCAACAGTAAAATTTGCGGAATGATATAGATTATTTAATTTAACAAAGAAATGGTTTGTATCTATATTCTTAGGCATAAGACATAAAATATCATCAACATATCTATACCACTTAGCTCTATTAGGAAGGATTTTGTTAAGCAATTTGGGTTAAAATATTCCCATTGCCATAACAAACTTCTGAGTGTGAAACCAGTCATTAAACAGAAACTTTGCATCAGCTGTACAAAGTTTAATAAGTTTAACGATAATAAGTACTGACAATGGTAAACCGTAATTAATAAGTTCTTCATATAGGAAACTTAGTAAATCATCGATTGGATCTTTTGTAAACAAGGAAGAAACATGAAAACTAACCATATTGAAATCATTTAAATCAGTCAAGGCGGAAATTTGTTCACTAAATCTATATTGTTGATAACTTTAAAGTTTTAAATTTTTCCAACACTTGGGCTCAAAATATCTGTTAACTATTTAGATAATTTACAGGAAGCTGAACTTGTGGAGGTAATAATAGGTCTGGCTAGATTATCTGGTTTGTGTGTTTTTGTTAATCCATACGTATAGGGTAAAGATGGATCAGTAAACATTGTGTTGACAACAATATCAAGAAGTGAAAGAGAATGTGCCTGCTCTACATTTAATATTGCAACAACGCGCGTGGCACTCTTAAGAACATGGAAGGAAACGTTCTGCCCAACATGGAAAAGGAGTGCCTTGCTGATGCTGGTTTGTAAATATTGTCGGTAGTAGAAGATGGTTGGAGCATAAACAATTTTGTCCAAGGACTTTGAAACATAGAGTATAAGGGGAGGAATTGCTTAGCTGGAAGTTTCTTAGAAGCTTGAGAGGAAACTGAGGAAGGGTCATCAATGACAAGTCTAGGTCATTTGGATTGAAGGTTAGAGGAAGGTCGTCCTGAGACGTGCATACAATCCGAAAATCGATGCACTGTGTGGGGAGAAGACGGGATCATAATCAAAGCCGCACAGAGGACAGATGTGAAAGGAAATGTTACCTGGAGAAGAGAAAGGAACTGTTACCCGGAGGTGGAACTGGATTGGAAGAGAGGTCTGAAGAATGGTCTGAAGGCGTGCCGCAGAAGGAAAGCGTCCAAGAGGAGGCAAGTCATGGTTATGGGTCTCCATGATAAGTTTACCTTAATAAATTTTACCTTAATAAGGGGGTGTATGGTAAGATAGCTCTCAGGAATTAAAGTGATCGTATATCCCCCTCCACACCCAAGAGACCCCTTAGTGTAGCCAGCAATGCAGATGCTGCATGAAGCCGGTGCCCTGGACCCTACCCTTCATAGTAGTAAACCAGCCACAAGGCATACCTCCCTTGGTCATCACCTACTGGAATCTACAGGCAGCCTCCAGAGATACACCTGTCACTCAGTGGGCACTGGAACTCAAGAAGGGAATCAGGACATTCTCGGATGATTTAGACTCCATGCCAAACAACAGCACCACCAAGGCCTTCAACGGAATGGGATGGACAACGAGAGGGAAGGGATAGGGAAAGGAGGAGGAATGGGATGGATCAGGTAGGAAGGGAGCTATGGGGGGTAATTAGTTTCGGTCGAAGGAAGAAAGCCGATAGGTCCACTTCCTCATACCAATTGCTTCTTCATGAAAGAAGAGAAGATGGATGTAATTGCGCATTGCCAAACAATATTGAAGGAACATGTGATTTTCAGTGTGGAGAAACTGGATTAAGTAAGGCGTATCTGAGAGAAATAAAGCGAATGAAGGATTAGTAATAATCTTAAATGATCAATTATGTAATGAAAAGGGGGAATGTGGAGAAATTTTCTCCAGGAGGGGGTATCAGCCCCCTTCAGCCCCTTTCAGCCCTTTCAGCCCTGAGGGGCCTAGCCCTCTCAGAAGGGGCAAGCGTCTTGTTTACTGCTACAGCGAGTAATTGATTCCAGATGCAGTACCAGTATGCAACGTGTGGTGAAGCGACCGCCGCTCCCTGCAAGACTCCAGTGTTGCAAAGTGTATTTTAATAAAAGACAGTCCATCTCTTACCTTAGCAGGACAATTAAGAAAAATCCTGCTCCCACTTTATTACCATGGTAAAGATAGTGTACTTTGCTGTCTATGTTTAAGACAGCAAGAATCAAGCATTCTGCTTTGCTTCATGGAGGTACTAGGTCAGCTTTTCCTTTATGCTAGAGGCAGTGACGGCGTGGGGCGTTGTGGCGTCTTCAGATTACTTTTGACCCTACTCGGAGTCACACTGACGTCAGGATAACCAAAAAAGGAACACTGATCCGTGCCTTAGTGTGGACAAAGTGTCTCACAAAACACGATAAACACTTACAGAGAAGTGTGATCAACTTCTTAGTCATATTGTGTGAACAATTATTGATGAACAGTGTAACAACGAGTGTTGCGATCCAACAGAGTGTAGTGCGACATTCTTCAATGAACACTATTCTTCAATCAACTCAACGGATATTCGGGCGTAATTACGGGTCAGATAAATATACCCAGGTAAGTGTTCTAACTCGTGATGTACTACTATTGACTGTGCAGCTGAGTATAAAGTCGTGAGTTAGTCACTTATCATAAACCCCGGTGATATGCGGAGCTTTGAGTCCACACACGTAAGTTTGTCAACAATCAGTGAATGAAATATGCTGACATAACAACCCCTAGGGGTAATTTATTGTTTACATAATATGATCTATTCCAGCCCGTTGAGAGATGATCATGACAACAATTCAAGACCTCGTCTGCAGGGGCGGCTGTGTAGACGATTTGCTGTCTTTTATCAGCTAAGTGTTCCCTACATTTAAAATTATAAATTATTTCTTAGCTGGTGAACCATTTCTCAACATTTTCGTCATGCTTGAACCGGATAAAGGCCACACTGTGGTCCAAATATGTTGTACTACAGTGTACAAATAACCTACGAGCCAAGGTCCTTCGAAAAAAGCTGTAAAACTAGTGTTTTACAATATAATCAGTATATATGAGTCCCTCCAGACTCAATCACAGAGAATGGGCAGCCAAAAGAAAACGGGCGCTCACCCAGCGTTCACCCAAAGAAAACGGGAGCTGGGTGACTCACTCAACAAGAAAACGGGGGATGGCACCCTGCATCCACTGCTCCAAGCTCGAAAATCGCTGACTAAGACAACAACAACCCAACTGATGTTCGGTTTGTTTGAGTGTATATACTTATAGTGTTTATAATGTTTATAAACAGAAATTAAGAGTCAAGATTGTGTTAAAGTTTGTTTCTTATAGGTATACCTGTTATATTAAAGGAACTATATATATAAATTTAGGCTTTCATATATATATATATATATATATATATATATATATATTAACAGTGACATTTATATATGTGTAAGTAATAGTCACGTGTGATTTACAGTTATACAGTGACATTTATAGTGTATAGTGAATGAAGTGTATAACATCGTTATTTACGATTAATCATCGTGGTCAGGCTGACACAGCAAACTCAAGCAATAAACACCAGCCACATGTACGGTGTACCCTTCATGGTCATTGACCCTCAGGTTAAGCTTAGTAGGTCAGTAGTGTCTGACTCGATTATTGGTGACCTAAGCATAAAAGCTCAGCTGTTTATAGCAGTACAGTGTTTTTTAAACACTCTAAATGTGGTGCTAGAATTTTCAGTATACCATTAAAATGGCTTGTTTGAAAACTCAGTTTCAGTCTTTACAGACTAAGATTACACAATTAGAAAATCTAATTTCAGTCTGTATCAGATTAACTCAAGATACAAACATAGATTTTGATGATTTTGAGGTCAAATTTGAATTACTTACACAACGTCAGAGAATAATTAGTTCAGACTATACACATTATGAAAATAAATTTCTTGAATCAGATCCATCTGAGGATGAAATTAAAAATGTTTTGGATACTTTTAGTAATCAACAATTAAGGTGGACAGGAGTACAGGCTATCTGCCGCAAAACTCTGTCACAGAGACCTACTGTAACTAGTGGTCAAACACCTGTCACACCTGTAACAACAACAAGTGTCCTATTACCAAGCTTACCTACCTTGTCATTACCTATTTTCCAAGGTCATAATTACATATTTTCCAAGGTCATAATTAGTGGTTTTCAGTCTATAGTGAATTCACGAACTGCCGGTGTGCTCTCTTCATAATTGCAGAGCTCGGGTGTGCTGTCCTCATCAATACAGAGCACCGATGTACTCTCGTCATCAATACACATCACTGGTGTGCTCTCGTCATCAATACAAAGCACCGGTGTGATCTCATCATCAATACACAGCACTGGTGTGCTCTCGTCATCAATGCAGAGCACCGGTTAGCTCTAGTCATCAACATAGAGCACCGTTGGGGTCTCGTCATCAATACAGAGCACTGGTGTGCTCTCGTCATCACTACAGAGCACCGGTGTACTCTCGTCATCACTACAGAGCACCGGTGTACTCTCGTCATCACTACAGAGCACTGGTGTACTCTCGTCATCACTACAGAGCACCGGTGTACTCTCGTCATCACTACAGAGCACTGGTGTACTCTCGTCATCACTACAGAGCACCGGTGTACTCTCGTCATCACTTCAGAGCACCGGTGTACTCTCGTCATCATTACAGAGCACCGGTGTACTCTCGTCATCAACACAGAGCACTGGTGTACTCTCGTCATCACTACAGAGCACCGGTGTACTCTCGTCATCACTACAGAGCACCGGTGTACCCTCGTCATCACAACAGAGCACCGGTGTACTCTCGTCATCACTACAGAGCACCGGTGTACTCTCGTCATCACTTCAGAGCACCGATGTACTCTCGTCATCACTACAGAGCACCGGTGTACTCTCGTCATCACTACAGAGCACCGGTTTACTCTCGTCATCACTACAGAGCACCGGTGTACTCTCGTCATCACTACAGAGCACTGGTGTACTCTCGTCATCACTACAGAGCACCGGTGTACTCTCGTCATCACTACAGAGCACTGGTGTACTCTCGTCATCACTACAGAGCACCGGTGTACTCTCGTCATCAACACAGAGCACTGGTGTACTCTCGTGATCACTACAGAGCACTGGTGTACTGTCGTCATCACTACAGAGCACCGGTGTACTCTCGTCATCACTACAGAGCACCGGTGTACTCTCGTCATCACTACAGAGCACCGGTGTACTCTCGTCATCACTACAGAGCACCGGTGTACTCTCGTCATCACTACAGAGCACCGGTGTACTCTCGTCATCACTACAGAGCACCGGTGTACTCTCGTCATCACTACAGAGCACTGGTGTACTCTCGTCATCACTACAGAGCACCGGTGTACTCTCGTCATCACTACAGAGCGCTGGTGTACTCTCGTCATCAACACAGAGCACCGGTGTACTCTCGTCATCAACACAGAGCATCGGTGTACTCTCATCACTACAGAGCACCGGTTTACTCTCGTCATCAACACAGAGCACCGGTGTACTCTCGTCATCAACACAGAGCACATCAACACAGAGGTGTACATCTCGTCATCACTACAGAGCACCGGTGTACTCTCGGTGTACTCTCGTCATCACTACAGAGCACCGGTGTACTCTCGTCATCACTACAGAGCACCGGTGTACTCTCGTGTGTACTCTCGTCATCACTACAGAGCACTGGTGTACTCTCGTCATCACTACAGAGCACCGGTGTACTCTCGTCATCACTACAGAGCGCTGGTGTACTCTCGTCATCAACACAGAGCACCGGTGTACTCTCGTCATCAACACAGAGCATCGGTGTACTCTCGTCATCACTACAGAGCACCGGTTTACTCTCGTCATCAACACAGAGCACCGGTGTGCTCTCGTCATCACTACAGAGCACCGGTGTACTCTCGTCATCACTACAGAGCACCGGTGTACTCTCGTCATCACTACAGAGCACTGGTGTACTCTCATCATCACTACAGAGCACCGGTGTACTCTCGTCATCACTACAGAGCACCGGTGTACTCTCGCCATCACTACAGAGCACCGGTGTACTCTCGTCATCAACACAGAGCACCGGTGTACTCTCGTCATCAACACAGAGCACCGGTGTACTCTCGTCATCAACACAGAGCACCGGTGTACTCTCGTCATCAACACAGAGCACCGGTGTACTCTCGTCATCAACACAGAGCACCGGTGTACTCTCGTCATCAACACAGAGCACCGGTGTACTCTCGTCATCAACACAGAGCACTGGTGTACTCTCGTCATCACTACAGAGCACCGGTGTACTCTCGTCATCACTACAGAGCACCGGTGTACTCTCGTCATCAACACAGAGCACCGGTGTACTCTCGTCATCAACACAGAGCACCGGTGTACTCTCGTCATCAACACAGAGCACTGGTGTACTCTCGTCATCAACACAGAGCACCGGTGTACTCTCGTCATCACTACAGAGCACCGGTGTACTCTCGTCTTCACTACAGAGCACCGGTGTACTCTCGTCATCAACACAGAGCACCGGTGTACTCTCGTCATCAACACAGAGCACCGGTGTACTCTCGTCATCAACACAGAGCACCGGTGTACTCTCGTCATCAACACAGAGCACCGGTGTACTCTCGTCATCAACACAGAGCACCGGTGTACTCTCGTCATCAACACAGAGCACCGGTGTACTCTCGTCATCAACACAGAGCACTGGTGTACTCTCGTCATCACTACAGAGCACCGGTGTACTCTCGTCATCACTACAGAGCACCGGTGTACTCTCGTCATCACTACAGAGCACCGGTGTACTCTCGTCATCACTACAGAGCACCGGTGTACTCTCGTCATCACTACAGAGCACCGGTGTACTCTCGTCATCACTACAGAGCACCGGTGTACTCTCGTCATCAACACAGAGCACCGGTGTACTCTCGTCATCACTACAGAGCACCGGTGTACTCTCGTCATCAACACAGAGCACCGGTGTACTCTCGTCATCAACACAGAGCACCGGTGTACTCTCGTCATCAACACAGAGCACCGGTGTACTCTCGTCATCAACACAGAGCACCGGTGTACTCTCGTCATCAACACAGAGCACCGGTGTACTCTCGTCATCACTACAGAGCACCGGTGTACTCTCGTCATCACTACAGAGCACCGGTGTACTCTCGTCATCACTACAGAGCACCGGTGTACTCTCATCATCACTACAGAGCACCGGTGTACTCTCGTCATCACTACAGAGCACCGGTGTACTCTCGTCATCACTACAGAGCACCGGTATACTCTCGTCATCAACACAGAGCCATCACTACAGAGCACCGGTGTACTCTCGTCATCAACACAGAGCACCGGTGTACTCTCGTCATCAACACAGAGCACCGGTGTACTCTCGTCATCAACACAGAGCACCGGTGTACTCTCGTCATCAACATGCTTAACTTATGTGCTTGATGAGAGACATATCAGCAGTGTGTTTTTCCTGCACTTATCACCTAGGAACCATCAAGAGTCTCGTTCACAAATAAAACAGACAGTTTGAAGATTCTGTCCTCTGGTAGCACGTGATAAATTTGTGATGGTCCAGTAAAGAAAGACGTTTTCCAAAATTTTACGATATCAAATATTCCTTGACGAGCGAATTCGTCCCCTCGGGAGAGAAAGGTAAAAAAAAAACAACTAGGAAGATCTCGGTCTCTGCACGATCTGAGAAGGGCATCTTAATAATAATAATAATAATAATAATAATATCTTCATTTACTACAAGTACATGTACAAGGTATACAGACCATAGTTGACTTAATGACATACTACTATGCAAAGCATTTCGAGCAAATTAGGTCAGTTTTTTCCCGGGATGAGACACACACACCAGTCGACTAACACCCAGGTTCCCATTTTACTGATGGGAACATAGACAACCGGTGTAAGGAAACACGTCCTATGTTTCCACCCTTTCGCAGATAATCGAACCCGGACCGTCACTGTGTGATGCGAGAGCTTTTCCCACCAGGCCACGGGACACCACATAGCACCTCATAACGAGATCTAGTAACTCCTCTGAGTACTAAATAGTTTTTATTTATGAATGAATATATGTGGCCTCATAATTGGCTCTGAAAGAGGAGAAGACTGGTAAATGAGTTGTGGATATGTAATGTTTCTCCTGTTATCATTTAGTTAAGATCACGATATTTAGTATACACTGGAAAATATGGTAATACTGATAGTTCCTCTGACGAACAGTGTTGAAAAGACACTATGGTTATTGAGATAATAGATTAGCATTTTCTCTCTCCCTATCTCTGACTGTCTGTCTGTCTGCCTCTCTCTCTCTCTCTCTCTCTCTCTCTCTCTCTCTCTCTCTCTCTCTCTCTCTCTCTCTCTCTCTCTCTCTCTCTCTCTCTCTTTATCTATCTATCTATTTACCTCACTATCGAAAAAATATGTATTATTGAAATCTAAATTGGTCAGTTAAATATGAAGTAGAATTTTGGTAAAAAATTATGTTAGGTTAGATTAGGTTAGTAAATGTTCGTGAGGTTTGCTGCACAAATATTTATTTTACATCGTTACCAATTAAATAATATACAAATTTTTGAAAAAAATTCAGGAAAAGTTAAGTTTTACTAACAATTACAAAACAAACTTATTCAAGACACACACACACACGCACGCAAACACACATACACATACACACACACATACACACACACACATCTAGACTGGACCTTGTATTCACCTTGAGTAGTTCGGATATCGAGGGTATCATGTAGATAGTTTCATTGCCGGCTACTAGTTAAGGTAGGGTAAGTCACGCTCCCGTTTTTCCCGCCTTTTCTCCCCCACCCCTAAAGTGATAGTTTGATTGCCGGCTGCTTGTTAACGTAGGGTCAGTCTAGCTCCCGCTATCCCTTCCCCTCCCTCTTCCCCCCCCCTCGAAAGGTGACGTGTGGGGCTCTGGTCAAACAGTAAATCACTCGACTCACAGCTCCCAACACTACTGTAAGTACATGCCTGCCTTGTATTCTAGTGGATTTATTGGTTAAAAGCTTCACTTTTGACCAATAATAAACTTAGTCCTTTCAGTCTTGCTCTAGGTTGACTGTTGTAATAATCACCACGTCTTTTGAGTATTGTACACTGCCATGGAGAGTGATTATTTAAGCAGTGGGTAACCTGTCTATCTTTTCAGCTTGGATGACAGTGAGGGTCACCTGTCAATCAACGAGAAGAACAGGAGAAGGACTAACGTCCAGAGACTTCCCCATTTTGGATCTAATTACCTGTGCACCTGTATGAAATTGCAGGACGTAACCCCACATCATGGCAGTGGTAAAGAACCTGCTTTCCTCTCATCGGGATAATACTCACGGCGTTAATCTGTGAAGAACTAGCCAGTGGTGGTCACCAACACCTGCGACCCCCCATCCCCATCATCAGCAACGGCTAAGATTTCAACAAGCAGTGTCACCAACACCAGACACCCAAGTTTTAAATTAGCGTTGAATTCAGTTATCATTTATATTTTTCATTTTCATTTTCTTTAATGTAGGATTAATATTTCATATTTAAGTGTTTTACATTTTATATTTTCTACATAATAAAGTGTTTATGTTTGTCTGTTATTATTTCTTTTTCTATTCACTAATTTTCCTGAGGAGGAGCCAGCCTGGGTAATACTGTCTGAAGTTGTTACAGGGCTGAGTAAGCCTTCACAAGTGGCGACCTTGCCAGGATCAACTCTACTGAATCAAGATTCAACTCCATCTCGAATCTACCATTGGAACTTCAACGCCGCATACCACAGACGGTTACCACCAGCCATGAGTAATCATTCTCTATGGTAGGACTACGGTACAGGTATTTAAAAGATTTGGTGATTGTTATAGTCTCAATTTATTGTAAGTCAAGTCAGGCAGGATATAATATTTAATTCTGCCACTTTTTTCATGTGAGCTTGAAACACTTTGGAGGATTAGACTCTAGGGACCCGAGATTTTCCAGTGACAACTTGTTTCATTGAGCTCTTCATTATATCAAGGGAACTGTCATAGGACACTCTTGATTTGTTGGTGAGAAGATTGGATGGTCAAGGGACCCCATTCTACTTACTGTTTGCTCGGAGCCGGCATAGAACCCTTCGTTTTCATTAATACATATTGTTTAATTGAAGCAGGGATCGAGCCCTCTGGTTTATTTACAGTTTGAGCGGAGCAGGAATTGAACCCTCCGTTTTCTTTAATACCCGTTTCATTTCCCCTGATAGTTTAAGTTATTCTTGCAAGTATGGATGAATACCAGTTTTGGATGAACGCTGGAAGTAAGTTAGGAATAACAGGGAAAAATTTAGAATCTTTCATTAGTGCTAAGATCCAGGAAAGACTTGAAAGAGAGAGAATTGAGAGAGAAGAAAGACAGTTAGAAAGAGGAAAAAGGAGAAGAGAAAAAGGAGAGAGAGAGAATCGAAAGAGAAGACAAAAAGGAGCATGATAGACTTGATCGTGAGGAGAGAGCAAGAATACGTGAGGAACAGATTAAATTAAGGGAACTTGAGGAAAGAGCAAAGGACAGAGAATATGAGTTAAGGGAGAGAGAAAAGGATCGCGAGCTCGAACAAACTCGCCTTGAATTAGAGAATAAGAAGTTAACTTTCTCACAACAGCAATTAGATGAAGGAGTAATGGAACAACGTGCAGCTAGTGCACATATTCCAACACCTAATTTACCTCCCTTCACAGAGGGGGAAGACATAACTTCTTACATTATCAGGTTTGAAAATACTGCTACCCTCTGTGAATGGCCTGCTGACACCTGGGCTACCAGGTTAGGAATGTTATTTTCTGGTACAGCTTTGAATATCTATGCAACTTTGTCGCAGGATATCATATGTAATTATAACCTACTGAAGAAGGCAATCCTTAAAGCATATCAAAAAACCACTAATTCTTACAGGAAAGATTTCAGGTATGCCACCTTACAGCCTGGCCAGAACTTTCAACAGTTACAGGTAACACTCTTTCGTTTGTTCGACTTTTGGATAGAGAGTTCAGGAATTGATCACAGTTATGAATCTCTTCGAGACTTCATGGTTGCTGACCAGTTCCTGACAGCTCTTCCTCACCAGATACGAACATTCATTAGAGAACGTAACCTGATTAAAGCTGAGGAAGTTGCTGAGGCTGCTGACCTGTATGCTGAGGCTCACAATTCCTATAAAGACCTAAAGGGATCGAACCCTAAGGGCAAGGGTTCATCAGACCTTAAGAAATCAAAGCCTCTAGTGGAAAGTAAAATGACTCCTTTTATTCCTGTTTGTCATTTGTGTGGTGTTAAGGGACATAAACGTCCAGATTGTCCTTCTAAGAAGGTCCAAAAAGTTGGAAGATGTTTTAAAGACTGTAATGACCAAGCACCCTTCTGTTCAGGAACAGTTAATGGACTTAATGTATCTACCATTTTACGAGACACTGGATGCACATGTATAATAATTTCTGATAAGCTGTTCCCTAATCTTAAAGAAACTCATTCCTCTGCTATACTTTCAGACTACTTGGGCCGTACAGACACTTTTCCTACCATCCGTTGTTACATTAGGTCTAAATGGTTCACAGGTTGGTCTGAAGCCGTACTAGCTCCCATCACTTCTTGCTCCGTACTAATAGGTAATGTAAAAGGTGCCATTCTTCCTTCTGAGGTTGACCTTTCATCACCAAAGATGGATATAAGTGTTTCAGATCCTCTTCCTGTAGAGTCGGAGAAGCCCCTCGAAAGTTCAGATGAGACAATGTCTCGTGAGATTCATGTGGGATTAAAAACCAGTGATGCTACTCTCGAAAGCGAGGTAGTAGGATCACCGGTTCACTTGTTAGATGAAAGTGAAGATATCACCTCCGATACCATAAATGTCTTGACTAGGGCTCAGACCAAAGCCCATGCTTCCCCTACTGTCCATCCTTTGATTTTCCCTGACTTTAAGCCTTTAGACATATCGAAGGACTCCTTTGTCAATTTACAACGTAATTGCCCTTCTCTTCAGAATTGCCATAATGCTGCTAAACAAAATCAAGTTATCCAAAGGAAAAACTTTTCATATAAATTTGAATATATAAAAGGTATCTTGTACAAGTCAGTATTCAAATTAAATTCAGATGAGACAGACTATTCCATCTTAGTTGTTCCAAGTCAATGCAGAGAGACTGTTCTTAAAATGGCTCATGACCTGCCAGTGGCCGGACATTTCTCGCATCGTAAAACTTTAAATAAAATTAGGGAAACCTATTTTTGGCCTAAAATGTCCTCAGATGTCACTACTTATTGTAGATCGTGTAAAGTTTGCCAACTGTCATCCTCCCGAGGTACCAGGCGAGTACCTATGGTCAAAATGCCAATCTTTACGGTACCGTTTGAAAGAGTAGCTATTGACATCGTTGGTCCTTTATCTCCACTTTCATCTGGGGGACATAGATATATATTAACATTAGTTGATTATGCTTCGAGTTTCCCTGAAGCCGTTCCCTTAAAGACCATAACTACTACAGAGGTGGCTGAAGCCCTTTTGTCCATCTTCTCCAGAGTGGGCATCCCTAGAGAAATTTTGTCTGACCGTGGGACACAATTCACATCTGACTTAATGCAACATCTATACCAACTTCTGGGAGTGAAGCCTCTCTTCACCACACCCTATCATCCCAGCTGTAATGGGAGGATTGAGCGCCAGCATTCGATTCTCAAGTCCATTTTAAGGAAACTTTGCTCCCTTAAACCTAAGGAGTGGCATCGTTACCTACCCTGTGCTTTGTTTGCCATGAGGGAAGTTCCCAGTGACTCTTTGGGGTTTTCACCTTTTGAACTTCTCTATGGTAGACAGGCCAGAGGCCCATTGTCCATCCTTCATGACTTATGGACTAATGAGGAGGTAAATGCTGAGGTTCAGTCTTCTTACCAGTTTCTCCTTGACCTTAGATCCAAACTTGAGGAGACCTCTGACATAGTTTCGAAAAACCTAAGCTTGTCAATGGACCAGTACAAAACCTATTTTGATTCCAAAAGTCAGAGGAGAAGTTTTAAAGTAGGAGATGAAGTTCTTGTACTTTTGCCTATCAAGTCAAATAAATTGTTAGTAGCATGGAAAGGTCCATATAAAGTATTAAAAATTTGTGGGAAAGTTGACTACCTCATAGAAGTCAAGGGGAAACCTAAGCTTTATCATATCAACATCCTTAAGAAATATTACAGAAGAAATTCGGTTAACTGCCTTAATAACTTTGACTTAGTTTTTCCACACGAACTTGATAAGACAACTGAAGAATGTAAAGTGTGCGTAATTGACACCTCTAACTTAGACTATGATGAAGAACTACATGACTTGGTGACTCTTGACCACTCGGATGCAACCAACATTAATATTAATGAATCTTTGGATGACCATAAGAGACATGAACTACTTCAATGTGTGAGTAACTTTTCAGACGTCTTTACTGATATTCCAGGTGTCACCTCCACGGTAGTCCATAAGATTGACTTAGTCACGGACAATCCTATCAAACGGAAATTATACCCAGTTCCAGTTCACGTTAGGGATGCATTTGACAGAGAGGTAGACAAATTATTAAAACTAAAGATCGTTGAACCTTCAGTATCAGCATATTGCTCACCAGTAGTCATGGTTAAGAAGGAGGATAGTTCATGTAGACTTGCTGTTGACTTCAGAGGCCTTAATGCTATAACTCGGTGGGATGCTGAGCCTATGCCCTTAATAGATAGCGATCTACACAAATTTTATGACGCTTCCATCTTTTCAGAGATTAATATTGCGCAGGCATATCATCAAGTAATGTTAGATCCTTCTTCTAAGCAGTACACCGCTTTTCCTACACACCAAGGACTGATGCAGTATAGAACTATGCCCTTCGGTTTGGTAACTGCCTGTGCTACCTACGTGAGACTGATGAGAAAGGTCTTGGGTAATATGCCAAATGTTTCAGTTTATTTTGATAACATTTACGTAATGACATCTACGTGGGGCGAACATATCCAAACATTAACATCAGTTTTACGTAGGTTACGCTCACATGGCCTCACTGCCAAGCCGAAGAAATGCTTCCTTGGGTATAACAAGATTAGATATCTTGGACTGATACTTTCTAATAACTCTCTGCAGCCTCTCCCCAGTAAGATCAAAGCTTTATTAGAATTTAAATTCCCCAAAACCAAGAAGCTCATGCGAAGCTTTCTTGGTTCTGTAAATTTTTATGCACGGTTTATCCCGAATCTTACTGATCTTACAGGCATCTTATCCGACTTCCTTAAAAAGTCTGTGAAGGAACCTCTTGAACTTTCCGACGTAGCTCGGGAAAAGTTTAATGAGATTAAAAGTATCTTTTCGAAAGACCCTGTACTTAAGATTCCAGATATTAATAAAACATTTTGTTTGAGAACTGATGCCTCCAATACTGGCTTAGGTGCGGTGTTACTACAATACCATGATGGTACTCCCTTCCCTGTATGCTTCCTAAGCCGGAAACTCCTTCCCGCAGAAACAAGATACTCCACAATAGAAAAGGAATGTTTAGCCCTTGTGTGGGGTATCTCCAAACTTAAATTTTATTTGCTGGGAAAAGAATTCATTTTAGAAACGGACCACAAACCTTTGATATACCTAGAAACTTTTAAGGGAACCAACAGTCGCCTCTTGAGGTGGACATTGGCACTCCAGGCTTTTAAGTTCCATATTGTGTATATCAATGGTTCATCCAATTATTTCTCTGACTGGTTAAGTCGTGACAGTCAGTAGAAGATTTGTTGCCTTACGCGACTTCCACATGTTAGAACTTTTTCCTCGCCTATTCTTCTTATACTCCTTGACTATAAGTCTTGGTATGGGGGAGTGTGAGGGAAAAGTTCAATAGATAGGAGTAGAGATATAGTAACGATAGTTTCATTGCCGGCTACTAGTTAAGGTAGGGTAAGTCACGCTCCCGTTTTTCCCACCTTTTCTCCCCACCCCTAAAGTGATAGTTTGATTGCCGGCTGCTTGTTAAGGTAGGGTCAGTCTAGCTCCCACTATCCCTTCCCCTCCCTCTTCCCCCCCCCCCGAAAGGTGACGTGTGGGGCTCTGGTCAAACAGTAAATCACTCGACTCACAGCTCCCAACACTACTGTAAGTACATGCCTGCCTTGTATTCTAGTGGATTTATTGGTTAAAAGCTTCACTTTTGACCAATAATAAACTTAGTCCTTTCAGTCTTGCTCTAGGTTGACTGTTGTAATAATCACCACGTCTTTTGAGTATTGTACACTGCCATGGAAAGTGATTATTTAAGCAGTGGGTAACCTGTCTATCTTTTCAGCTTGGATGACAGTGAGGGTCACCTGTCAATCAACGAGAAGAACAGGAGAAGGACTAACGTCCAGAGACTTCTCCATTTTGGATCTAAGTACCTGTGCACCTGTATAAAATTGCAGGACGTAACCCCACATCATTGCAGCGGTGAAGAACCTGCTTTCCTGTCATCGGGATACTACTCACGGCGTGAATCCGTGAAGAACTAGCCAGTGGTGGTCACCAACACCTGAGACCCCACTCCCCATCAGCAACGGCTAAGATTTCAACAAGCAGTGTCACCAACACCAGACACCCAAGTTTTAAATTAGCCTTGAATTCAGTTATTTATATTTTTCATTTTTCATTTTCTTTAATGTAGGATTAATATTTCATATTTAAGTGTTTTACGTTCTATATTTTCTACATAATAAAGTGTTTATGTTTGTCTGTTATTATTTCTTTTTCTATTCACTAATTTTCCTGAGGAGGAGCCAGCCTGGGTAATACTGTCTGAAGTTGTTACAGGGCTGAATAAGCCTTCACACTTGAGGAAAGAGCAAAGGACAGAGAATATGAGTTAAGAGAGAGAGAAAAGGATCGCGAGCTCGAACAAACTCGCCTTGAATTAGAGAATAAGAAGTTAACTTTCTCACAACAGCAATTAGATGAAGGAGTAATGGAACAACGTGCAGCTAGTGCACATATTCCAACACCTAATTTACCTCCCTTCACAGAGGGAGAAGACATAACTTCATACATTATCAGGTTTGAAAATACCACTACCCTCTGTGAATGGCCTGCTGACACCTGGGCTACCAGGTTAGGAATGTTATTTTCTGGTACTGCTTTGAATATCTATGCAACTTTGTCGCAGGATATCATATGTAATTATAACCTACTAAAGAAGGAAATCCTTAAAGCATATCAAAAAGCCACTAATTCTTACAGGAAAGATTTCAGGTATGCCACCTTACAGCCTGGCCAGAACTTTCAACAGTTACAGGTAACACTCTTTCGTTTGTTCGACTTTTGGATAGATAGTTCAGGAATTGATCACAGTTATGAATCTCTTAGAGACTTCATGGTTGCTGACCAGTTCCTGACAGCTCTTCCTCACCAGATACGAACATTCATTAGAGAACGTAACCTGATTAAAGCTGAGGAAGTTGCTGAGGCTGCTGACCTGTATGCTGAGGCTCACAATTTCTATAAAGACCTAAAGGGATCGAACCCTAAGGGTAAGGGTTCATCAGACCTTAAGAAATCAAAGCCTCTAGTGGAAAGTAAAATGACTTCTTTTATTCCTGTTTGTCATTTGTGTGGTGTTAAGGGACATAAACGTCCAGTTTGTCCTTCTAAGACGGTCCAAAAAGTTGGAAGATGTTTTAAAGACTGTAATGACCAAGCACTCTTCTGTTCAGGAGCAGTTAATGGACTTAATGTATCTACCATTTTACGAGACACTGGATGCACATGTATAGTAATTTCTGATAAGCTGTTCCCTAATCTTAAAGAAACTCGTTCCTCTGCTATACTTTCAGACTACTTGGGCCGTACAGACACTTTTCCTACCATCCGTTGTTACATTAGGTCTAAATGGTTCACAGGTTGGTCTGAAGCCGTACTAGCTCCCATCACTTCTTGCTCCGTACTAATAGGTAATGTAAAAGGTGCCATTCTTCCTTCTGAGGTTGACCTTTCATCACCAAAGATGGATATCAGTGTTTCAGATCCTCTTCCGGTAGAGTCGGACAAGCCCCTCGAAAGTTTAGATGAGACAATGTCTCGTGAGATTCATGTGAGATTAAAAACCAGTGATGCTACTCTCGAAAGCGAGGTAGTAGGATCACCGGTTCACTTGTTAGATGAAAGTGAAGATATCACCTCCGATACCATAAATGTCTTGACTAGGGCTCAGACCAAAGCCCATGCTTCCCCTACTGTCCATCCTTTGATTTTCCCTGACTTTAAGCCTTTAGACATATCGAAGGACTCCTTTGTCAATTTACAACGTAATTGTCCTTCTCTTCAGTATTGCCATAATGCCGGTAAACAAAATCAAGTTATCCAAAGGAAAAACTTTTCATATAAATTTGAATATATAAAAGGTATCTTGTACAAGTCAGTATTCAAATTAAATTCAGATGAGACAGACTATTCCATCTTAGTTATTCCAAGTCAATGCAGAGAGACTGTTCTTAAAATGGCTCATGACCTGCCAGTGGCCGGACATTTCTCGCATCGTAAAACTTTAAATAAAATTAGGGAAACCTATTTTTGGCCTAAAATGTCCTCAGATGTCACTACTTATTGTAGATCGTGTAAAGTTTGCCAACTGTCATCCTCCCGAGGTACCAGGCGAGTACCTATGGTCAAAATGCCAGTCTTTACGGTACCTTTTGAAAGAGTAGCTATTGACATCGTTGGTCCTTTATCTCCACTTTCATCTGGGGGACATAGATATATATTAACATTAGTTGATTATCCTTCGAGTTTCCCTGAAGCCGTTCCCTTAAAGACCATTAACTACTACAGAGGTGGCTGAAGCCCTTTTGTCCATCTTCTCCAGGGTGGGCATCCCTAGAGAAATTTTGTCTGACCGTGGGACACAATTCACATCTGACTTAATGCAACATCTATACCAACTTCTGGGAGTGAAGCCTCTCCTCACCACACCCTATCATCCCAGCTGTAATGGGAGGATTGAGCGCCAGCATTCGATTCTCAAGTCCATTTTAAGGAAATTTTGCTCCCTTAAACCTAAGGAGTGGCATCGTTACCTACCCTGTGCTTTGTTTGCCATGAGGGAAGTTCCCAGTGACTCTTTGGGGTTTTCACCTTTTGAACTTCTCTGTGGTAGACAGCCCAGAGGTCCACTGTCCATCCTTCATGACTTATGGACTAATGAGGAGGTAAATGTTGAGGTTCAGTCTTCTTACCAGTTTCTCCTTGACCTTAGATCCAAACTTGAGGAGACCTCTGACATAGTTTCGAAAAACCTAAGTTTGTCAATGGACCAGTACAAAACCTATTTTGATTCCAAAAGTCAGAGGAGAAGTTTTAACGTAGGGGATGAAGTTGTTGTACTTTTGCCGATTAAATCAAATAAATTATTAGTAGCATGGAAAGGTCCGTATCAGGTATTAAAAATTTGTGGGAAAGTTGACTACCTCATAGAAGTCAAAGGGAAACCTAAGCTTTATCATATCAACATCCTTAAGAAATATTACCTAAGAAATTCGGTTAACTGCTTAATAACTTTGACTTAGTTTTTCCACACGAACTTGATAAGACAACTGAAGAATGTAAAGTGTGCGTAATTGATACCTCTAACTTAGACTATGATGAAGAACTACATGACTTGGTGACTCTTGACCACTCGGATGCAACCAACATTAATATTAATGAATCTTTGGATGACCATAAGAGACATGAACTACTTCAATGTGTGAGTAACTTTTCAGACGTCTTTACTGATATTCCAGGTGTTACCTCCACGGTAGTCCATAAGATTGACTTAGTGACGGACAATCCTATCAAACGAAAATTATACCCAGTTCCAGTTCGCCTTAGGGATTCATTTGACCGAGAGGTAGACAAATTATTAAAACTAAAGATCATTGAACCTTCAGTATCTTCATATTGTTCACCAGTAGTCATGGTTAAGAAGGAGGATAATTCATATAGACTTGCTATTGACTTCAGAGGCCTTAATGCTATAACTCGGTGGGATGCTGAGCCTATGCCCTTAATAGATAGAGATCTACACAAATTTTATGACTCTTCCTTCTTTTCAGAGATTGATATTGCGCAGGCATATCATCAAGTAATGTTAGATCCTTCTTCTAAGCAGTACACCGCTTTTCCTACACACCAAGGACTGATGCAGTATAGAACTATGCCCTTCGGTTTGGTAACTGCCTGTGCTACCTACGTGAGACTGATGAGAAAGGTCTTGGGTAATATGCCAAATGTTTCAGTTTATTTTGATAACATTTACGTAATGACATCTACATGGGGCGAACATATCCAAACATTAACATCAGTTTTGCGTAGGTTACGCTCACATGGCCTCACTGCCAAGCCCAAGAAATGCTTCCTTGGGTATAACAAGATTAGATATCTTGGACTGATACTTTCTAATAACTCTCTGCAGCCTCTCCCCAGTAAGATCAAAGCTTTATTAGAATTTAAATTCCCCAAAACCAAGAAGCTCATGCGAAGCTTTCTTGGTTCTGTAAATTTTTATGCACGGTTTATCCCGAACCTTACTGATCTTACAGGCATCTTATCCGACTTTCTTAAAAAGTCTGTGAAGGAACCTCTTGAACTTTCGGCGAAGCTCGGGAGAAGTTTAATGATATTAAAAGCATCTTTTCCAAAGACCCTGTACTTAAGATTCCTGATATTAATAAAACATTTTGTTTGAGAACTGATGCCTCCAATACTGGCTTAGGTGCGGTGTTACTACAATACCATGATGGTACTCCCTTCATTGTATGCTTCCTAAGCCGGAAACTCCTTCCCGCAGAAACAAGATACTCCACAATAGAAAAGGAATGTTTAGCCCTTGTGTGGGGTATCTCCAAACTTAAATTTTATTTGCTGGGAAAAGAATTCATTTTAGAAACGGACCACAAACCTTTGATATACCTAGAAACTTTTAAGGGAACCAACAGTCGCCTCTTGAGGTGGACATTGGCACTCCAGGCTTTTAAGTTCCATATTGTGTATATCAATGGTTCATCCAATTATTTCTCTGACTGGTTAAGTCGTGACAGTCAGTAGAAGATTTGTTGCCTTACGTGACTTCCACATGTTAGAACTTTTTCCTCGCCTATTCTTCTTATACTCCTTGACTATAAGTCTTGGTATGGGGGAGTGTGAGGGAAAAGTTCAATAGATAGGAGTAGCAATATAGTAACAATAGTTTCATTACCTGCTACTAGTTAAGGTAGGGTAAGTGAAGCTCCCGCCTTTCTTCCCCCTCCCCGAAAGTGATAGTTTCATTGCCGGCTACTAGTTAAGGTAGGGTAAGTCACGCTCCCGTTTACCCGCCTTTTCTCCCCCACCCCTAAAGTGATAGTTTGATTGCCGGCTGCTTGTTAACATAGGGTCAGTCTAGCTATGCTATCCCTTCCCCTCTCTCTCCCCCCCCCCGAAAGGTGACGTATGGGGCTCTGGTCAAACAGTAAATCACTAGACTCGCAGTTCCCAACACTACTGTAAGTACATGCCTGCCTTGTATTCTAGTGGATTTATTGGTTAAAAGTTTCACTTTTGACCAATAATAAACTTAGTCCTTTCAGTCTTGCTCTAGGTTGACTGTTGTAATAGTCACCACGTCTTTTGAGTAATGTACACTGCCATGGAGAGTGATTATTTAAGCAGTGGGTAACCTGTCTATCTTTTCAGCTTGGATGACAGTGAGGGTCACCTGTCAATCAACGAGAAGAAAAGGAGAAGGACTAACGTCCAGAGACTTCCCCATTTTGCATTTAAGTACCTGTGCACCTGTATGAAATTGCAGGACGTAACCCCACATCATTGCAGCGGTAAAGAACCTGCTTTCCTGTCATCGGGATACTACTCACGGCGTTAATCTGTGAAGAACTAGCCAGTGGTGGTCACCAACACCTTCGACCCCTCCCCCCCCCCCATCATCAGCAACGGCTACGATTTCAACAAGCAGTGTCACCAACACCAGACACCCAAGTGTTAAATTAGCGTTGAATTCAGTTATCATTTATATTTTTCCTTTTTCATTTTCTTTAATGTGGGATTAATATTTCATATTTAAGTGTTTTACATTTTATATTTTCTACATAATAAAGTGCTTATGTTTGTCTGTTATTATTTCTTTTTCTATTCACTAATTTTCCTGAGGAGGAGCCAGCCTGGGTAATACTGTCTAAAGTTGTTACAGGGCTGAGTAAGCCTTCACAATCACTAACGTGTATAGTATGCAAGGTCATGGAGACGATCATCAGGAGGAGAGTGGTGGAGCACCTGGAAAGAAACAAGTGTATAATTGACAACCAGCACGGTTTCAGGGAAGGAAAATCCTGTGTCACAAACCTACTAGAGTTTTATGACAAGGTGACAGAAGTAAGACAAGAGAGAGAGGGGTTTATCGACTGCATTTTTTTGGACTGCAAGAAGGCCTTCGACACAGTTCCTCAAAAGAGGTTACTGCAAAAGCTAGAGGATCAGGCACACATAACAGGAAAGGCACTGCAATGGATCAGGGAATACCTGACAGGGAGGCAACAACGAGTCATGGTACGTGACGAGGTGTCAGAGTGGGCGCCTGTAACAAGTGTGGTTCCACAGGGGTCAGTCCTAGGACCTGTGCTGTTTTTGGTATATGTGAATGACATAACGGAAGGGATAGACTCAGAAGTGTTCTTGTTTGCAGATGATGTGAAGTTAATGTGAAAAATCAAATCGGATGAGGATCAGGCAGGACTACAAAGAGACCTGGACAGGCTTCAAGCCTGATCCAGCAACTGGCTCCTTGAATTTAACCCTGCCAAATGCAAAGTCATGAAGATTGGGGAAGGGCAAAGAAGACCGCATACACAATATAGTTTAGATGGCCAAAGACTGCAAACCTCACTCAAGGAAAGAGATCTGGGGGTGAGTATAACACCGAGCATATCTCCTGAGGCGCACATCAATCAGATAACTGCTGCAGCATACGGGCGCTTGGCAAACCTACGGATAGCGTTTCGATACCTCAGTAAGGATTCGTTTAAGACTCTGTATACCATTTACGTCAGGCCCATACTGGAGTATGCAGCACCAGTTTGGAATCCACACCTAGTCAAGCACGTCAAGAAATTAGAGAAAGTGCAAAGGTTTGCAACAAGACTAGTCCCAGAGCTACGGGGATTGTCCTACGAAGAAAGGTTGAGGGAAATCAGCCTGACGACACTGGAGGACAGTAGGGTCAGGGGAGACATGATAACGACTTATAAAATACTGCGCAGAATAGACAAGGTGGACAAAGACGGGATGTTCCAGAGAAAGGACACAGACACAAGAGGTCACAATTGGAAGTTGAAGACTCAGATGAATCAAAGGGATGTTAGGAAGTATTTCTTCAGTCATAGAGTAGTCAGGCAGTGGAATAGCCTAGAAAGTGACGTAGTGGAGGCGGGAACCATACATAGTTTTAAGGCGAGGTATGATAGAGCTCATGGGGCAGGGTGAGAGAGGACCTAGTAGCCATCAGCGAAGAGGCGGGGCCAGGAGCTGTGAATCGACCCCTGCAACCACAAATAGGTGAGTACAAATAGGTGAGTACACACAGACACACACACACACACACACACACACACACATATACACACATTCCTCTCTCCCTTACAACTAACCCTACCTACCCACATGCATATCATCCTCACTTTCTCTCTCTCTCTCTCTCTCGCTCTTTCCCCTCTTTGTTTTCTCTTCCTCTCCCTCCCTCCCCATGTCCCCCATTCCCCTCTTTTTTCCTTCCTCCCTTTCACTCCTTTTCCCTCTAGCCCAGCTTCCCACTCTTTCTCCACCGCTCCATCACTCTACATATCCCTCTCCCCATCTCCCTCCCCCTTTACAACTCTCCACTCTCCCTCCCCCGACACACACACACACAAATACAACACATAACCCATTAAAACAAATGGTGGCTCAGAGGGGAAGTCAAAGGCCCAGGGGACGAGAAGAGAATGGCTATGGTAAGGAAGAATTGATGGAAGAGCAATGTAAAATGATGGAACGAGAGTGGGAGAATAAACTAGGTGAGTTTTCTGCGAAAATGGAGAAAAGGATGGAGGCAGAGCTTTCTGTGAAATTGGAAAAGAGGTTGGAGGAGGAGAAGAAGAAATGGAATCACAAGTTGAAGCTGCAGTAGCCAGGATAACAGCTTTAGAATATGAGGTAAATAGGCTGAAGCGAGTTATAGGGGTATGGACCAGAAGAGACATAGCATCTGAAGCTGGTACACCCCAATGAACAAGAAGCTCAACGGAAAGGAAGGAGACATAACTTTTGCTAAGGCTCTTTCAGCCCACCAAGCACGGCCGAGGAATGAACGAGAGGAAAACTGCTGGGAGCAGGGATGGTTGTAGGTGAGGGAGCTGAGGGTGGAGGGGGTGATAGGTCATATGCAGAGGCATGACCATGCCACCAAGAGCTTCAGGAAAACATGAAGGAGAAATTGGCCATGTACAAATAGGAACCAGAGACACAAAAGGAGAGGCAATGTGAGGAGGAGAGCGAGAAGTCAGTGTGTATTCACGGGCTTCAGGAGAGCAAGTTAAGGACACACAGTGAAAGACAGCAGGAGGAAAGACAGAAGATTGAAAACATCATCAAAGAAATAGGCAAAAAGGACATGTCTGATATAGTAAATTTTCAGAGAATACAGGGGTACTTGAAGGGAAGAAAATGGCCGGTCAAGCTAATTTTCAAGACAGAAACAGTGCGAAACAGGATCCTGCAAGAGAAACCACGGCTGAAGGAATTGTCAGTAAACAAGAGGGTGTTCCTAGGCTGAGACAGAACAAAAACAGAATGACAGCAGCAGTGAAAGGGAACAAGGACAGAAACAGCAGAGGACAACAAGAGTAGGGCAGAACAACAAGAACAAACTTAAACAGAACCATCCCCAGAACTCCACAACCAAACACACTATCCCAACATAGACCACAATCCATACTTACAGTCCCCACTCCACACTACACTGCAGAGTCTCGCAACACAAACACAGTGATGGAGAGAAAACTGAAGGTATGGTACACCACTGCTGATGGAATAATGAATAAGTGGGAGGAGTGGCTCGAAAGAGTTAAAGAGACATCACCGGACATCATAGCCTTCACTGAAACCAAGTTCACGGGGATGATAACAGATGCCATCTTTCCAACGGGATATCAGATCCTGAGGAAAGACAGCCGGAACTGAGGGGTGGAGGAGTGACACTGATGATCAAAAACTGGTAGGATTTTGAGGAGCTGGGGAAAGGAGACAGAGGAGAAGCAGGAGATTACATAATAGGAACGCTTCAGTCTGGAGGTTCCAAGGTGGTAATTGCAGTGATGTATGACCCACCATAGAATAGCAGGAGGCCAAGGCAAGAATATGGTGAGAGTAATAGAGCAATGGTTGAGACACTGGCTGAAGTGGCCAAAAGGGCTCATGCGAGCAGGGCAAAGGTACTAACATAGGTGGATTCAACTACATGGAAATCGATTGGGAAAACTTGGAGCCACATGGGGGCCAAGAAACGGGGATGGCTAAGATGATGAAGGCGATACTGGAAAACTTCATGTACCAACACATATGGGACACTACCAGAGAGAGAAAAGAGGATGAACCAGCAAGACTGGACCTAGTATTCACATTGAGTAATGCAGATATTGAGGACATCACATATGAAAGACCCCTTGGGGCCAGTGATCATGTGGCTCAGAGAGTCGAATATATAGCAGAGTTACAAGTGGAGAGGCAAGAAGGAAGGGCAGGACGAATGAAGCCAAACTACAGGAAAGGGAACTACATAGGCATGAAGAATTTCCTGCACAGGGTTCAGTGGGACAGTGAGCTGGCAGGGAAGTCAGTAAACGTGATGATGGAGTATGTGACAACCGTATGCAAGGAAGCTGAGGAGAGGTTTGTATCCAAGGGTAAAAGGAATAACGAAGAAACCTGGATTAACCCTTGGATCACCCAAAGGTGCAGGGAGGCCAAAACCAAGTGTGGTAGGGAATGGAAGAAATATAGAAGGCAAAGGACCCAGAAAAATAAGGAGAGCAGTAGTAGAGCCAGATATGAATATGCACAGGTAAAAAAGGGAGGCCCAAAGACAATACGAGAATGACCTAGCAGCGAAAGCAAAATTTAACCCAAAGCTGTTGTACAGCCACGTCAGGAGGAAAACAATAGTCAAGGAACAGGTAATCAGACTGACGAAGGAAGGGGGGGCGATCACAAGATACGACTGCAAAGTATGTAAGGAGCTCAATATGAGATTCAAAGAAGTGTTCACGGAGGAGACAGAAGTGACTCCAGAAAGACTGAGAGGTGGGGCACACCATCAAGTGTTGGACACAATACATACAAGCAAGAAAGAAGTGAAGAGACTGCCTGAGAGAGAGAGCAGAGGCACTATGTGTACCACTAACAACAGTCTTCAACACATCTATCAAAACAAGGAGACTACCTGTGATATGGAAGACAGAAATGTATTCCCAATTTTTAAAAAGGAGACAGACACGAAGCAATAACTACAGACCAGTGTCACTGACATTTATAGTATGCAAAGTCATGGAGAAGATTATCAGGTGATGAGTGGTGGAGCACATAGAAAGGAATGAGCCTTTCAACGACAGCCAGCACAGTTTAAGAGACAGAAAGCCCTGTCTCACCAACCTACTTGAGTTCTGTGACAGGGCGACAGCAGTGCAGTAAGGCAAGCGAGAGAAGGGTGGGTAGACTGCGTTTTCTTGGATCGTAAGAAGGCATTTGACATGCTTCCACACAAGAGATTAGTGAAAAAACTGTAGAACCAGGCAGGGATAACAAGGAAGACACTGCAATGGAACAGGGGATACCTGTCAGGAAGACAACAGTGAGTTATAGTAATGGTGAGGTGTCAGATTGGGCTCCTGTGACGAACTGTGTTCCACAGGGGTCAGTCCTAGGATCAGTGCTGCTTCTGGCATTTGTGAAAGGCATGAATGGCTTCAAAGACAGAGTACAGTCTAGGGAGGCCAGAGACTACAAACCTCACTCAAGGAAAAGGGTCTTGGGGTGAGTATAACAGCGGGCATCTCCTGAGGCGCACGTCAACCAAATAACTGCTGCAGCATATGGGCGCCTAGCAAACCTAAGAACATCTTAATAAGGAATCGTTCAGGATTCTGTGCTCTGTGTATGTTAGGCCCATATTGGAGTATGCGGCACCAGTTTGAAACCCACACCTAGCCAAGCACGTAAAGAAACTAGAGAAAATGCAAAGGTTTGTGACAAAACTAGTCCTGGAGCTAAAGGGCATGTTCTACGAGAAGAGGTCAAGGGAAATCGACCTGACAGGAGAGATAGAGGGGATATGATAACGACATATAAAATACTTGGAGGAATCGACAAGAGACAGGATGTTCCAGAGATGGGACACAGCAACAAGGGTTCACTGTTGGAAGTTGAAGACCCAGATGAATCACAGGGATGTTGGTAAGTATTTCTTCACTTACAGAGTTCTCAGGAAGTGGAATAGTCTCGGAAGTGATGTAATAGATGCAGGATCCATACATAGGTTTAAGAAGATGTATGATAAAGCAGGAAAAGTGACCTGTTCCTTCTCTCAGAACTCATGAAGAGATACTCTCTGGAAGCCTTTCTTCCTTAACTGAAAATACCTCCTTAAACCGTAAATTGAGCTCCTCACTTACTTCTCAGTCACTTCGTGTGATCTCCCCTCCTTCCTTCCTCACCCTGATTACCTGGTCCCTGACTACTGTTTTACTCTTGTTGTGGCTTAACATCAGCTTTGGGTCAGATACCTTTCGATGCTGTGTCATTCTCATATTTCCGATAGATCTCCTTCCTTATTCGTTTCCGGCTCTTCGACTTATCTCCTTATTTTCCTGGTTCCTTTCTCTATAGTACATTTTCCATGCTCTAGTCACTTAGCTTTGGCCGCTCTACACTTTCGAGAGAACCAAGAGCTCGTTTTGGTCTTCCCATTATTTATGTTGCTCTTAAGTACAAACTTCTCTGCCTACCTGCTCTTTGAGGTCACATAACCCGCCATTTCATTTACTGTTTTTCTCTCCGGTTCCCTTTCCCACTTTTCCTTAAGCAGAAAGATCCTCATGCCATTTTTTACCTCACTTTTATAGTCTGGTTTCTTCTGTCCTTCTCATGTCTCTTCACTCAACATTGTTTACTCTTCCATCAGTCTATTGAAAATTTTTGAAGAGCTCATTTTTAAGGCAGTTCGGCGTATTCATCAAGTTCGGCTCATTAGGCACGATATTTTCAGATATATTTGAAGAAAATAGCAGCCAGGCTATGTTTCTTACATTGGTTTATGTGTGGCCAGCAGTAATAGCCTGATTCAGCAACCCCTGATCTACCACGAGGCCTGGTCATGGACCAGGCAGCGGAGGCATTGACCCACGGAACAGCCTCCAGGTATGCTCCAGGCATGATCCAGGTATATCGAAATAAACATGGGTATCTACTATGTTTCCAGTCTTTGTTAGTGGGATGGCTATGACGAGAGGTTTATAACCATCTATTTTTCTGCTGTCCTCACAACACTGTCCTCCTCCCACAACACTGCCCCTATCCCCACAACGCTGCCCCTCTCCTCATAACACTGGCTCTCTCCTCACAACACTGCCCCTCTCCCTACAACACTGCCCCTCTCCCCACAACACTGCCTCTCTCCTCATAACACTGCCCCTCTCCCCACAACATTGCCCCTATCCCCACAACGCTGCCCCTCTCCTCATAATACTGGCTCTATCCTCACAACACTGCCCCTCTCCCCACAATACTGCCCCTCTCCCCACAACACTGCCCCTCTCCTCATAACACAGGTCCTATCCTCAAAACATTGCCCCTCTCTTCACAACGCTGCCCCTCTCCTCATAACACTGGCCCTATCCTCACAACACTGCCCCTCTCCCCACAACACTGCCCCTCTCCTCATAACACAGGTCCTATCCTCACAACACTGCCCCTCTCCCCACAACACTGCCCCTCTCCTCATAACACAGGTCCTATCCTCACAACACTGCCCCTCTCCCCATAACACTGCCTATATCCCCACAACACTGCCCCTCTCCCCATAACACTGCCTATATCCCCACAACACTGCCCCTCTCCTCATAACACTGCCTATATCCCCACAACACTGCCCCTCTCCTCATAACACTGGCCCTATCCTCACAACACTGCCCCTCTCCCCAAAACACTGCCCCTCTCCTCATAACACAGGTCCTATCCTCACAACATTTCCCCTCTCCCCACAACACTGCCCCTCTCCTCATAACACTGGGCCTATCCTCAAAACACTGCCCCGCTCCCCACAGCACTACCCCTCTCCTCACAACACTGGTCCTATCCTCACAACACTGCCCCTCTCCCCATAACACTGCCTATATCCCCACAACGCTACCCCTTTCCCCATAACACTGCCTATATCCCCACAACACTGCCCCTCTCACCATAACACTGCCTATATTCCCACAACACTGCCCCTCTCCCCATAATACTGCCTATATCCCCACAACACTACCCCTTTCCCCATAACACTGCCTATATCCCCACAACACTGCCCCTCTCCCCATTACACTGCTTATATCCCCACAACACTGCCCCTCTCCCCATAACACTGCCTATATCCCCACAACACTGCCCCTCTCTCCACAACACTGCCTATATCCCCACAACACTGCCCCTCTCCCCATAATACTGCCTATATCCCCACAACACTACCCCTCTCCCCATAACACTGCCTATATACCCACAACACTGCCCCTCTCCCCACAACACTGCCTATATCCCCACAACACTGCCCCTCTCCCCATAACACTGCCTATATCCCCACAACACTGCCCCTCTCCCCATAACACTGCCTATATCCCCACAACACTGCCTCTCATTAATTAGTTTCTCTCCCCTTCCCGTCATTTGAAGTCATCTGTTCCTATCCCAGTTATGTGAACAGTTTATACAGAGTTCATTGTTAAATATGTGCAGGGAATGAACCAGTGATTTAGACAAGATTACTCGTCCCCCTTTGTATATCAATTCATCGCTATATGTCTTGTCCCATTCTTTCTTCCCAACTCTCTGGTTTCCCTCTTCCCCTCCCACGTTTCCTTTCTCATCCTTTGCTTTCCTATTCCTACACCATCACTTGACTCCCTCTCATGCTGTGCTCCTTCCCTTTCTCTTTCCTACTTGATTCTCTTCCATATTCTCTTCTTCGCCTTTTCTCGGTTAACTGTCTCACTTTGATTGTCCCTTCTTCGTCTCTTGACTTATTTTGTTGGTTTCCCGGCCACGTCCCTCCTTACTTCCACTACTCTGTTTCCTGACCCCCTCCCCCCCCCCCACTTTTCCTTTCAGGGATCCTTCACTTCCTCCTTTCTTCTTTCCCTGTTTTTCCATGATCATTCCTTTTGTTCTCCTATGCCTAATTTCCAAACCATTCCAGCGCCCCCTTCCCTTCCGCTCGGAAATTAACCAGAATCATTTATTTACATTTTGCAGAAGCCCGAAAATTTACTGCCCCACCACTTCTTTCCCTTTCATCCTACTTGTCCTCTTCGCCTCCTCCTTTTTTCCTCTCATCTCTTTCCTTCTCTCCTCTTTGTCTTTCCCATCTCTTTTCTCTTTTTCTTTCACATTTAACAGATAATTCTAGTTCTGCATTATCTGTTTATTAAGTTTGCAATGACGTAATAAATATTATATCCTCTCCCTTAATATTAAGTAGTTCTCTGAGTATCTTCTGAGACAAGCCAAAATATCCGCCTTAATATTACGTAGTTCTCTGAGTATCTTCTGAGACAAGCCAAAATATCCGCCTTAATATTACGTAGTTCTCTGAGTATCTTCTGAGACAAGCCAAAATATCCGCCTTAATATTACGTATTTCTCTGAGTATCTTCTGAGACAAGCCAAAATATCCGCCTTAATATTACGTAGTTCTCTGAGTATCTTCTGAGACAAGCCAAAATATCCGCCTTAATATTACGTAGTTCTCTGAGTATCTTCTGAGACAAGCCAAAATATCCGCCTTAATATTACGTAGTTCTCTGAGTATCTTCTGAGACAAGCCAAAATATCCGCCTTAATATTACGTAGTTCTCTGAGTATCTTCTGAGACAAGCCAAAATATCCGCCTTAATATTACGTAGTTCTCTGAGTATCTTCTGAGACAAGCCAAAATATCCGCCTTAATATTACGTAGTTCTCTGAGTATCTTCTGAGACAAGCCAAAATATCCGCCTTAATATTACGTAGTTCTCTGAGTATCTTCTGAGACAAGCCAAAATATCCGCCTTAATATTACGTAGTTTTCTGAGTATCTTCTGAGACAAGCCAAAATATCCGCCTTAATATTACGTAGTTCTCTGAGTATCTTCTGAGACAAGCCAAAATATCCGCCTTAATATTACGTAGTTTTCTGAGTATCTTCTGAGACAAGCCAAAATATCCGCCTTAATATTACGTAGTTCTCTGAGTATCTTCTGAGACAAGCCAAAATATCCGCCTTAATATTACGTAGTTCTCTGAGTATCTTCTGAGACAAGCCAAAATATCCGCCTTAATATTACGTAGTTCTCTGAGTATCTTCTGAGACAAGCCAAAATATCCGCCTTAATATTACGTAGTTCTCTGAGTATCTTCTGAGACAAGCCAAAATATCCGCCTTAATATTACGTAGTTCTCTGAGTATCTTCTGAGACAAGCCAAAATATCCGCCTTAATATTACGTAGTTCTCTGAGTATCTTCTGAGACAAGCCAAAATATCCGCCTTAATATTACGTAGTTCTCTGAGTATCTTCTGAGACAAGCCAAAATATCCGCCTTAATATTACGTAGTTCTCTCAGTATCTTCTGAGACAAGCCAAAATATCCGCCTTAATATTACGTAGTTCTCTCAGTATCTTCTGAGACAAGCCAAAATATCCGCCTTAATATTACGTAGTTCTCTCAGTATCTTCTGAGACAAGCCAAAATATCCGCCTTAATATTACGTAGTTCTCTGAGTATCTTCTGAGACAAGCCAAAATATCCGCCTTAATATTACGTAGTTCTCTGAGTATCTTCTGAGACAAGCCAAAATATCCGCCTTAATATTACGTAGTTCTCTCAGTATCTTCTGAGACAAGCCAAAATATCCGCCTTAATATTACGTAGTTCTCTGAGTATCTTCTGAGACAAGCCAAAATATCCGCCTTAATATTACGTAGTTCTCTGAGTATCTTCTGAGACAAGCCAAAATATCCGCCTTAATATTACGTAGTTCTCTGAGTATCTTCTGAGACAAGCCAAAATATCCGCCTTAATATTACGTAGTTCTCTGAGTATCTTCTGAGACAAGCCAAAATATCCGCCTTAATATTACGTAGTTCTCTGAGTATCTTCTGAGACAAGCCAAAATATCCGCCTTAATATTACGTAGTTCTCTGAGTATCTTCTGAGACAAGCCAAAATATCCGCCTTAATATTACGTAGTTCTCTGAGTATCTTCTGAGACAAGCCAAAATATCCGCCTTAATATTACGTAGTTCTCTGAGTATCTTCTGAGACAAGCCAAAATATCCGCCTTAATATTACGTAGTTCTCTGAGTATCTTCTGAGACAAGCCAAAATATCCGCCTTAATATTACGTAGTTCTCTGAGTATCTTCTGAGACAAGCCAAAATATCCGCCTTAATATTACGTAGTTCTCTGAGTATCTTCTGAGACAAGCCAAAATATCCGCCTTAATATTACGTAGTTCTCTGAGTATCTTCTGAGACAAGCCAAAATATCCGCCTTAATATTACGTAGTTCTCTGAGTATCTTCTGAGACAAGCCAAAATATCCGCCTTAATATTACGTAGTTCTCTCAGTATCTTCTGAGACAAGCCAAAATATCCGCCTTAATATTACGTAGTTCTCTGAGTATCTTCTGAGACAAGCCAAAATATCCGCCTTAATATTACGTAGTTCTCTGAGTATCTTCTGAGACAAGCCAAAATATCCGCCTTAATATTACGTAGTTCTCTGAGTATCTTCTGAGACAAGCCAAAATATCCGCCTTAATATTACGTAGTTCTCTGAGTATCTTCTGAGACAAGCCAAAATATCCGCCTTAATATTACGTAGTTCTCTGAGTATCTTCTGAGACAAGCCAAAATATCCGCCTTAATATTACGTAGTTCTCTCAGTATCTTCTGAGACAAGCCAAAATATCCGCCTTAATATTACGTAGTTCTCTGAGTATCTTCTGAGACAAGCCAAAATATCCGCCTTAATATTACGTAGTTCTCTGAGTATCTTCTGAGACAAGCCAAAATATCCGCCTTAATATTACGTAGTTCTCTCAGTATCTTCTGAGACAAGCCAAAATATCCGCCTTAATATTACGTAGTTCTCTGAGTATCTTCTGAGACAAGCCAAAATATCCGCCTTAATATTACGTAGTTCTCTGAGTATCTTCTGAGACAAGCCAAAATATCCGCCTTAATATTACGTAGTTCTCTGAGTATCTTCTGAGACAAGCCAAAATATCCGCCTTAATATTACGTAGTTCTCTGAGTATCTTCTGAGACAAGCCAAAATATCCGCCTTAATATTACGTAGTTCTCTGAGTATCTTCTGAGACAAGCCAAAATATCCGCCTTAATATTACGTAGTTCTCTGAGTATCTTCTGAGACAAGCCAAAATATCCGCCTTAATATTACGTAGTTCTCTGAGTATCTTCTGAGACAAGCCAAAATATCCGCCTTAATATTACGTAGTTCTCTGAGTATCTTCTGAGACAAGCCAAAATATCCGCCTTAATATTACGTAGTTCTCTGAGTATCTTCTGAGACAAGCCAAAATATCCGCCTTAATATTACGTAGTTCTCTGAGTATCTTCTGAGACAAGCCAAAATATCCGCCTTAATATTACGTAGTTCTCTGAGTATCTTCTGAGACAAGCCAAAATATCCGCCTTAATATTACGTAGTTCTCTGAGTATCTTCTGAGACAAGCCAAAATATCCGCCTTAATATTACGTAGTTCTCTGAGTATCTTCTGAGACAAGCCAAAATATCCGCCTTAATATTACGTAGTTCTCTGAGTATCTTCTGAGACAAGCCAAAATATCCGCCTTAATATTACGTAGTTCTCTGAGTATCTTCTGAGACAAGCCAAAATATCCGCCTTAATATTACGTAGTTCTCTGAGTATCTTCTGAGACAAGCCAAAATATCCGCCTTAATATTACGTAGTTCTCTGAGTATCTTCTGAGACAAGCCAAAATATCCGCCTTAATATTACGTAGTTCTCTGAGTATCTTCTGAGACAAGCCAAAATATCCGCCTTAATATTTCGTAGTTCTCTGAGTATCTTCTGAGACAAGCCAAAATATCCGCCTTAATATTACGTAGTTCTCTGAGTATCTTCTGAGACAAGCCAAAATATCCGCCTTAATATTACGTAGTTCTCTGAGTATCTTCTGAGACAAGCCAAAATATCCGCCTTAATATTACGTAGTTCTCTGAGTATCTTCTGAGACAAGCCAAAATATCCGCCTTAATATTACGTAGTTCTCTGAGTATCTTCTGAGACAAGCCAAAATATCCGCCTTAATATTACGTAGTTCTCTGAGTATCTTCTGAGACAAGCCAAAATATCCGCCTTAATATTACGTAGTTCTCTGAGTATCTTCTGAGACAAGCCAAAATATCCGCCTTAATATTACGTAGTTCTCTGAGTATCTTCTGAGACAAGCCAAAATATCCGCCTTAATATTACGTAGTTCTCTGAGTATCTTCTGAGACAAGCCAAAATATCCGCCTTAATATTACGTAGTTCTCTGAGTATCTTCTGAGACAAGCCAAAATATCCGCCTTAATATTACGTAGTTCTCTGAGTATCTTCTGAGACAAGCCAAAATATCCGCCTTAATATTACGTAGTTCTCTGAGTATCTTCTGAGACAAGCCAAAATATCCGCCTTAATATTACGTAGTTCTCTGAGTATCTTCTGAGACAAGCCAAAATATCCGCCTTAATATTACGTAGTTCTCTGAGTATCTTCTGAGACAAGCCAAAATATCCGCCTTAATATTACGTAGTTCTCTGAGTATCTTCTGAGACAAGCCAAAATATCCGCCTTAATATTACGTAGTTCTCTGAGTATCTTCTGAGACAAGCCAAAATATCCGCCTTAATATTACGTAGTTCTCTGAGTATCTTCTGAGACAAGCCAAAATATCCGCCTTAATATTACGTAGTTCTCTGAGTATCTTCTGAGACAAGCCAAAATATCCGCCTTAATATTACGTAGTTCTCTGAGTATCTTCTGAGACAAGCCAAAATATCCGCCTTAATATTACGTAGTTCTCTGAGTATCTTCTGAGACAAGCCAAAATATCCGCCTTAATATTACGTAGTTCTCTGAGTATCTTCTGAGACAAGCCAAAATATCCGCCTTAATATTACGTAGTTCTCTGAGTATCTTCTGAGACAAGCCAAAATATCCGCCTTAATATTACGTAGTTCTCTGAGTATCTTCTGAGACAAGCCAAAATATCCGCCTTAATATTACGTAGTTCTCTGAGTATCTTCTGAGACAAGCCAAAATATCCGCCTTAATATTACGTAGTTCTCTGAGTATCTTCTGAGACAAGCCAAAATATCCGCCTTAATATTACGTAGTTCTCTGAGTATCTTCTGAGACAAGCCAAAATATCCGCCTTAATATTACGTAGTTCTCTGAGTATCTTCTGAGACAAGCCAAAATATCCGCCTTAATATTACGTAGTTCTCTGAGTATCTTCTGAGACAAGCCAAAATATCCGCCTTAATATTACGTAGTTCTCTGAGTATCTTCTGAGACAAGCCAAAATATCCGCCTTAATATTACGTAGTTCTCTGAGTATCTTCTGAGACAAGCCAAAATATCCGCCTTAATATTACGTAGTTCTCTGAGTATCTTCTGAGACAAGCCAAAATATCCGCCTTAATATTACGTAGTTCTCTGAGTATCTTCTGAGACAAGCCAAAATATCCGCCTTAATATTACGTAGTTCTCTGAGTATCTTCTGAGACAAGCCAAAATATCCGCCTTAATATTACGTAGTTCTCTGAGTATCTTCTGAGACAAGCCAAAATATCCGCCTTAATATTACGTAGTTCTCTGAGTATCTTCTGAGACAAGCCAAAATATCCGCCTTAATATTACGTAGTTCTCTGAGTATCTTCTGAGACAAGCCAAAATATCCGCCTTAATATTACGTAGTTCTCTGAGTATCTTCTGAGACAAGCCAAAATATCCGCCTTAATATTACGTAGTTCTCTGAGTATCTTCTGAGACAAGCCAAAATATCCGCCTTAATATTACGTAGTTCTCTGAGTATCTTCTGAGACAAGCCAAAATATCCGCCTTAATATTACGTAGTTCTCTGAGTATCTTCTGAGACAAGCCAAAATATCCGCCTTAATATTACGTAGTTCTCTGAGTATCTTCTGAGACAAGCCAAAATATCCGCCTTAATATTACGTAGTTTTCTGAGTATCTTCTGAGACAAGCCAAAATATCCGCCTTAATATTACGTAGTTCTCTGAGTATCTTCTGAGACAAGCCAAAATATCCGCCTTAATATTACGTAGTTTTCTGAGTATCTTCTGAGACAAGCCAAAATATCCGCCTTAATATTACGTAGTTCTCTGAGTATCTTCTGAGACAAGCCAAAATATCCGCCTTAATATTACGTAGTTCTCTGAGTATCTTCTGAGACAAGCCAAAATATCCGCCTTAATATTAAGTAGTTCTCTGAGTATCTTCTGAGACAAGCCAAAATATCCGCATTTTTCATGACTTTTGTGATTTCAGATTAACTTTTCATAACGTCTCTCCACGTGTCAGGTCTTTCCATAATTTTTCCGACTTATTGGTAATCCATAAATATTGCAATTTTTTTTATAAGTGATAAACATAAACTTCACGATGATGGTATCAGAGGCTCTTGGTTCTGAGTTTTCAGTGCTCGTCCAGTTTTACTAAGATATACATATTTTCCTGTAAGTTCCTTTTTGTTTTGTATTTAAATGAATTAACTTTATCCTATTGCATTAGGCTTTTTTTTTCTTTTTTACTTTTAATTTTTGTTTTTTGTTTTTTTTTTGTTAATGGCTCACTAATGCTGCTTTCTACACCATTAATCAATCTGCCTCTATCTCTCTCTCTCTCTCTCACTCTCTCCCTCTGTCTCTCTCTGATATTACTTAAAGTTGAACCACTGGTGAACATGATTGCGTTAGTAGCAGTGAAGTGACCAGCTGCTCTGAGAATGGTCGATAAACATTCATTTGCAGCGTCTCCCATACCTTCCTTCAACGTCTATCTTATCTTCAAATTTAATGTCTGTTTTTTTAATATGGCATAGCATTTTTGTTCTGTCTTGCAATCTTTTAATATGTGTCATTTATTAACATATGCTTCCAGTTTCATACAGACAGAATTCTTAGGTGGAAATGTATTAAGGAAGAAGCTTCTGTTTAACTATCCTTTGTCCCAAGCGTCTATATAGTTCTCGATTGTCTGTACTCTAGTGTTTGGAAATCACTTGGACAGTAAGTACTCTGCTGGATGTTTCCAATGCAGTATTTCCATGGAAATATAAACATATAAGCAGTATAATGTGATCCATTATTGACTTGATAAATTCCACTGTGTGGGCGAAACGTTGCCAGTTAGGGATCACATTACACTGCTTATGAGTTTATATTTCCATTGTGTCGGTATTTTATACCATTTATTTCCACAGTATTTCCATTATATAAACTCCCATGTATATCTAGGAAATTGTCTAGGTTGTTGATATGAGAAAATGGAATTGTGACGATCTGACTATGATCAATGTGAAATATATTGACTTGGGTTTATATACACATAGAGTGTACACATTGACAAACGAATGATGAATGTGAAGATGAAAGAATGTGAAATGGCAGGATGGACGATGGATAACAGTTATGGAAAATATTGATGAGAAAGGTGTGATGGAAAAAGAAGAGACTAGTGCAGACCTGATGAATGAAGTGTAGGTGAGAGAGGTGTAGGTGAGAGAGGTGTGAATTAAAATATAGAGCATAAATCTGATGATCAAGGTGAATGTGGGGGGAAGAAGGTGAGACAAGTCAGTAAGTAAGTTTATTCAGGTAAACACAAATACATTTACATAGATTATCATACATAGCAACATATGTGTAGAGAACCTGGGATAACCCAAAAAAGTCAGACAGAGTGACTTATTTCCACTGGGGTGAGAGGTGAGAGAGGTGCGAGTGAAAATCTGATGATGGGGCTGTTGGTGAGTTCTGGGTGTAGGTGAGACAAAAGAGATGTGAATGGAAAGAATATAGACGAGAAGCATATAAGTTAGTTGATTGAAAGTATGATGAGTTATGTAAGTGAAGTAATCAGACGCAACACTTGTAGAGCAAGTCTTAAGTACTGCCAGTACACTGGGTGATCTGGTCTTAAGTACTGCCAGTACACTGGGTGATCTGGTCTTAAGTACTGCCAGTACACTGGGTGATCTGGTCTTAAGTACTGCCAGTACACTGGGTGATCTGGTCTTAAGTACTGCCAGTACACTGGGTGATCTCGTCTTAAGTACTGCCAGTACTCTGGGTGATCTGGTCTTAAGTACTGCCAGTACACTGGGTGATCTGGTCTTAAGTACTGCCAGTACACTGGGTGATCTGGTCTTAAGTACTGCCAGTACACTGGGTGATCTCGTCTTAAGTACTGCCAGTACACTGGGTGATCTGGTCTTAAGTACTGCCAGTACACTGGGTGATCTGGTCTTAAGTACTGCCAGTACACTGGGTGATCTCGTCTTAAGTACTGCCAGTACTCTGGGTGATCTGGTCTTAAGTACTGCCAGTACACTGGGTGATCTGGTCTTAAGTACTGCCAGTACACTGGGTGATCTGGTCTTAAGTACTGCCAGTACTCTGGGTGATCTGGTCTTAAGTACTGCCAGTACTCTGGGTGATCTGGTCTTAAGTACTGCCAGTACTCTGGGTGATCTGGTCTTAAGTACTGCCAGTACACTGGGTGATCTGGTCTTAAGTACTGCCAGTACACTGGGTGATCTGGTCTTAAGTACTGCCAGTACTCTGGGTGATCTGGTCTTAAGTACTGCCAGTACTCTGGGTGATCTGGTCTTAAGTACTGCCAGTACACTGGGTGATCTGGTCTTAAGTACTGCCAGTACACTGGGTGATCTGGTCTTAAGTACTGCCAGTACTCTGGGTGATCTGGTCTTAAGTACTGCCAGTACTCTGGGTGATCTGGTCTTAAGTACTGCCAGTACTCTGGGTGATCTGGTCTTAAGTACTGCCAGTACTCTGGGTGATCTGGTCTTAAGTACTGCCAGTACTCTGGGTGATCTGGTCTTAAGTACTGCCAGTACTCTGGGTGATCTGGTCTTAAGTACTGCCAGTACTCTGGGTGTTCTGGTTTTAAGTACACCTGTACAGTGTTGTGTCTATACCTGCAGAGTGCTGTGTATGCACCTGCACAATGTCGTGTCTAAACCTGCACAGTGTTGGGGCTACACCTGTACAGTGTTCTGTCTACACTTGCACAGTGTTGTGTCTTCACCTGTACAGTGTTGTGTCTACACCTGCAGAGTGCTGTGTATGCACCTGCACAATGTCGTGTCTAAACCTGCACAGTGTTGGGGCTACACCTGTACAGTGTTCTGTCTACACTTGCACAGTGTTGTGTCTACACCTGCAGAGTGCTGTGTATGCACCTGCACAATATCGTGTCTAAACCTGCACAGTGTTAGCGCTACACCTGTACAGTGTTCTGTCTACACTTGCACAGTGTTGTGTCTACACCTGCACAGTGTTGTGTCTACACCTGCACAGTGTTGTGTTTACACCTGCACAGTGTTGTGTCTACACCTGCACAATGTTGCGTCTGCACATGCACAGTGTTGTGTCTGCACCTGCACAGTGTTGTGTCTGCACCTGCACAGTGTTGTGTCTGCACCTGCACAATGTTGCGTCTGCACCTGCACAGTGTTGTGTCTGCACCTGCACAGTGTTGTGTCTGCACCTGCACAGTGTTGCGTCTGCACCTGCACAGTGTTGTGTCTGCACCTGCACAGTGTTGTGTCTGCACCTGCACAGTGTTGTGTCTGCACCTGCACAGTGTTGCGTCTACACCTACACAGTGTTGTGTCTACACCTGCACAATGTTGTGTCTGCACCTGCACAGTGTTGTGTCTACACCTGCACAATGTTGTGTCTGCACCTGCACAGTGTTGTGTCTGCACCTGCACAGTGCTGCGTCTACACCTACACAGTGTTGTGTCTGCACCTGCACAATGTTGTGTCTGCACCTGCACAGTGTTGTGTCTGCACCTGCACAATGTTGTGTCTGCACCTGCACAGTGTTGTGTCTGCACCTGCACAGTGTTGCGTCTACACCTACACAGTGTTGTATCTACACCTGCACAGTGTTGTGTCTACACCTGCACAATGTTGTGTCTGCACCTGCACAATGTTGTGTCTGCACCTGCACAGTGTTGTATCTACACCTGCACAGTGTTGTGTCTACACCTGCGCAATGTTGCGTCTGCACTTGCACAGTGTTGTGTCTACACCTGCACAGTGTTGTGTCTACACCTGCAGAGTGCTGTGTATGCACCTGCACAATGACGTGTCTAAACCTGCACAGTGTTGTATCTACACTTGCACAATGTTGTGTCTGCACCTGCACAGTGTTGTGTCTACACCTGTACAGTGTTGAGTTTACACTTGCACAGTGTTGTGTCTGCACCTGCACAGTGTTGTGTCTACACCTGAACAGTATTGTGTCTACACCTGTGCAGTGTTGTGTCTACACTTGCACAGTGTTATGTCTGCACATGCACAGTGTTGTGTCTACACCTGCGCAGTGTTGTGTCTACACCTGCAGAGTGCTGTGTATGCACCTGCACAATGACGTGTCTAAACCTGCACAGTGTTGGGGCTACACCTGTACAGTGTTGAGTCTACACTTGCACAGTGTTGTGTCTGCACCTGCACAGTATTGTGTCTACACCTGCACAGTGTTGTGTCTACACCTGCACAGTGTTGTGTCTACACCTGCACAGTGTTGTGCGTACACCTGCACAGTGTTGTGTCTACACCTGCACAGTGTTGTGCGTACACCTGCACAGTGTTGTGCGTACACCTGCACAGTGTTGTGCGTGCACCTGCACAGTGTTGTGCGTACACCTGCACAGTGTTGTGCGTACACCTGCACAGTGTTGTGTCTACACCTGCACAGTGTTGTGTCTACACCTGCACAGTGTTGTGTCTACACCTGCACAGTGTTGTATCTACACCTGCGCAGTGTTGTGTCTACACCTGCACAGTGTTGTGCGTACACCTGCACAGTGTTGTGTCTACACCTGCACAGTGTTGTGTCTACACCTGCACAGTGTTGTGTCTACACCTGCACAGTGTTGTGTCTACACCTGCACAGTTTTGTGTCTACACCTGCACAATGTTGTGTCTGCACCTGCACAGTGTTGTGTCTGCACCTGCACAATGTTGTGTCTGCACCTGCACAGTGTTGTGTCTGTACCTGCACAGTGTTGTGTCTACACCTGCACAATGTTGTGTCTGCACCTGCGCAGTGTTGTGTCTACACCTGCACAATGTTGCGTCTGCACATGCACAGTGTTGTGTCTGCACCTGCACAGTGTTGTATCTACACCTGCACAATGTTGTGTCTGCACCTGCACAGTGTTGTGTCTACACCTGCACAGTGTTGCGTCTGCACCTGCACAGTGTTGTGTCTACACCTGCACAGTGTTGTGTCTACACCTGCACAATGTTGTGTCTGCACCTGCACAGTGTTGTGTCTACACCTGCACAGTGTTGTGTCTACACCTGCACAGTGTTGTGTCTACACCTGCACAGTGTTGTGTCTACACCTGCACAGTGTTGTGTCTACACCTGCACAGTGTTGTGTCTACACCTGCACAGTGTTGTATCTACACCTGCACAATGTTGTATCTGCACCTGCACAGTGTTGTGTCTACACCTGCACAGTGATGTGTCTACACCTGCACAGTGTTGTGTCTACACCTGCACAGTGTTGTGTCTACACCTGCACAGTGATGTGTCTACACCTGCACAGTGTTGTGTCTACACCTGCTCAGTGTTGTATCTACACCTGCACAGTTTTGTGTCTACACCTGCACAATGTTGTGTCTGCACCTGCACAGTGTTGTGTCTACACCTGCACAGTGTTGTGTCTACAACTGCACAGTGTTGTATCTACACCTGCACAATGTTGTGTCTGCACCTGCACAGTGTTGTGTCTACACCAGCACAGTGTTGTGTCTACACCTGCACAGTGTTGTATCTGCACCTGCACAGTGTTGTGTCTACACCTGCACAGTGTTGTGTCTACACCTTCACAGTGTTGTGTCTACACCTGCACAGTGTTGCGTCTGCACCTGCACAATGTTGTGTCTACACCTGCTCAGACGCAGTAACTTAATAATAACAATGTGTGACACTGAATTGTTCTGTGTTCTAAACTGAGCAAGAAATAATTTGCCTGTGGAGACACTGTGCGATATTATTATCTCATTTTAATCTCAAGAAGAAATTAAGGTAGTAATAATTATACTTATTAACTTATTAAAGAAAGATCAGCCATGGAGACGATCCTAATATAAAAAACGTAAATATCTACAAGAACTAATATCTTTTTTATGATTCTGTGGCACTGGAGTTTACCTGGAGAGAGTTCCGGGGGTCATCGCCCCCGCGGCCCGGTCTGTGACCAGGCCTCCTGGTGGATCAGAGCCTGATCAACCAGGCTGTTGCTGCTGGCTGCACGCAAACCAACGTACGAGCCACAGCCCGGCTGGTCAGGAACTGACTTTAGGTGCTTGTCCAGTGCCAGCTTGAAGACTGCCAGGGGTCTGTTGGTAATCCCCCTTATATATGCTGGGAGGCAGTTGAACAGTCTCGGGCCCCTGACACTTATTGTATGGTCTCTTAACGTGCTAGTGACATCCCTGCTTTTCATTGGGGGGATGTTGCATCGTCTGCCAAGTCTTTTGCTTTCGTAGTGAGTGATTTTCGTGAGCAAGTTCGGTACTAGTCCCTCTAGGATTTTCCATGTGTATATATTCATGTATCTCTCCCTCCTGCGTTCCAGGGAATACAGGTTTAGGAACCTCAAGCGCTCCCAGTAATTGAGGTGTTTTATCTCCGTTATGCGCGCCGTGAAGGTTCTCTGTACATTTTCTAGGTCAGCAATTTCACCTGCCTTGAAAGGTGCTCTTAGTGTGCAGCAATATTCCAGCCTAGATAGAACAAGTGACCTGAAGAGTGTCATCATGGGCTTGGCCTCCCTAGTTTTGAAGGTTCTCATTATCCATCCTGTCATTTTTCTAGCAGATGCGATTGATACAATGTTATGGTCCTTGAAGGTGAGATCCTCCGACATGATCACTCCCAGGTCTTTGACGTTGGTGTTTCGTTCTATTTTGTGGCCAGAATTTGTTTTGTACTCTGATGAAGATTTAATTTCCTCGTGTTTGCCATATCTGAGTAATTGAAATTTATCATCATTGAACTTCATATTGTTTTCTGCAGCCCACTGAAAGATTTGGTTGATGTCCGCCTGGAGCCTTGCAGTGTCTGCAATGGAAGACACTGTCATGCAGATTCGGGTGTCATCATAAATTTATTACGGACTCCCGTACGCATGTGTCACTAATTAGGTTTGAGATAATTCCACCGCTGCTGAGAGATTTGGCTGAAAGGATCGAGGATATTAATTAAAGTTTTCCTAGATTTTAGAAAACAAGTTGATAGTGTCTAACTTGCTTCATATAGTTAGGAGCAAATTTGTTCACGAACATTCTCTCGTTTAGACACTGGTGGTGGTCAGGGAAGTCATTCTCTAAAGACACAAGTCTTGAAGTTATGGTCACCTCTCAGAGTGGATAGACAGATTTTTAATGAAGCGAATTGATAAAATATTTCAACTGGTTAGTTTATGTTAGTTAGGTATGTCAGGAAACAGGACAAGGGCTTCCTGACGTGGGTCTTAGTCATATGATCACCTGACGCTGGAGCTTTCTGTCATCTGACAGAGGCCTTCCACTGGCTTACCAGTCCAACTTTTCAGAAATTATCATTACAATCATAACCAGTAAGGTTCCAATTTTTCAAGTGGTGCTGTGACAAACAACATCCGGAGCCTCACCCACAAAACTGAGGACGGAGACTGATCGACGACTTTAGTAAAAGATCCACGTATATTAATCATCAAGTAAGGAAAATTTGCCTAATACTTTAACATATGTTAATACGACGCGGAGATGTGAAAGAGATACAGACAATATTAGTGATGAGGGAGGTGGAGAGTGGAAATTAATTGAATGTAAAAAAAGAAAACGATGTACGAATGTGAGGATGAATGGAGATTGTATCGTTACTAACAGACTTACTGCAACCAGAGTTGAAATGATCGACTGATGTTATATAAACAGTCCTGAAATTGATGTTACTGAGTTGATATTAAATTCTACATTGAAAATACAATATTTATGTAATTAAGATAGAAGAGTTTTAATGCTTTTAAAACATCTGTTACCAAGATGCATCAACGGACCAACAATATTTTACCTTGAAGTATGACACCATGACGTCACACTTGATAAATACTTTAACAGAAAACGGAATGTGTTATCTGTATTTTCAAGTTTTTTTTTTTAGCTCAGATGTTAGTAGCAATGACATAATATTTGTGGAAAATACTGTATATATTTTCCAGAAATACAGTAGTTATATGTAAATAGATGGCCATACTGAATTTAATAAAAATTTATGTTATAAAAAATGGGAAGAAGCTGCGCCTGCGCAGACGAGACTCGCCATTGTTGATTGAATTGAGACAACACAAACGTTGTGATTATTGGGAGGTATTTTCGTGCTCTAGAGGTAAAATTGGGCTGACACCTCTCAAATAGGAACCGAAATTGTTGGATGTGCATTCCTGCATAACTTGAGATATCAGGCGACTGGACAAGACAGCTCCAGGAACCTCAGATAAGTCTATTAATGTTTAACTCTGGCTAGTGTTATTTTCTTGCATAGACAGTGAGGTTTTCTGAGTATGATACACCTTAATCTCCAGTCAAATTGGTGAGTGATATTAAGATATATTCTCTTTCTGTTATGTAAATGTGTATATATATAATTCTTTATTAATTTAATATACAGTCCACCAAATTTTATTTACCAGAATTCTTGTTGATACATATTTCATTTGTAATTAATAGGTCCAGAGCAACTTGTGCATATGACAGTGGTAGGTATCGAAGGGGGACATTTTTTGTGACCTAGGTGTCCCAAATTCCTACTTCTCTATGTAATTCTGATAAATAATAATTATCTTCGTTATCATTTACTGTTATGTACATAATGAGTTACATTCAGATAATTGTAATTTTCAAAATTTAATTGGCCCGTTGGTCCTTCGAACCGGATGTAATTAGTGAAGTCATTAATTAGTTAATTACTTAATATTAAATGTGAAATGACAGGAGGTGGTTAAGTTCACAAATTTACTTAATGTGTAGTGGAGTATAATTATTACAATATTAATTTGATAAGACAATTCTGGCCAAGATTTATATCAGTGTATGTGAAATTGATAAGCCAAGTGTAGCTAATTATAATAATGTGTATAATATTAACTTTGCTATGCCAAATTCTGGCAAAGATTTATATTAATTTGTATAATATTAATTTTGATAAGCCAAGTCTGGCTAAAGGTTTGTATTAATGTACATTTAAATTTTATATTATAATTTTCTTACATGTGTAATTACTAAGCTCAAGTGTAGCTAACATTATTAATGTGTATTTAAAATTTATATTATAATTTTCTTACATGTAATTGCAAAGCTCAAGTGTAGCTAGGATTTATTCAAAGGTAAGTTGTACTATTTACCTTTATAAAGTGCATAATTTAGTACATAATCAGTGTTATTAATTAAGTTGCATTTAATACATTGCATCATGGCTGAAAATGAGAAAATTAATATAGAAGATAAACATATGGAATATAGAGCAAAAAAAGCATCACTACAGGCTAGAAAAGGTCATGTAACCAAGGCATATAATAAATGTTTGGAATTAATGAATCAAGAAACTGTGAATACAGATGATTTAAAATTTTATTTAGATGCTTTAGGGAATAGATATGATTCATACAAATTATATTACAACAAATATGAAGGAGATTTGTTAGTAAACTGTGTGGGTGAGACTGAAGTAGATCTCATGATTAATTAGTATTATGAAATGGAAGAAAAAATTCTTGTAAAAGTCTGGCCTTGAATAAATTAAAATGTGTAAACCAGGCAGTTAATCAGTCTGCTCCAACAAATAAGATGTCTTTGCCAAAACTCCCAGAATTATGTTTACCTGTATTTAATCCTGGAGAAAATTAGGAGGAGTTTTAGTCAATTTTTAAAGCAGCTGTGCATGACAGGAGTGACTTAGCCTGTGTAACTAAATTATTTTGCCTCAAAGGACAGGTAAGAGGAGATGCTCACATACTCATACAAGCCTTTCTCAATGTAGATGACTCTTACAAGGAAGCAGTTGACTTGTTGAAGGTCACTTATGGTAATATAGAACAAAGTATGTTGGATCTAGTGAATAGCATTGTTAATTTAAAATCTCCAGATCACACTTACAAAGGTTTACAGCAGTTTAGAGTTAAACTGGAGAGCACTCTCAAAACTTTAAGTAATAAATATAATCTGGAGGAATCAGGCTGGTTATTGAGTGCCATGGTAGAGAATAAATTAAGCTGTAAAACACTTGAATGACTCTCGAATAAGTATCACAAGGGTTATTTTGGTCTGGAGGAAATAAGACTAGGTCTACAAGAATTAATTGTTCAGTTGCAGACCAGCCAACTAACTCATTTTAAAGATGCAACACATAATAACTCTGAGGTATCTGTCAAGTTTCACAAAGGGAAAAATTATCCCAATGTTAATAATCAAAATTCATTTCCTAAAAAGAGTTGCATAGGTGCATATCAAGTAGCAGGAATCAGAAATAATGATTCTCCACAAGGTAAGAAGAATAAGTACCCTCCTAAGGGTAGTCCAGTTAATAAGAAACCAGTCAAAGAAAAGAGAGATTGTCTTTTCTGCAAGGGTACTCAATTTTCTAAGAATTGCAATGCATACAATTCATGGAATGATAAAATTGAAAGATTGGAAGAACTTGACAGATGTATCAGGTGTTTAGGTAATCACAATGTAAAGGATTGTCATGCTAAATTAAACAACTGTTATCAATGTCACAAAGGAAGACGCCATATAGTCATGTGTAAGGGTCTATATGATAATGTTGATAATATTGATAATGTTGACAATCCTGACACAACAGTAGCTATTGTAAAAATTGCTGCTAATGTTAATAATGATGGTTTTGCTGAAGTAGCCTTACCTGTGTTACAGGTAAAAATTGATGATAAAAGGCATAAATCAAAAAATGTAACTGCATTATTGGACCAAGAATCCAAGCGTACTTTCAAAAAACGTAAATGTCTTGATGGTATGAAAGTACAGATGGGAGATCCCACAAGTTTAAAATTATCTGGTTTTCTCTCGGATAAAAGGTCTCAATTGTATGACACTGTTTATGTGACTGTCAGGTTGGGCAATGAGAAAAACGTGTTAATGCAGTAATTGTAGATAGACTTCCAGAGAAAATATCAGTACTTAGTAGCTACAGGACTTTCACATATGTAATTTAGCTTCTGGTGTAATAAAGTTGGTAGAATTAGACTTAAAAGGACACAAGTCACATTTATTGTAATGCAGGAATTCCTGGAGAGCGAAACACAATAAATTCATTAGTTGCACTTGTGTAAAGTGATGATTCTGTAGGCCCAATAAATATTTTGATAGGTATTAACTATTATGCCTCCTTTGTAAAGGGTATGGTAAAGAAATGTGGTGTCACCCTTTTGAAGACTGCAGGAGGCCATGTAATGTATGGTAGGATTCCTCGTAATAATAATTCATGACTAGAGGAAACTACAAATACCATAACTGTGTGTCTTACTCATGAAATCGTACCCCAGTATAATTCTTCCATAGAGGATGGTGTTGAGCCAGTGCATAAATTGTGGGAATTAGACAGCATTGGAATAAATGTAAATGAAGAAAGTCCAGACAATTCTTTTACTCAGGAACAATACCTGAGAGATGTAAAATTTGAATCTGGACAATACTGGGTACGACTTCCGTGGAGACTGAACCATCCAGAATTGCCCACTAATTACAGAATGGCATGTGGACAGTTAAAGGCTCAGCTCCGCGAATTGAGTAAGACACCAGAATTGTTAATTGCCTATAATGATATAATTGATGAACAGTTAATTAATAAATTTATAGAAGATGTACCTCCTGAGCAAGCCAAAATTTATGGTCACTATTTGCAACATCACGGAGTGAAGAAGAATTCTAAGACCACTCCTCTGAGGATTGTGTTTAATTGTAGTGCCAGGAGCAACAAAACTGTACCTAGTTTAAATGACTGATGACAGGTCCGTCGTTGACGGAAAAATTAGGAGATATCTTATTAAATTTCAGAGTGAAGCATTATGCCTTTACGGCTGACATAAGTAAAGCTTTCCTAAGAGTGGGTATACAAGAGGATGACCGGGAGTGTACCCGCTTCTTATGGCCTGAGAATCCTAGTGACCCGCTTAGCCCTCTGAAAACCTTGACCTGAGGCTTCACAACAGGAAGATCGCTACGAATCCTCTTGCTTTCTTAGGTCCATCGCTGTATCTCGAGCTTAGCCACCCTCAGCTCCTTAAGCTCCTGGTAGAGTAGCTCAGTAGAGAACATTTTGGTTGTTTCCCAGAGAACACACAAGGTTCACGTCACCACTGAGTGAAGTTCACATTACAAATGAACGAAGTTCACGTCACAACTGTGATGTGGGAGTACACAATTCCTAGGGAAAGGCAAAGAAACCGGATGTTTCCTATTTACAGGGAAAAGGATACTGTATGTATGCAGGGCCTCATTAAGGCATGGGTTTTAGAGGCTGCAACCCAAGGGCCTCCGCCAACGAGTGAGGCTCCAAAGATTAAATTAAAAGTGTTGACAGTTACTTTTGTAAGTTTATAATTATAGTATGTTATTACAACACGTACATGATGAACTGTAGACTGTTGTGGTTAATTTTTGATAGAGATTTAAGAGTGGAACCCGATAAGGCGGGAATTATTCGGTTTGTTAAAGCCTTATAGTATAGTGTTATTGTGTCAACTTGTCACACCTAGCGTCAAAGGACTACCTTCCTTTATACATGATTTTCATTTCACCAGTTTTTAATTAGGGCAGAATTAAGTTTAATGTTAATAATGTGCATTTTGCCAGTGTGTTATTATTTGTTGTAGTATCTAGAGAAGGTACTCAGATCAACAACGGCACAAGGACGTCTAAACACTTACAACTTACAATTCACTGATGTTTTGGAGAAATTTGTTCCAAGAAATTACGTAAAGCAAATTTTCGAAATTTAATTTTCGTTACCCATGTAAAAATAAATATTATATTTCTTTAGCTTTTTTCTTTTTCAAAATATCACTGGGAGCTTCACAGTACCTGTAGACCAGGGGCTTCACAGTACCTGTAGACCAGGGGTATCACAGTACCTGTAGCCCAGGGGTATCACAGTACCTGTAGCCCAGGGGTATCACAGTACCTGTAGACCAGGGGTATCACAGTACCTGTAGACCAGGGCCATCATAGTACCTGTAGACCAGGGCCATCACAGTACCTGTAGACCAGGGCCATCATAGTACCTGTAGACCAGGGCCATCACAGTACCTGTAGCCCAGGGCCATCATAGTACCTGTAGCCCAGGGCCATCATAGTACCTGTAGACCAGAGCCATCATAGTACCTGTAGCCCAGGGCCATCATAGTACCTGTAGCCCAGGGCCATCATAGTACCTGTAGCCCAGGGCCATCATAGTTCCTGTAGCCCAGGGCCATCATAGTACCTGTAGCCCAGGGCCATCATAGTACCTGTAGACCAGAGCCATCATAGTACCTGTAGCCCAGGGCCATCATAGTACCTGTAGCCCAGGGCCATCATAGTACCTGTAGACCAGAGCCATCATAGTACCTGTAGCCCAGGGCCATCATAGTACCTGTAGCCCAGGGCCATCATAGTACCTGTAGCCCAGGGCCATCATAGTACCTGTACCCCAGGGCCATCATAGTACCTGTAGACCAGAGCCATCATAGTACCTGTAGCCCAGGGCCATCATAGTACCTGTAGACCAGGGCCATCATAGTACCTGTAGCCCAGGGCCATCATAGTACCTGTAGCCCAGGGCCATCATAGTACCTGTAGACCAGGGCCATCATAGTACCTGTAGCCCAGAGCCATCATAGTACCTGTAGCCCAGGGCCATCATAGTACCTGTAGACCAGAGCCATCATAATACCTGTAGCCCAGGGCCATCATAGTACCTGTAGCCCAGGGCCATCATAGTACCTGTAGCCCAGGGCCATCATAGTACCTGTAGACCAGAGCCATCATAGTACCTGTAGCCCAGGGCCATCATAGTACCTGTAGCCCAGGGCCATGATAGTACCTGTAGCCCACTGCCCTCATAGTACCTGTAGCCCAGGGCCATCATAGTACCTGTAGACCAGAGCCATCATAATACCTGTAGCCCAGGGCCATCATAGTACCTGTAGCCCAGGGCCATCATAGTACCTGTAGCCCAGGGCCATCATAGTACCTGTAGACCAGAGCCATCATAGTACCTGTAGCCCAGGGCCATCATAGTACCTGTAGCCCAGGGCCATCATAGTACCTGTAGCCCAGGGCCATCATAGTACCTGTAGCCCAGGGCCATCATAGTACCTATAGCCCAGGGCCATCATAGTACCTGTAGACCAGATCCATCATAGTACCTGTAGCCCAGGGCCATCATAGTACCTGTAGCCCAGGGCCATAATAGTAGCTGTAGACCAGAGCCATCATAGTACCTGTAGCCCAGGGCCATCATAGTACCTGTAGCCCAGGGCCATCATAGTACCTGTAGCCCAGGGCCATCATAGTACCTGTAGCCAAGGGCCATCATAGTACCTGTAGACCAGAGCCATCATAGTACCTGTAGCCCAGGGTCATCATAGTACCTGTAGACCAGGGCCATCATAGTACGTGTAGCCCAGGGCCATCATAGTACCTGTAGACCAGGGCCATCATAGTACCTGTAGCCCAGGGCCATCATAGTACCTGTAGCCCAGAGCCATCATAGTACCTGTAGCCCAGGGCTATCATAGTACCTGTAGCCCAGGGCCATCATAGTACCTGTAGACCAGGGCCATCATAGTACCTGTAGCTCAGGGCCATCATAGTACCTGTAGACCAGAGCCATTATAGTACCTGTAGCCCAGGGCCATCATAGTACCTGTAGACCAGAGCCATCATAGTACCTGTAGCCCAGGGCCATCATAGTACCTGTAGACCAGGGCCATCACAGTACCTGTAGACCAGGGCCATCACAGTACCTGTAGCCCAGGGTCATCATAGTACCTGTAGCCCAGGGACATCACAGTACCTGTAGCCCAGGAGCTTCACAGTACCTGTAGACCAGGGACATCACAGTACCTGTAGCCCTGGAGCTTCACAGTACCTGTAGACCAGGGCCATCATAGTAACTGTAGCCCAGGAACATCACAGTACCTGTAGCCCAGGGCCATCATAGTACCTGTAGACCAGGGCCATCATAGTACCTGTAGACCAGGGCCATCATAGTACCTGTAGCCCAGGGACATCACAGTACCTGTAGCCCAGGAGCTTCACAGTACCTGTAGACCAGGGCCATCATAGTACCTGTAGACCAGGGCCATCATAGTACCTGTAGCCCAGGGGTATCACAGTACCTGTAGCCCAGGGATGTCACACTATCTGTAGACTAGCGGCATCACAGAACCTGAAACGCATGGGTCTCAGAGTACCTGTAGCCCAGAGGCCTCACAGTACCTGAAGCCGAAGGGCATCACAGTACTTGCAGCCCATGGGCATCACAGTACCTGTAGCCCAGGGGCATCACAGTACCTGTAGCCCAGTGGCCTCACAGTACCTGCAGCTCTGGGGCATCATAGTACCTGTAGCCCAGAAGCATGACAGAACCAGTAGCCCAGGGGCATCAGAGTATCTGTAGCCGAGCAGCATCATAGACCCTGAAGCCCACGGGCCTCAGAGTACCTGTAGCCCAGGGGCCAATCAGTACCTGTAGCCCAGGCCCATCACAGTGCCTGAAACCCAGGGGCATCATAGTCCCTGCAGCTCAGGGGCATCATAGTACCTGTAGCCCATGGGTATCATAGTACCTGTAGTCCAGGGGTATCACAGTACCTGAAGCCCAGAGGCCTCACAGTATCTGTAACCCAGGGGCCTCATAGTACCTGTAGCGCAGGGGCATCACAGTGCCTGTAGCCCAGGAGCATCACAGTACCAATAGCCGTGGAGCTTCACAGTACCTGTAGCCTAGGGAACTCACAGGACAAGTAGCCAAAGGGCCTAACTGTACCTGTAGCCCAGGGGCATAACACCTGTAGCCCAGGGGCATCACAGTAACTGTTGCCCAGGATCATCACAGCATCTGTAACCTAGCGGCATCACAGTACCTGTAGAACAGGGGCATCACAGAACCTGTAGCCAAGGGGCCTCACAGTACCTACAGCCACGGGGCCTTCACAGTAACTGTAGCCCAGGGGCATAACAGTGCCTGTAGTCCAGGGACATCGCAATACCTGTAGCCCAGGAGTATCATAGAACCTGTAGCCCAGGGGCATTATAGTACCTGTAACCAATGGGCATCATGGTACCTGTAGTCCAGTGGCATCAGAGTACCTGAAGCCCAGGGGCCTCACAGTACATGTAGCCCAGGGGCATAACAATATATGTAGCCTAGAGGCATCTCACTACCTGTAGCCCAGAGGCATCACAGAACCTGAAGCCCAGGGGCCTCACAGTACCTGTAGCCCAAGAGCATCACAGCATCTGAAGCCTAGCGGCATAACAGTACCTGTAGCCCAGGGACATGACAGTACCTATAGCCCAGGGGCATCACAGTACCTGTAGCCCAGGGGCCTCACAGTACTTGTAGCCAGGGGGCATAATAGTGCCTGTAGCCCAGAAGCGTGACGGAACCTGCAGCCCAGGGGCATCAGAGTATCTGTAGCCTAGCAACATCATAGAACCAGAAGCCCAATAGCCTCAAAGTACCTGTAGCCCAAGGCCTCACAGTACCTGTAGCCGAGGGGCCTAACAGTACCTGTAACCCAGGCGCATCACAGTGCCTGTAGCCCAGGGGCATCATAGTGCCTGTAGCCTAGGGGTATCATAGTACCTGTAGCCCATGGGCATCATAGTACCTGTAGTCCAGGGGTATCACAGTACATGAAGCCCGTGGGCCTCACAGTAACTGTAACCCAGGGACCTCACAATACCAGTAGCGTAGGGGCATCACAGTGCCTGTAGCACAGAGAACTCACAGTACCTGTAGCCCAAGGGACTAACTGTACCTGTAGTCCAGGGGCATCACAGCACCTATAGCCCAGAGGCATCACAGTAACTGTAGACCAGGAACATCACACTACCTGTAGCCCAGGGGAATCACAGTACCTGTAGCCCAAAGGCCTCACAGTACCTTTAGCCCAGAGGCTTCACAGCATCTCTAGCCTAGCGGCATCACAGTACCTGTAGCCCAGGGGCATCACAGTACCTATAGCCAAGAGGCATCACAGAATCTGAAACCCAGCGGCCTCACACTACCTGTAGCCTAGGGGCATCACAGTATCTGTAGCCTACCGGCATCACAGTACCTGTAGCCCAGGGACATGACAGTACCTGTAGCCAAGGGGCCTCATAGTACCTGTAGCCAAGGGCATCTCAGTGCCTGTTGCCCAGGAGCATCATAGTACCTGTAGCCCAGGTTCATCATAGTACTTGTAGCCCAAGGGCATCAGGGTACCTGTAGTCTAGTGGCATCACAGTACCTGAAACCCAGGGGCGTAACAGTTTCCGTAGCTCAGGGGCATCACAGTGCCTGTAGCCCAGGGACTTAAACTGTAGCCAATGGGACTCACAGTACCTGTTGCCCAGAGGCATCACAGCACCTGTAGCCCAGGGGCATCATAGAACCTGTAACCCAGGGGCCTCACAGTACCTGTAGGCCAGGGGCTTCACAGTACCTATAGCTCAAGGGCCTAAGAGTATCTGTAGCCCAGGGGCATCACAGTGCCTGTAGCCCAGGGGCATCACAGTACATGTAGCTCAAAGGCATCATGGTACCTTTAGCCCAGTGGCATCATAGTGCCTGCAGCCCATGGGCATCACAGTACCTGTAATCCAGGGGCATCACAGTGCCTGTAGTCCAAAGGCTTCACAGTACCTGTAACCCAGGTGCTTCACAGTAACTGTAGCCTTGGCGTCTCACAGTACCTGCAGCCAAGGAGCATCACAGTATCTGTAGCCCAGAGGTATCACAGTACCTGTCGCCAAGGGGCATCAGAGTGCCCGTAGCCCAGGGACATCAAAGTACCTGATGCCAAGGGTCTTCACAGTAACTGTAACCCAGGGGCACCACAGTATCTGTAGCCCAGGAGAATCACAGTACTTGTAGCCCAAGGGCATCACAGTACCTGTAACCCAGGGGCATCACAGTACCTGCGGCCCAGGAGCATTACAGTACCTGTAGCCTTGAGGCTACACAGTACCTGTAACCCAAAGACCTCACAGTAACTGCAACCCAATTACCTAACAGAACCTATAGCCCCAGGGCATCACAGTACCTGTAGTCCAGGTGCATCACAGCAACTGTAGCCTAGGAACATCACAGTACCTGTAGCCCAAGGGCTTCACAGTACCTGTATCCCAGGGACCTCACAGTACCTGTAGCCCTGCGGCGTCACAGTATCTGTAGTCTAGCGGCATCACAGTACCTGTAGCCCAGGGCCATCACAATACATGTAGCCCAGAGATACCAGACTATCTGTAAGCTAGGGGCATCATAATACATGTAGCCCAGGGGCACCGCACTACCAGTAGTTCAGAGGCATCACAGCACCTGTAGCCCAGAGGCATCAGAGTACCTGTAGCCCAGGGGCCTCACAGTACCTGTAGCCCAGGGAGATCACAGTACCTGTAGCCCATTACATGACAGTACCTGCAGCCCAGGGGCATCACAGTACCTCTAGCCCAGGGGCCTCACAGTATCTGTAGCCTAGCGGCATCATAGTACCTGTAGCCATGGGACATGACAGTACCTGTATCCCAGGGACATCACAGTACCTGTAGCCCTGGGGTGTCACGGTACCTGTAGCTCAGGGGCCTCACAATAATTATAGCCCAGGGTCCCTCACAGAACCCGCAGCCCAGTGACAGGAAAGTGCCTGTTACCAAGGTGCATCATAGTACCTGTAACCCAGGGGCATCATAGTACCTGTATCCCATGGGCATCACAGTACCTGTAGTCCAGGGGCATCACAGTACCTGGCGCCAAGGGTCCTCACAGTACCTGTAGCTCAGGGGCATCACAGTGCCTGTAGCCCAAGGGCATCACAGTACCTGTAGCGAAGGGAACTCACAGTACTTGTAGCCAAGGGGCATCACAGTACCTGTAGCCCATGGGGCATCACAGTGCCTGTAGTCCAGAGGAACCACAGAATCTGAAGACCAGAGGCTTCACAGTACCTGAAGCCACGGGACCTCACAGCAACTGTAGCCCAGGGGCATCACAGTACCTGTAGCCCAGGGGCATCACAGTACCTGTATCCCGGGGCCTCACAGTACCTGTAGTCCAGGGGCATCACAGTACCTGTTGCCTAGGGGCCTCACAGTACATGTTGCCCAGGGGCATCACAGTGCCTTTTACCCAGCGGCTTCGCAGTACCTGTAACCCAGGGGTCTCAGAGTACTTGTAGTCCAGGGGCATCACAGAACCTGAAGCCCAGGGGCCTCACAGTAAATGTAGCTTTGGGGCCTCACAGTACCTATAGCCCAGGGGCCTCACCGTACCTGTAGCCCAAGGGCATCCCAGAACCTGAATCTCAGGGGTCTCATAGTACCAGTAGCCCAGGGGCCTCACAGTACCTATAGCCCAGGACCTCACAGTATCTCTAGCCCAAGGGCATCACAGTGCCTGTAGCCCAGGGGCATCATAGTACCTGTAGCCCAAGGGCATCATAATACCTATAGCCCATAGGCATCACAGTACTGTAATCTAGGGGCATCACAGTACCTGAAGCACAGGGGCCTCACAGTACCTGTAGCCCAGGGGCATCACATTGTCTGTAATCGAGAAGCATCACAATATTTGTAGCCCAGGGACTTCATGATACCTGTAGCCCATGGGCCTCAGAGTACCTGCAGCTCGGGGGCATCATAGTACCTGTAGCCCAGAAGTATGGCAGAACCTGTAGCCCAGGGGCATCAGAGTATCTGTAGCCTAGCAGCATCATAGAACCTGAAGCCCACAGGGCCTCACAGTACCTGTAGCCCAAGGCCTCACAGTACCTGTAGCCTAGGGGCCTCTCAGTACCTGTAGCCCAGGCACATCACAGTGCCTGAAGCCCAGAAGCATCACAGTGCCTGTAGCACAGGGGCATCATAGTGCCTGTAGCCCAAAGGCATCATAGCACCTGTAGCCCATGGGCATCATAGTACCTGTAGCCCAGGGGTATCAGAGTACCTGAATCCCTGGGGCCTCACAGTATCTGTAGCCCAGGGAACTCACAGTACCTGTAGCAACAGGTTCTAACTGTACCTGTTGTCCAGGGGCATCAGAGCACCTGTAGTCTAGGGGCATCACAGTAACTGTAGCCCAGGAACATCACACTACCTGTAGCCCAGGGGCATCACAGTACCTGTAGCCCAGGGGCCTCACAGGACCTGTAGCCCAGGGGCATCACAGCATCTGTAGCCTAGTGGCATCATAGTAACTGTAGACCACGGGCATCTCAATACATGTAGCCCAGTGTCATCACACTGCCTGTAGCCCATGGGCATCACAGTACCTGTAACCCAGAGGCATCACAGTGCCTGTAGCCCAGGGGTCTCAGATTACCTGTAGCCCAGGGGCATCTCAGTTTCTGTAGCCTAGCGCAATCATAATACCTGTAGCTCAGGGACATGACATTAACTGTAACCCAGAGACATCACAGTGGTTGTAACCCAGGGGCCTCACAGTACCTGTATCTCCGGGGCATCACAGAACCTGAATCCAAGGGGCCTCAAAGTACTTGTAGCTCAGGGGCCTCACAATACCTATAGCCCAGGGACCCTCACAGTACCCGTAGCCCAGTGGCATCACAGTGCCTGTTGCCCAGGGGCATCACAGTACCTGTAGCCCAGGGGCATCACAATACCTGTAGCCCAGGGGCATCAGAGTGCCTGTAGTCCAGGGGCACCACAGTATCTGAAGACCAGGGGCTTCACAGTTCCTGAAGCCACGGGGCCTCACAGTAACTCTAGCCCATGGGCATTACAGCACCTGTTGCCCAGCGGCTTCGCAGTACCTGTAACCCAGGGGCTTCACAGCACTTGTAGACCAGGGGCATCACAGAACCTGAAGCCCAGAGGCCTCACAGTACCTGTAGCCCCTGGGCATCACAGAACCTGAATCTCAGGGGTCTCACAGTACCAGTAGCCCAGGGGCCTCACAGTACCTATAGGCCTGGGGCCTCCCTGTAGCCTAATGGCATAACAGTGCCTGTTGCCCAGGGGCATCATAGTGTTTGTAGCCCAAGGGCATCATAGTACCTGTAGCCGATAGGCATCACAGTACTTTAATCTAGGGGCATCACAGTACGTGAAGCCCAGGGGCCTCACAGTACCTGTAGCCCAGGGGCATCACATTGCTTGTAATCCAGGAGCATCACAGTACCTGTAGCCCAGGGGCATCACATTGCTTGTAATCCAGGAGCATCACAGCACCTATAGCCCAGGGGCTTCACAATAACTGTAGCCCAGGGGCCTCACAGTGCCTGCAGCTCGACGGCATCATAGTACCTATAGCCTAGAAGCATGACAGAACCTGTAGCCCACGGGCCTCACAGTACCTGTGGCCCAGGCCCATTACAGTGCCTGAAGCATATGCATCATAGTGCCTGTAGCCCGTGGGCATCATAGTACCTGTAGTCCAGGGGTATCACAGTACCTGAAGCCCAGGGGCCTCACAGTATCTGTAGCACAGGGGCCTCATAGTAGCTGTAGCGCCGAGGCATCACAGTAACTGTTGCCCAGTAACCTCACAGCATCTGTAATATAGCAGCATCACAGTACCTGTAGTCCAGTGCTGTCACAGTACCTGAAGCCCAGGGGCCCTCACAGTACCTGTAGCCCAGGGGCATCACAATACCTTTAGCCCAATAGCATCATAGTACCTATAGCCCAGAGGTATCATAGAACCTGTATCCAATGGGCTTTACGGTACCTGTAGTCCAATGGCATCACAGTACCTGAAGCCCAGGGGCCTCACAGTACCTGTAGCCCAGGGGCATAACAGTATCTGTAGCCTAGAGTCATCACAGTACCTGTAGCCCAGAGTCATCAACTAACCTGAAGCCCAGGGGCCTCACAGTACCTGTAGCCAAGGGGCATAACAGTATCTGTAGCCTAGAGGCATCACAGTATTTGTAGCCCAGAGGCATCACAGTACCTGTAGCCCAGAGGCCTCACTGAACCTGTAGCCCAAGGGCATCACAGCATCTGTAGCCAAGGGACATGACAGTACCTATCGCCCAGGGGCATCACAGCACCTGTAGCCCAGGAGCCTCACAGTACCTGTAGCTCGGGGGCATAATAGTACCTGTAGCAAGATGAACATCAAAATGGTATACAATACCGACAGGTTGTTAGGTAAGACACATATGCAACAGTTAGACAACTTTATTCCGAAACGTTTCGCCTACACAGTAGGCTTCTTCAGTCGAATATAGAAAATAGGCAGGAACAGTAGAGATGTGAAGACGATGTAATCAGTCCATCACCCTTGTAGTCGTAGAATTTGAGGTTGTCAGTCCCTCGGCCTGGAGAAGTTCAGTTCCATAGTCAGGAACTATCTGAAGATCAAGCGACAGTGCGGAGACTTAAATACTGTCGGAAGGAGAGGTGCAGAGTAGTAGTAGTAGTAGTAGTAGTGAGAATGTGACCACTGAGAGATCATGTCCCTCTCAGATCCAACCCTTCTCACTTGAAAAGCTTGTCCAAGGTGTTTTCTGTACCAAGATGCCATGTGTTGCAGTGTCTGACAAGATGAACATCAAAATGGTATACAATACCGACAGGTTGTTAGGTAAGACACATATGCAACAGTTAGACAACTTTATTCCGAAACGTTTCGCCTACACAGTAGGCTTCTTCAGTCGAATATAGAAAATAGGCAGGAACAGTAGAGATGTGAAGACGATGTAATCAGTCCATCACCCTTGTAGTCGTAGAATTTGAGGTTGTCAGTCCCTCGGCCTGGAGAAGTTCAGTTCCATAGTCAGGAACTATCTGAAGATCAAGCGACAGTGCGGAGACTTAAATACTGTCGGAAGGAGAGGTGCAGAGTAGTAGTAGTAGTAGTAGTAGTAGTAGTAGTAGTGAGAATGTGACCACTGAGAGATCATGTCCCTCTCAGATCCAACCCTTCTCACTTGAAAAGCTTGTCCAAAGTGTTTTCTGTACCAAGATGCCATGTGTTGCAGTGTCTGACAAGATGAACATCAAAATGGTATACAATACCGACAGGTTGTTAGGTAAGACACATATGCAACAGTTAGACAACTTTATTCCGAAACGTTTCGCCTACACAGTAGGCTTCTTCAGTCGAATATAGAAAATAGGCAGGAACAGTAGAGATGTGAAGACGATGTAATCAGTCCATCACCCTTGTAGTCGTAGAATTTGAGGTTGTCAGTCCCTCGGCCTGGAGAAGTTCAGTTCCATAGTCAGGAACTATCTGAAGATCAAGCGACAGTGCGGAGACTTAAATACTGTCGGAAGGAGAGGTGCAGAGTAGTAGTAGTAGTAGTAGTAGTGAGAATGTGACCACTGAGAGATCATGTCCCTCTCAGATCCAACCCTTCTCACTTGAAAAGCTTGTCCAGATGTTGCACATGTGTCTTAACTTTCATATTGTCGGTATTTTATACCTTTCTTGCACAACTTGTCAGACACTGCATCATCATGGAATCTTGGTTCAGAGGACATCTACAAGACCTTCACGGCTGCTGCAACTAACCCATCTCTTTGGGAAGGACCTACTTCCACTGGGGAATCCCGCCTACCAGTGACTATGCCCTCGTCTGCTGCCCGTCCCTATCCACTGACGCCTATTTAACCGCCAGTCTTCTTGCCTTTGCTCCATATTCTCCTCCACCACGATGCTGTGAACACTAACTCCAAGGCCGAGGGACTGATTACCTCATCTTTTGTATATAGTTCTACTGTCTTCCTATTATGTCCTAGAATCTGTATTGATAAAGCCACTGGATGGCGAAACGTCTACAATAAAGATATCCAGATGTTGCACATGTGTCTTAACTTTCATATTGTCGGTATTTTATACCTTTCTTGCACAGAATGAAATGTGCTCGATTTTAAATTATTTTCTCTCGGTTTATACACAGGAAGACACTAATGATATTCCGGTAATTAATTTTTATAGTGGGCTAGAAGAAGATAAATTATGTAACATCACAGTCACTAGTGAAATGGTTGTGAAGCAGATAGACAGACTGAAGCAAAATAAGTCGCCGGGTCCTGATGAGGTTTTTTCGAGGGTTCTTAAGGAATGCAAAATGGAACTCTGTGAACCATTAACTAATATTTTTAATTTATCTCTTCAAACAGGTGTAGTGTCTGATATGTGGAAGATGGCTAATGTAATTCCTGTTTTTAAAACAGGGGACAAGTCGTTACCGTCAAATTACCGCCCAATAAGCCTGACCTCAATTGTAGGCAAAATACTAGAGTCAATTATAGCTGAGATTATAAGAAGCCATCTCGATAAGCATAGCTTGATTAATGATACTCAGCATGGATTCACAAGAGGCCGGTCTTGTCTAACTAATTTATTAACTTTCTTCAGTAAAGCTTTTGAGGCTGTTGACCACGATAAAGAATTTGATATTATTTACTTAGATTTTAGTAAGGCTTTTGATAGAGTTCCGCACCATAGACTGTTAAAGAAAGTGGCAGCTCATGGCATTGGGGGAAAAGTGCTCTCGTGGATCGAGTCATGACTCACTGACAGGAAGCAGTGTCCATAAATGGGGTTAAATCCGAGTGGGGATCTGTAACAAGTGGCGTTCCACAGGGATCAGTCTTGGGCCCGTTGTTGTTTATAATATATATCAATGATCTTGATGAGGGAATTACTAGTGATATGAGCAAATTCGCCGACGACACAAAGATAGGTAGGATAATTGATTCAAACGTAGATGTTATGGAACTTCAGGAGGATTTAAACAAACTCTATTCTTGGTCAGAAAAGTGGCAGATGCAGTTCAATGTAGATAAATGCAAGGTTCTGAAGCTTGGGAGTGCCCATAACCCTAGTTCTTATAAGGATGGAAATAAATGGTATAAAATACCGACACAATGGAAATATAAACACAAATGCAGTATAATGTGATCCTTTATTGACAACGTTTCACCCACACAGTGGGCTTTTTCAAGTCACACACGGATCTACCTGGGGTTGGAAGGTACGAGGGTATTTATAGGCATGTTCAGAATGTTGAGGTCAGGTGGAGAATGCTGCATCTGATGATCTACCGGGTGGGGTTATAGAGTCTTGGGTAGCTTGGCAGGGGTATTGGACAAGTTGTGAGTAGACCTTCTGCAGTGTTCTATGTTCTTATGTGGGATAGCGATGAAGAAGTTTCTTGGCGAGTGGTTCAGCTATGTTATAGAAGCCATTGTTCTGGTTGAAATTGTTGGTTGTAGAGATGAGCGATGATTCCAGGATTCTTCTGTATTGAGTGTTGTCTTCTGTGGCTATAAGTCTTGAGTTTCTGTAGTTAATTAAATGGTTGTGTGAATTGCGATGTTGTACACAGGCATTCCTTGTGTCGTCAGTCCTGCTTGCATATTGGTGTTCTGAAATACGTGTTTGGAGGTCTCTTGATGTTTCGCCCACATATAATTTGTTGCAGTCATTACAAGGGATTATGTATACCCCTGCAGAGGTTGGAGGCTTGTCCTGTCTACTACTGGTGATGTCCTTGATGGTCGTGGTTGTGGAGGTAGATACTTGGAATGATGTTTTCGCAAAGATGTTGGAAACATGTTTGGCAATGGAGTTGGTTGGGAGGACTATGTATCTCTTCTCGGCAGTGTCTTCTCTGGGTGTGTTGAAGATGTTTAATGCCCGCCGTCTGCAGTCTCTGATGAAGTGACGAGGATAGTGGAGTTTAGAAAATACTTGTTCAATTATAGTGCATTCTTCCTCAAGGAACTCATTGCTGCAGATTCTGAGTGCACGTAGGAAGAAGCCTATAATTACACCACGTTTAGTTTTGGTGTCGTGGTGAGAGTAGAAGTGGAGAAGATCGTTTTGGTTGGTGGGTTTTCGATAGACTTTAAAACGAAGTTCGTGGTCAGCTTTGCAGAGCAGAACATCAAGGAAAGGAAGAGTGTTGTCGACTTCTTCTTCAAGTTCTTATAAGTTAAATGATGTAGAACTTAGCCATACAGATTGCGAAAAGGACTTGGGGGTTATGGTGAGCAGCAACCTTAAACCAAGACAGCAATGCCTAAGCGTACGTAATAAGGCAAATAGATTACTGGGATTTATATCAAGAAGTGTAAGCAACAGAAGTCCAGAGGTCATACTGCAACTTTATACATCATTAGTAAGGCCTCACCTAGATTATGCAGCTCAGTTCTGGTCTCCATATTACAGAATGGACATAAATTCGTTAGAAAACATTCAGCGTAGGATGACTAAATTAATACATAGCATTAGAAATCTTCCTTATGAAGAAAGATTGAAGACTCTTAAGTTATATTCACTTGTTAGACGAAGAATGAGGGGAGACCTGATCGAAGTGTATAAGTGGAAGATAGGTATTAATAAAGGGGATATTAATTAGGTCTTGAGGATGTCTCTCCAAGAGAGAACCCGCAGTAATGGATTTAAATTAGATAAGTTTAGATTTAGAAAGGACATAGGAAAGTATTGGTTTAGAAATAGGGTAGTTTATTGAGTGGAACAGTCTACCTAGTTGGGTTATTGAGGCTGGGACTTTGGGTAGTTTCAAATTTAGGTTGGATAAGTACATGAGTGGGAGGGGTTGGATTTGAGTGGGACTTTCACATCAGAGCTTATTTCTTGGGTGGCATTGAAAAATGGGTTGGGCAAATGTTTTGTTAGTGGGATGAATTGTAAAGGACCTGCCTAGTATGGACCAACAGGCCTCCTGCAGTGTTCCTCCTTTCTTATGTTCTTATGTTGTAAAGTAAAAGGACACAAGTGCAACTAATGTGACATTTATTGTGGCAACGTTTCGCTCTCCAGGAGCTTTATCAAGCCATACTGAACACATCGACTCAAGGTTGAGGGAGTGATTACCTCATTCTCCTCCTGTTCTTCAAGTTTCTCCTACGTATGGACTGATGAAGCCCCTGTGTGGCGAAACGTTTCCTCAATAAAGATACCCAAGAGTTGCACATGTGTCTAATTTATCAACATGTCGGTTCTCTGAACCATTCATCTACAAACATGTTCAGAATGTTGAGGTCAGGTGGAGAATGCTGCATCTGATGATCTACCGGGTGGGGTTATAGAGCCTTGGGTAGCTTGGCAGGGGTATTGGACAAGTTGTGAGTAGACCTTCTGCAGTAATTTGTTGCAACAAATTATGTGTGGGCGAAACATCAAGAGACCTCCAAACACGTATTTCAGAACACCAATATGCAAGCAGGACTGACGATACAAGGAATGCATGTGTACAACATCGCAGTTCACACAACCATTTAATTAACTACAGAAACTCAAGACTTATCGCCACAGAAGACAACACTCAATACCGAAGAATCCTGGAATCATCGCTTATCTCTATAACCAACAATTTCAACCAGGACAACGGCTTCTATAACATAGCTGAACCACTCGCCAAGAAACTTCTTCATCGCTATCCTACATAAGAACATAGAACACTGCAGAAGGTCTACTCACAACTTGTCCAATACCCCTGCCAAGCTACCCAAGACTATAACCCCACCCGGTAGATCATCAGATGCGGCATTCTCCACCTGACCTCAACATTCTGAACATGACTGTGAATACTCCCGTACCTTCCACCCCAGGTAGTTCTGTGTGTGACTTGAAAAAGCCCATTGTGTGGGTGAAACGTTGTCAATAAAGGATCACATTAAACTGCATATGTGTTTATGTTTCCAGAAAACCAATATATCATCAACGTATCTTAGCCAGGTAACGGTGTTGGGAATGAGGGTGCTGAATTTCTCTGTCTCCAGGTTTTCCATGAAGAGGTTGGCAAGCACAGCACTGAGCGGGCTGCCCATTGCCATCCCAAAGCATTGTTTGTAACAGTTGTCCTGATACTTGAAGAAGTTGAAATTAACACAAAGTTCCACTAGATTGATGAAATCTAGAAGAGGTAAAGGGAGGTCGTGGTTTTCAGTGAGCCTCTGTCTCAGAATGTTGATTGCAGCGTCAGTAGGAACGTTGGTAAAGAGGGCTGTGACATCGAAGGAAGCCATGCTTTTGTTTTTGACATTCAGGTTGGAAATTCGGGAGAGAAGGTCACCTGAGTGTTTGAGGTGGGCTTGACTGATGGTGCCCAGAAGCGCTGAAAGGTATTTGGCAAGGTGGCCGGCCAGTCTGTGTACTCATCTATTTGTACTCACCTATTTGTGGTTGCAGGGGTCGAGTCTTAGCTCCTGGCCCCGCCTCTTCACCGGTTGCTACTGGGCCCTCTCTCTCCCCGCTCCATGAGCTTTATCAAACCTCGTCTTAAAACTGTGTATGGTTCCTGCCTCCACTACGTCATTTTCTAGGCTATTCCACTGCCTTACAACTCTATGACTGAAGAAATACTTCCTAATATCTCTCTGACTCATTTGTGTCTTCAACTTCCAATTGTGGCCTCTTGTTTCTGTGTCCCCTCCCTGGAACATCCTGTCTTTGTCCACCTTGTCTATTCCACGCAGTATTTTATATGTCGTTATCATGTCTCCCCTGACCCTCCTGTCCTCCAGATTTCCCTTAATCTTTCTTCATAGGACATTCCCCTTAGCTCTGGAACTAACCTTGTCGCAAACCTTTGTACTTTCTCTAGTTTCTTGACGTGCTTTATCAAGTGCGGGTTCCAAACAGGTGCTGCATACTCCAGTATGGGCCTGACATACACGGTGTACAGTGTCTTGAACGATTCCTTATTAAGGTATCGGAATGCTGTTCTCAGGTTTGCCAGGCGCCCATACGCTGCAGCAGTTATCTGATTGATGTGTGCTTCCGGAGACATGCTCGGTGTTATACTCACCCCAAGATCTTTCTCCTTGAGTGAGGTTTGCAGTCTTTGGCCACCTAGCCTATACTCTGTCTGTGGTCTTCTGTGCCCTTCCCCTATCTTCATGACTTTGCATTTGGCAGGATTAAATTCGAGAAGCCATTTGCTGGACCAGGTGTCCAGTCTGTCCAGGTCTCTTTGAAGTCCTGCCTGGTCCTCATCAGATTTAATTCTCCTCATTAACTTCACATCATCTGCAAACAAGGACACTTCTGAGTCTAACCCTTCCATCATGTCGTTCACATATACCAAAAATAGCACTGGTCCTAGGACCGACCCCTGTGGGACCCCGCTCGTCACAGGTGCCCACTGTGATACATCATTAAGTACCATGACTCGTTGTTGCCTCCCTGTCAGGTATTCTCTGATCCATTGCAGTGCCCTTCCTGTTATATGCGCCTGATGCTCTAGATTCTGCACTAATCTCTTGTGAGGAACTGTGTCAAAGGCTTTCTTGCAGTCCAAGAAGATGCAATCAACCCACCCCTCTCTCTCGTGTCTTACTTCTGCTATTTTATCATAAAACTTCAGAAGGTTTGTGACACAGGATTTGCCTTCTGTGAATCCGTGCTGGTTGGCATTTATACTCTTGTTCAGTTCCAGGTGCTCCACCACTCTCCTCCTGATAATCTTCTCCATAATTTTGCATACTATACACGTCAATGACACAGGTCTATAGTTTAGTGCCTCTTTTCTGTATCCTTTTTTAAAATTGGGAACTACATTTGCCGTCTTCCATACCTCAGGTAGTTGCCCAGTTTCCAGGGACGTGTTGAAGATTGTGGTAAGTGGCACGCACAACATATCTGCTCCCTCTCTAAGGACCCACGGGGAGATGTTGTCCGGTCCCATTGCCTTTGAGGTATCGATGTCCCTTAGCAGTTTCTTCACCTCCTCCTCATCTGTATGTATGTCGTCCAACACTTGTTGGTGTATTCCTTGCTGGTGTCCCCATCTGGTCTGTCCCCCCAGAGTCCTTCCTGTCTCTACTGTAAATACTTCCTTAAATCTCGTGTTGAGCTCCTCACATACCTCTTGATCGTTTCTTGTGAGTTCTCCACCTTCTTTCCTCAGCCTTATCACCTGGTCCTTGACTGTTGTCTTCCTCCTAATGTGGCTATACAGCAGTTTCGGGTCAGATTTGACTTTCGATGCTATGTCGTTTTCATACTGTCGCTGGGCCTCCCTCCTTATCTGTGCCTACTCGTTTCTGGCTCTTCTACTAATCTCCTTGTTTTCCTGGGTCCTATGCCTCCTGTACCTTTTCCATTCTCTGTTGCACTTAGTTTTTGCCTCCCTACACCTTCGGGTAAACCAAGGACTCGTTTTGGTCTTCCTATTATTTCTGTTTCCCTTGGGAACAAAACTTTCCTCTGCCTCCTTGCACTTTGTTGCCACATATTCCATCATCTCGTTTACTGATTTTCCTACCATTTCTCTGTCCCACTGAACCTCCTGCAGGAAGTTTCTCATACCTGTGTAGTCCCCCCTTTTATAGTTTGGCCTGTCCCCTTCAGTTCCTGTTACCTTCTCCACTTGTAACTCTACTATATAATCAAAACTCAGAACCACGTGATCGCTAGCTCCAAGGGGCCTGTCGTAAGTGATGTCTTCAATGTCTGAACTGCTCAGGGTGAACACAAGATCCAGTCTTGCTGGCTCATCCTCCCCTCTCTCTCTGGTTGTGTCCCTGACATGTTGATGCATGAGGTTTTCAAGTACCACATCCATCATCTTGGCTCTCCATGTTTCGGGACCCCCATGTGGCTCCAGGTTTTCCCAGTCGATCTCCCTGTGGTTGAAATCGCCCATTACCAGTAACTTTGCTCTGCTCGAGTGAGCTCTTCTTGCCACCTCAGCCAGTGTGTCCACCATCACCCTGTTGTTTTCTTCGTATTCCTCTCTTGGCCTCCTGCAGTTCTGTGGTGGGTTATACATCACTCCAATGACTACTTTATGTTCTCCGGACTGAATTGTACCTACATTGTAGTCTCTTTCTCCAATCATGTCCATGCCTTCCATTTCCTCAAATCCCCATCGGTGTTTTATGAGCAGTGCAACCCCTCCTCCCCCTCTACTCCTTCTATCTTTCCTCAGGATCTGATATCCCGTTGGGAAGATTGTGTCTGTTATTGTCTCAGCGAGTTTTGTTTCTGTGACTGCTATGATGTAAGGGACAGCTGTTGGGGTGAGGTTTTTGATATGGGGGTTGGTGGCAGAGGGAACAGTGAGTGGGTTTTAGTATAGGTTGCTCAATTGCGTTGGGAATGTCGTGGTTGGAGTCTTTTGGTGGGAGATTCTGTGGGGTGTGTTTGCCCTTCCTCCTGTGTCTGGGTCCTGCTCATTTTCGTCATTGCCTCTCGTTCCTCCTTGCATCTCTGTACCCTCTCTTTCAGTGTAGTCCTTTCTTCTTGTGTTCTGTCGCGGTCGAGGTATACTCTCTGGTACCCCTGTTTGTCCCTCAGTCTTGCTTTCTCTTTCAGAATCCTGGTTCGAACTGATTCTTCCTTGAAAGTTACTCTGACAGGCCGTATCCTTCCACTCGCAAACCACCCAATTCTCTGAAAATTTGTCACCTGGGTCATATCGCCCTCACCTATTGTTTTCATGATGCCTTCAATCATTTTTTTCTCCTCCTGTTTTATTTCTTTGAAGTTGTTCCCCTTGGCTTCTTGGAGCCCGTACACAAAAACTGACCTCGCCCTTTCCTCCTCCCACTGAGTCTCCATCTGCTTCCTCTGAGGCATTTTATTTTCTTCCATTGACATGTTCTTGCCTTCAGTCCCTGTCATATCTGAAACTTCTATTCTCAGTGAACTGTCTTTCATGACCCACTGTCCCTTGCTACTGCAGTTGGCTGTTAGAATCTCTGTATATAGCATACCTTCATTGTCTTCGGACCTGTCATTTGATCTTAGTGTGCTCCTCGTCTTTTCCCTGGCCCCACGTGGGTCTGATAGGGCCTTCGTGTATGGCATGTCTCCGTTGTTGCTTACCGTCCCCTTGTCTGCGCCTGACATTGAATTTCCTGATGTCACATCTGAATTGTCATTTGTCTCTCTAATCTGTTTCAGGCTTTGCAGTTTCTCTTCTAAGCACTGTATCCTAGCTTCTGCTGCTAAGACCTGTACTTCCCACTTTCTGCACTCTTCAGCTATCCGCTCCTCCATTTTCTTACCAAGCTCTACTATCTTCCTTCCCCACTCTTCCTCCCTTTTTTGGAGCTCTAACTCCCAGTCTTTCCTCCCTGGTTCGTCTACCAGATCTCTGGTTTTCCGTCCTCTAGGGCCACCCTTTTTTTTTTTTTTTTTTTTTTTTTTTTTTTTTTTTTTTTTTTTTTTTTTTTTTTTTTGTTACCACAGACAGAAGGCTAGAGGAGGGAGAGGGTGCGAGGGGGAGAGAGAAAGGGTAGAAAGAGGGAGAGAGAGAGGAGAGAGAAAGGGTAGAAAGAGGGAGAGAGAGAGGAGAGAGTATGGGGGTGAGGGATAAGACCAAGGGGGAGAGAGAGAGAAATGTGAGGGGGAGAGAAAGGATAGAGAGAGGGAGAAAAAGAGGGAGAGGGAGAGAGAGAGAGAGAGGAAGGAGGGTGAGGGAAAAGGCTATGAGAGAGAGAAATGGAGAGATGGAGAGAGAAGCCTATAGAGAGAGAGGAGGGTGAGAGATAGGGTTATGGGAGTGAGGGAGAGAGAGAGAGAGAGAGAGAGAGAGAGAGAGAGAGAGAGAGAGAGAGAAAGAGTAGGGGGAAGGGGAGGGAAAAAGGCTATGAGAGAGAGAAACGCAAGGGAGGGGAAGAGGGAAAGATAGGAGGGAGTAGGGAGTGAAGGCAAGAGCGGGGGAGGGGAAAGGTCTGTAGGGGAGGGAAAGGTGTGTGGGGGGGGTGAGGGGACACGGTCAAATTCCAAGGATCAGCTGTGTGTCCTCACCTAGTTGTGGTTTCAGGGGTCGAGACTCAGCTCCTGTCCCCGAGTGTATGTGTGTGCGCTCGTGTGTGTGTGAGCAAGTCAGTTGTTTATATGTCCCAGAAATACAATTCACCTCTGTGTATCCGTAATACTAATAAGATACCATTAACACTGAGAGTAATTCTAATAATTTTAATACTAGCGTGTGTTAACAAGTCATTCTTTCACCCAGTTATGTACTACCTTTTACTACATGTGTACCCAATACTTGCTTCTCAGATTGTACTGTCTTTGTGTCCTAAAACATTATCTCTCGAAACTGTTGTCAGGGCTGTGGTCCCATTAGCCATGACTTAATCCTCCTGCCTGTTCCTTGCTCCTACAAATTTTATCTTCCTACTACTGCTAGGTGTTGTGTGTACGATAATCGCTCTGGAGCAGGGTTTGTGATAGCTACCAGTGACCGTAGGGCCGGCTCTACCACTCAAAACTTCCCGCCAACCACAAACAGGTGATTTGTACATTACTCCTCAAAGGGGACGTCCATCCAGATGCCTGATGTACGATGCTCGCTGTACGATGCTCGCTGTACGATGACTCGTGCACTTCGCCCTTCCGCCGCTGACTTCTTCAGCTATTCTTTTCTCGTTGCCCTTTTGAGTCCTCATATACCACACTTATTACTTGTATACTGCTACTTTTATAATTTACACTTCACTTTTGGTAAGTACACTTCTTATTTGTGATGACACCCAAACCTGTTATGGCAGCACTACTTCCTCAGGCCTACTGCTGCCACCACCTCTGCTTATATTTATGTATATATATATATATATATATATATATATATATATATATATATATATATATATATATATATATATATATATATATATATATACAAACACTGATCTCTGGCTGAAGGAGACTCGAACCTACGAACCATAGGACAAGGTACGCAGTGCTTTACCACTCTACCCACACTGGACCAATACCTTGGCGTGTAGCATGCGCTACACGTTTGATCTAAGGCAGCCAGCTTTCAGGGAGAAGGCTTACAGCTTTTCATCTCATCCCCTGCATGCATCAGCCTTACTAGAGATTTGAACAATGCAAGGAATTCGCGAGAGGATGCGAAATATACACAAACACTGATCTCTGGCTGAAGGAGACTCTCCTTCAGCCAGAGATCAGTGTTTGTGCATATTTCGCATGCTCTCGCGAATTCCTTGCATATATATATATATATATATATATATATATATATATATATATATATATATATATATATATATATATATATATATATATATATATATATATCCCCTTTCCGGCTAGCTTGTTCACGCTGTGTGCTACATCACAGTTTGTCGTTAGCCAACCTCTCTTAATTCTATTTGATATTTTCTCTTTAGTCACTCGCTTTGTACTTTGTATATTTGTAACAGTGTGGCAACAAGTGCCAACTAGGCCTCAACGAACTGGCACTTTGAATTTTTTTTATATAATTTCAGGCTTTCTCTCGCCTTTACTTTATTTATTTTTGCTAATACTTTGGTTATCACTTGTAGGGTTGTTCACTGACGTTGTCACTAACACTGGTTGCTTCTAGCTGCTAAAACACGCCATAAAAGCACTAAGATTCTTGGAGCCTGGCGCTTGTGACCCACTACACTACGTGTGTTTGTGTGTGGTGCACTCCCTATGCCCGAAGTGACAGGCCGTAGTGGGATGCCAGATTTGTGTGTCTTAGGAAGGCCATACAGGCGTGCTGGTTTCGGTTGACCTGGTAAAAGTTTAAGTAGATTTTTGCCTTGTTCTGATTTTCGTAAGATGCTACGAGCCTTTTGAAGGAAAGTCTGGGTACTTTGGAGTAGCACTGATTCCGATACTATCTGTAGCCTAACAGCATCATAGAACTAGAAGCCCACGGGCCTCACAGTACCTGTAGCCCAGGGGCCTCTCAGTACCTGTAGCCCAGGCACATCACAGTGCCTGATGCCCATGGGCATTATTGTACCTGTAGCCCATGGGCGTGATAGTACCTGTAGCCCTGGGGTATCACAGTACCTGAAGCCCAGGGTCCTCACAGTATCTGTAGCCAAGGAGCCTCACAATACTTGCAATGCAGGGGCATCACAGTGCCTGTAGCCCAGGGAAATCACAGTACCTGTAGCCCAAGGACCTAACTGTACATGTAGTCTAGGGGAATCACAGCACCTGTTGCCCAGGGGCATCACAGTAACTGTAGCCCAGGAACATCACACTACCTGTAGCCCATGGGCATCACAGAACCTGAAGCCAGGCGGCCTCACAGGACCTGTAGCCCAAGGACATGACAGTACCTGAGGCCCAGGGGCCTCACAGTATCTGTAGCCTAGCGGTATCACAGTACCTGTAGCCCAAGGGAATCACAATACATGTAGCCCAGGGGCATCACAGTATCTATAGCCTAGTGGCATCATATTACCTGTAGACTTGGGACATGACATTACCTGTAGCCCAGGGGCATCACAGTACCTGTAGCATAGGGGCCTCACAGTACCTGTATCTCCGGGACATCACAGAACCTGAAGCCCAGGGGCCTCACAGTAGCTGTGCCCCAGGGGCCTCATAGTAGCTGTAGCCCAAGGGCCTCTCAATACCTATGGCTCAGGGTCCCTCACAGTACCCGTAGCCAAGTGGCATCACACTGCCTGTTGCCCATGGGCATCACAGTACCTGTTTCCAAGGGGCATCATACTACCTGTATCGCATGGGCATCACAGTACCTGTAGTCCAGGGGCACCACAGTACCTGACGCCCAGGGGCCTCACTGTACCTGTAGCCTAGGGGCATCACCGTGTTTGTAGTTCAGGGGCATCACAGTACCTGTAGCCCAGGAGCTTTACAGTACCTGTAGCCAAGGGGCCTCACAGAACCTGTAGCTTAGAGGCATCACAGTACCTGTATCCCAGGGACATCACAGTGCCTGTAGTCCAGGGGCACCACAGTATCTGAAGACCAGGGGCTTCACAGTATCTGAAGCCACGAGGCCTCACAGTACTTGTAGCCCAGGGGCATCGCAGAACAGGAAGCCCACGGGCTTCACAGTAACTGTAGCCCTGGGGTCTCACAGTACCTATAGCCCAGGGGCCTCACAGTACCTTTAGCCCAGGGGCATCACAGTGCCTGTAGCCCAGGGGGCATCACAGTACCTGTGGCACAATGGCATCATAGCACCTGCAGCCCATAGGCATCACAGTACTGTAATTTAGGGGTATCACAGTAACTGTAGCCCAGGGACTTCACAATGCCTGTAGCCCAGGCGCCTCACAGTACCTGTAACTAAAAGGCATCACAGTGCCTGTAGCCCACGGGCATCACAGTATCTGTAGCACAGAGGCCTCACAGTACCTGTAGCTTATGGGCATCACAGTACCTGTAGCCTAGTGGCATCAGAGAACCTGAAGCCTCGAGGCCTAACAGTACCTGTTACTCAGGGGCCTAACAGTACCTGTAGCCCAGAGGCATCACAGTACCTGTAGCCCAAGGGCCTAAAAGTACCTCTAGCCCAGGGGCATCACAGTACCTGTAACCCAGGGGCCTCTCAGTACCTGTAGCCGAGGGGCATAACAGTTATCTGTAGCCTAGCGGCATCACAGTGCATGTAGCACAGGGGCATTATAGTACCTGTAATCAAGGGGCATCACAATACCTGAATCCCAGGGTCCTCACAGTACCTGTAGCCTAGAGACCTCACAGTGCCTGTAGCCCAGGGGCATCACAGTGCCTGTAGCCCAGTGGCATCACAGTACCTATAGCCCTGGGGCTTCACAATATCTGTAGCCCATGGGCCTTCACAGCACCTGTAGCCCAAATGCATCACAGTACCTCTAACCCAAGGGCCTAACAGTACCTCTAGCCTAGGGGCATCATAGTACCTGTAGCCCAGGGGCATCACAGCACCTGTAGCCCAGTATCCTCACAGTACCTGTAGCCGAGGGGCTTCACAGTATCTGTAGCCCAGCGGCATCACAGTACTTGTAGCCCAGGGGCATCATAGTACCTGTTGCCCAGAGGCATGACAGTACCTGTAGCCCAGAGGCATCACAGTACCTGTAGCCCAGGGGCCACACAGTACCTGTAGCCCAGAGGCATCACAGTATCTGTGGCCTTGTGGCATCATAGTACTTGTAACCCAGGGCATCACAGTACCTGTAGCCGAGAAGTATGACTGTACCTGTAGCTGATGGGCATCACAGTATCTGTAGCCTAGCGGCATCACAGAACCTGAAGCCTAGGGGCCTCACAGTACCTGTAGCCCAGGGGCTTCATAGTACCTGTATCCCAGGGGCCTCTCAGTACCTGTAGCCCAGGGGCATCACAGTGCCTGTAACCCAGGGGCATCATAATACTTGTAGCCCGTGGGCATCATAATACCTATAGTCCAGGAGCATAGCAATACCTGAAGGCCAGGGGGCTCACAGTACCTGTAGGCCAGTTGCCTCACAGTACCTGTTGCCCTGGGGCATCATAGTACCTGTAGCCAATGGGCATCACAGTACCTGTAGCCCTTTGGCTTCACAGTTCCTGTAGCCCAGGGGCCTCACAGTACCTGTATCGCAGAGGCATCACAGTATCTGTTGCCCAAGAGCCTAACAGTACCTGTAGCCCAGGGGCCTGACAGTACCTGTAGCCCAGGGGCATGACAGTACCTATAGCCCAGGGGCCTCACAGTTCTTGTAGCCCAGGGGCCTCACAGTTCTTGTAGCCCAGGGGCCTCACAGTTCTTGTAGCCCAGGGGCCTGACAGTACCTGTAGCCCAGGGGCATGACAGTACCTATAGCCCAGGGACATCACAATACCTGTAGCCCAGGGGCCTCACAGTTCTTGTAGCCCAGGGGCCTCACAGTTCTTGTAACCCAGGGGCATCACAGTATCTTTAGCCTAGCTGCATCACAGTACGTGTAGACAAGGGCCCTCACAGTACATGTAGCCCAGTGGTCTACAAAATTTTAATCTGGCTCTATGTATCTGAGAGAGGGACGAGGATACGGGATGTATGCTATTTTCGGGAATGGCAGATTCTGAGTATACTCAATTTTGAAGAGAAAAATTGATGGTGTACAGTAGTTTACTTTTTTCTGTATGATCGGTTACTGTAGTGTAGGGCTTATGCTCTAGCTCTTTGATCCTAGAAAGGGCTTCCTAGGAATGATTGGATCGAATTCCTCGTATCAATTTTTTTTCAAAGCCTATATTTTGGTGGGTGAAATTTCAGAAAAGTTTATCTTCACTCCTGCTCCTCGGATCATGTTGAGGGTAACGCTACAAGCTAAGTCAAAGATTAAATAGTGGACTGAAATGGGACTTAGCTTAATAAACAGCTTTCGCCTACACAGCTGTCCCTGCAGGCGATGTTTTGAGAAGCTGTTGTTGTTATCCCTCAAGAGTTAGAAATTAAATTATTATGTGTTAGTTAAATTTCCCCTAGGGGTGTTATGTCAGTATTTTCAATACTGAATACTGACTGGATTCATTGAATCTTATACTCACGTGTGTGGATTCAAAAACCCGCACCTCACTGCCGACTATAGGATGATTTCAAACCCCTTGTGACACAAGAACTGCGCAGTCCCCTGTATGACAAGATAGTTCGAAACCTATCTTGCTCTTGTAGCGTGAGCTATGTTGCTGTTTACACCCTATTCGACAGGCATCGATGACTTGATAGAAGCTGAAATGTCCTTGGGTGTCCACGTCTTCCATAGTCTAGGAATACGCACACTGGTACACTATGTTCCACAATATTTGTCTTTATTGTTCACAATCTTATCACTAAAGAAGCTGATCACACTTCTCTGTAAGAGTTTTGATATGCTATGGAGATTGTCTGAGGTACAGCAATGCACAATGCACTTTCTTTGTTCGTTCTTAGCATGAAGTGGTCTTAACTGCACCATTATGTATTGCAATCTGAAGACGCCACAGCACCCTATGCCGCCACTGCCCCTAACCACAAAGAAAGCTGACATAGCACATTTCCCGTCTTTGCCAAACTTCCACTATGAAGCAATGCAGATTGCTTGATTCTTGTTGTCTTAAGTATAGACAACAATGTACATCTTTAACATGGTAATAAAGTGGGTGCAGAACTTCTTTAATTGTGCTGCTAAGGTAAGAGATTCATTGTCTCTTATTTAAACTACACTGCTTGCAACACTGGTCTCTTGCAGAGTCGTATGATCGTGACACACGCTCATATAGCATCTGGGATCAATTACTCGCTGTAGCAGTAAACAAGATGCTTGCCCCTTCTGAGAGGGCTGGGCCCCTCAGGGCTGAAAAGGGCTGAAAGGGGCTGAAGGGGGCTGATACCCCACTCCTGGAGAAAATTTCTCCACACTGGGGGGCAGTGGAGGTTCGTTGCAGGTGAACTATTCATCACTAAACATTAATTTGATTTTCTCACTCGCCACCACTGCTGCTTGTCTTTTCTGAACAGCTTTAGTCGGTGGGGTTTCTGGAGAATCACTAATTTTGTTTTCAACACTGTGTAATTCTAACGTTACTAGTTTATTTATTGTCAGCTTATTCACTACACCTTTGCTCAAAACATCAACTGTCCTGATGATTCCATTTGCATCAGGATATATGGTCACAATTTTTCCAAGTGGTCATTGGGACCTCGGACCATCATTGTCAATAATCACTATGTCACCAGGTCTTAAGGACTTATGATTTTCTGGAACACCAGCTCCATAGAAGTGTTCTCTCAATGAGGTGAGATAGTCTTCTCGCCAAATTTTCTCCCAACGTTCAATCACTTTATTAAGGTGTTTGAATTTACGTCTGAGTTGCTCAGGTTCGAATAAGTAGGATCCTCTATGATTCTTTATCATTCATGGGAGGAACAGGTTCGAGCCTTCTGCCATGGAGTAAATGAGATGGACTTAACACTCCTAAACTGTCCAGATCATCGGTAACATAAGTTAGAGGTCTATTGTTGAGTCTATTTTCTATTTCAGTCACAAATGTATGCCGATCATTCTTTCATAAAATCCGCCGTGCCATGGAGATTTAGGAGGAATGTATCTCCAACGACAACTGCGTTGATTCAGCATCTGTTGTACTTCTGGTTGATCAAAGATCTTGCTTATATAAGCAGCACCAGCAACAAAGTTCGTTGCATTGTCTGAAATCATCAGTCTGGGACATGCATTTCTGGCTGCAAACTTTCTGAATAATTTGGTAAAGGTTTCAGCAGACATGTCAGTGGCTACTTCTAGATGTACTGCTCTAGTTGTAGCACAAGTGAACAAACAGATGTACACCTTGATGGGAACTTTGTCAACTGTTTTGGTTAAAATTATTTGTCCAGTGTATTCTACGCCTGTCACCTCAAATTGAATGACATGCCAAGCTCTTTCAGAGGGATATGGAGGTGGACCTGGATACTGACATACTCGCATATCATAGTGACGGCAAGGATTGCAGTCCCTTATGTGTTTTTTCACACTTTGTCTACCTTGAGGTATCCAGTAGGATTGTTGTATATGACAAAGTGTGTCAGCTACCCCACCATGTAACACGTTACTGTGGGCGTTTTGCACAATCAGTTTTGTTAGCCAATGATTCTTGGGGATCAATATTGGATGTATGGCTTCTTTAGGTAGTGAAGAATTATGAATTCTTCCTCGACACCTTATAATCTTTTCTGAGTCGAGATAAAGTCCTAAAGAATTAATCATGGCAGGTTTCTTTGAGGTTTTATCTTGTGTTTCCAGAAATTTATATTCTGTAGAGAAAACATCTTTCTGTATTAGTTTCACCCAGTATTTAATGGGTTCAAGATATTCATAATCAGGTTTTATTCCTTTAATGAATTTAAAGACAAGATCTGTAACTCTTAAGAGTTTACCCAAAGATTAGTATTTAGATCCATCAATGACTATTTCTGTTGTGTCTGCAGTATTTACACAGGTTATTTCTGATGGGTTCAAGCAAACTGTTTCTTCTGGCATAATGTGAGCTTTTTGCTGAGGCCAGTTATTTTCATCAGAGAGCCAGTTCGGTCCGTGGAGCCATAATTTATTATCCACAAATTTCTTGAGTGGGACACCACGTGACAACATGTCAGCTGGATTCTCTTGGGTAGAGACGTGGAGAAAGAGATAATCTCTCTGCATCTCTTTTATTTCTGCTACTCTGTTCTGTACATAGACCAACTTACTCTTATTATTTCTTAACCACTGGAGAACTGCCTCATTATCACTCCAGATCACGTTTTTTTCAATAGTGAAATGATCAAGTACTTTGTTGAGATAGACAGCTAATTTTGTACCTACATAGAGTGCTGTCAGTTCCAATTGTGGTACTGTTCTGACCTTCAAGGGTGCTACCCTGGCCTTTGAAGTAATTAGTGTACTTCCTTCAGCATTACTCATGTAAGCTACAGCGCCATAACCTCTGGTTGACGCATCACAGAACACATGTAATGTGTACTTGTTTCCCTCTTGACCTATTTGTCTGGGAAATTTAATTTGATGAAGTTGTTTAAACTCCCTGGATATTTCATCCCATGCTTGACTCATTTCTGAGGCAAGTTCTCATCCCATCCAATTTTGAGCTTCCATGAATCTTGCATAAGTATTTTACCTTTTATGGTAATTGGAGACGAGTCCTCGAGGATCAAAACATTGTGATACCTCTGACAGTAAACTACGTTTAGTGAGTGTACTTCATGATTTATTGTTTATCCTTTTGAGACTCAAAGTATCTTCCTGTGTGTTCCAATTAAGTCTCAGCATATTGCTGCAATCAGGAATTTCAGTTTCAGGGAAATCTTCTTTGATAAGTTCCCTTAATTGCTTTGAATTAGCATTCCACATCCTTAGAGGCATATTTGCTTCTTTCATCTCCTTGTTAGCTTCTCTGTATAAGGATTTCAAATCCTCCTCTTTATTCACAGTACCTTGAAGACTGTCCACAAATAAACTTTTCTTTAAGATTTCTTTGAAGGGACTTTCAGATTTCTTCAAATGTGTATTTAGAGTAGCTTCTAGTAAGAATGGAGAGGATGTTACACCAAATAATACTGATTTGAAACAATAAGTTTTTCACAGGACTTTGAGGATCATGTGGATTTTCAGGCCACAAAAATCGAATATAATCTCTATCTATTTCTTGTAGTCCTACTCTTAAGAAAGCTTTAGAAATATCAGCCGTGTAGGCATATGGGTTTGTGCGAAATTTCATAAGCACGTCTCCAAGCTTCTCAGTTAGTGAGGGACCGGTCATCAGACAGTCATTAAGACTTGCTACATCTTTATTTGCACGTGCTCTGCAATTATATACAACACGTAGTGGAGTGGTTTCAGAATCTTTTCTGACTCCATGGTGCGGGAGATAATGAGCTTCTGTCTTCAACTTATCTTCGACTACTTCCTCAATGAATTTATTTTCCAACTGTTCTTGTATGATATTATCATAAACAGTCAGTAACTCTGGATTCTTCCTGAGCTCATGTATTTGTGCTTTCATCTGTCCGAAAGCCATGCGATAATGTTAGGCAGATGTGGTGGATTTAATTTTCATGGTAACCTAACCCAATACTGTCCATCTTTATATTTGACAGTGTCCAAATATTGGCTGTAAGTCTGAGACTCTTGTGGGCTTGGTTTATTTACATCAATACCTATCGCATCTAAATCCCACAACTTATCAACTGGTTCATTCATTTCTTCCAGTAATGATAATTTTTGCTGTGGTACAGGATCAGCGGTTATTCTCGTAACTAGTACATTTTCCACTGAATCAATATCAGCTTCTTTCCCACTTTGAGAGGGAATGGGACCACATGTCATGTGGCTTCCACATGTTTTCAGCAAGTGAACATCGTGTTTACCTGGAGTACCTGGAGAGAGTTCCGGGGGTCAACGCCCCCGCGGCCCGGTCTGTGACCAGGTTTACTTACTATATTTTGCACAAAACAGTGATAATAATCACTTCCAATGATTAAATCAATTGGACTAATAGTGTCCGTCTGTATGTCAGGACAGGCTAACTTTACCTTAGCTGCTGTCAGGGAGGGGCGAGCAGAATCACCAACTTTTTCCTTTTATCAGATTTCAATGGGATTGTGACAGTGGATTAAGCAGCATAAAAAAACATATAGGTTGTGCTTGTTTTGACTGCGAGCCTTCAAGTTAGACAGAAAAAATTATTTTTGCACAATTTTATAGGTCCTAGGACTTTCATTTTTCTATTAAATTGGGAAGATTTTCAATGCTTTAGTTGACATCAGATGAAAGATTAAGGCTAGATTAATAATGACCAACGACAATTTAAGAACATAAGAACATAAGAAAGGAGGAACACTGCAGCAGGCCTGTTGGCCCATACTAGGCAGGTCCTTTACAATTCATCCCACTAACAAACATTTGACCAACCCAATTTTCAATGCTACCCAAGAAATAAGCTCTGATGTGCAAGTCCAACTCAAATCCAACCCCTCCCACTCATGTACTTATCCAACCTAAATTTGATAACGTCAGTAGATACCATAAAAAAAATGTTGAAGTTAGTAATTTTGTTTTTATCGTTTTTTGTGTACAAAAAAATCGTTAAAAACAAAGGTGTAAACAGTATCATAAACCCACCCTGGGTGTTTGTAGAACCATCATTCCTCAATAACGTCTCCAAAAATTATGTCAATCCTATTAATATTTATCACAGGAGAGGTAATCCAATCTTAATAACTTATTTCTGATTTATTATTGATTTTGTTTGGTATGAAACTACGGTTACTGCATGCCAAACCTGAGCATGATGCACCCTACCTTGCTTGTATCATATCTGTACCACCATCATATCACCTGTACCAGTGCTAACGAGAGGGAAACACAGGAGACATCGTCAAATCAACAGTACAAAACTCCAAGGTATAGGACGGTTAAGCTGTATAGCCCTTGTGGCTTAGCGCTTCTTTTTGATTATAATAATAATAATAATAATAATAATAATAATAATAATAATAGGACGGTTATCCCTCAGTGCCAGTCGTGGGAAAGAAGTGAATAGTTAAATAGTCAAGGTTAATGTTTTAGTAGCTGACCTATATTCAGCTGACTAGTATACAGGGAGAGAATCATAGCAGAAAAAGCCAAATATATCTATAAACTCAAGGAAAGTCAGGTTGTAGGTGGCGTTTACTTCCCTCAGTGTTTTAAAAATGGGTGAGTCAGCAGAACAGGTCAGGAGTCAACAACACGACACAACCCCCGATACATGGAATTGAGGGGGATTTGGAAGGATAAAACCATTGATTAAACCTTTCTGGTCTACCAGAATGGAAAGGAGTTAGAAGTTAATTGGTGAAGACAGACTGTGAAGTGAGGTGGGTAGGGGAGTGTGTAATAAGGGGTTAACTGTAAGGGTTTTGTGAAGTTAAGGGAAAAGTGAGCAGTGAAGAGGGTTTTGAAGAGGAAATTTTACTAGTAATTCAGTGGTGATTGCTACAGCAGATACTAAGTGTACTGGGGACTGGAAAAGAGAAATAAATATTATTGTATATGAGTAAAAGAGCGAAGAGTGAAAATGGCAGGCATTAGGGGGGTACAGGCTGCCATAATTATATTTATCTTTCTTCTTCAATTCCATGAAGAAAGAAATCAGTCATGGGGGCTGGAAAAGGTGAATGGAGTAACAGCGCCCTTGACAGTAAAAGCCCAACAGTTGCCATCCTACCAGAAAAGTAAACCTCACTATCGCCGCAAGGTATGGCAACACCGCATACCCAAACAAAAACAGTGGCACACAGCTCTTACTGTAGCGCTCTTAAGTGGTGATATCCAAATTAATCCAGGACCTCAAACTATTGTGCAGAGGCACAACAGACAGATAAATGACGGCGATAATGACGGTCTAGTAGCTAGGGATGATAACCTTAACTCCATATGTAATGCATACATAGGTCAATGTGAGACAATACAGCCATTATTATCTCAAACACTACCAAACAGGTGCATACACTGTACTAAAGTACGCATGAAAAACAGAAAAGGCACCTTATGTAAAATGTGTAAGGGGTGGGTGCATGATGGATGTATGTACAATTATAGCAACGGTGCCAGAATTCATTTTGTGTGTAACAAATGCACTTTGGCACAGTTACCCTTTAGCAGTGATGACGTTGATTTACCTAATTTTAATACAAATGACCCATTGCCATATATTGATGATTATGATTGTTTTATGAAAACAGGCCTTCACTTTATTCATGTCAATGCAAGATCACTTCTTCCTAAATTGGCAGAGATTAGGATTCTAGCTAACAAAATTAGGGCGGCAGTTATAACCATCACTGAATCTTGGTTGGATGATACGGTGACTGACGACGAGGTCAAAATAGAAGGTTACAATATAAAACGCTTAGATAGGAACAGAAAGGGTGGTGGAGTATGTGCCTACATTAATAATGACTTAGCTTACAACCCAAGACCTGATTTAAATAACAATAAACTGGAGATTCTATGGTTTGAAGTGCTGCTTCCCAAGACCAAACCCATCTTAGTAGGAACTAGTTACCGCCCTCCTACCCAGGACCAGTTCTTAGAAGACTTTTCCAGAGTCTTGTCCGGAGTTGAAAACAATTGCGAGAGAATAATACTGGGCGACTTTAATATCTGTTTTCAGCAGGAAAATAACGGGCTATGCAAAAGGTATAAGCAAATTCTAGGATTAAATAGCTACACCCAACTAATTAATACACCAACCCGGATCACACAGTTCTCAGCCACCCTAATTGACCACATACTTTGTAACCGCTCTGAGAACATTAGTCAGTCAGGCGTCATTACCACAGGTCTTAGTGATCATTTCATCATTTACTGCACCAGGAAAATCACTAGGGATAGGATAGGCCTACACAGGACAATAAAAATGAGGTCAACTAGAAACTACAGTAAAGAAACACTGGTAAATAGGCTACACAATTGTGACTGAACAGAGATAACAAGTTGCACGGACGTAAACGATGCCTGGGAAAAATTCAAAACAATGTTCACTACCATTCTTGATAATATTGCACCAGTTAAAGAGGTTAGGATTAAACGAAGAACTGAACCCTGGATGACTACTGAGATATTAGATAATATGAAATTCAGAGACCAGCTGCTAAAAAGATTTAAAGCAAACAGACAGGATATTGCAGCACTAAATGAATTCCAAAGGGTGAGGAACAGAGTACAGAGACTTATAAAAGGAGCAAAGGCAAAGCACTATTGCTCAAAAATTGAAGAGTATAAGCATAACCCCAGAAAGCTCAGGCAACAACTAAAACAGTTGGGGTATAGCCATAAGCCAGTAGATAGGTCTAACATAGTACTCACTATCGATAATGAGGTATGCCACGAAACATCTAAGGTGGCAAATTGCTTTAATTCCTACTACACATCAGTTGCATCAACACTAGAAAGTAAACTACCAGCTGCATCAAATACCTTTAACACAAACTCTGATAAGTTTCAATCATACTATACCAATAAAGGGGTAACCCCAAACAGTTGTCAACTAGTAAGTGTATCTCATGACTTCATTCAAAAAGAACTAAGCAGGTTAAACCCAACTAAGAGCACAGGCCCTGATAACATCCCGTCTAAGTTCCTAAAAGATGGTGCTTCTGAGCTGTCAATCTCTATTGCTCACATAATAAATCTATCAATAACCACTAATACCGTACCGGAGGGGTTCAAGGAGGCCAGGGTTACTCCTATCTTCAAGAAAAATAATAGGTCTGATGTAAGCAACTATAGACCTGTTAGTATACTCAGTATAATATCTAAAATTCTGGAGAGGGCGGTGTATTCTCAAGTAGTTAAGTACCTTAATGACAACAGCATTCTCCATAGCTATCAATCGGGCTTTAGGAGATCCTACTCAACCGATACCTCCCTTATTAATCTGATGGATTACCTGAGAACTGAAATGTCAAAAGGGAACCTCATAGGTATGGTAACCTTAGACCTGCAAAAGGCCTTTGATACTGTCAACCACAATATATTATGTAAGAAACTTCAAGCTATCGGTATAGGTTCTGTAGACTGGTTTAAGTCCTACCTTAGCAACAGGAGACAAATAGTCAAAATCAACAAAACGGAATCAGAACCCCTGCCGATAACATGTGGAGTTCCCCAAGGTAGTATTCTGGGTCCCTTATTATTCTTATGTTATGTCAATGATATGCCTATCAGTGTCAAGTGCAAACTCCTACTGTATGCAGATGACAGTGCTCTGTTAGTGACAGGTAAAGACCCACAAGATATTGCTAATGTTTTAACACTGGAACTGGAGTCCTGCAGCAAATGGTTAGTAGACAACAAACTATCATTACACCTAGGGAAAACTGAAGCCATTCTCTTTGGAACGAAACATAAACTGAGAAGGGTAAATAATTTTAATGTTCAGTGTAATGGGGAGTCCATCACTTTGGTTTCATCAGTAAAATATCTGGGAATCCCCTTTGACCCATGCATGTCAGGAGAATTGATAGGTAACAGTGTAGTAAAGAAAGCGAATGCCAGACTGAAGTTCCTGTATAGACAAGCACAGTGTCTACCTACTGAGGCTCGCAGGACCCTATGTCTAGCCCTTATACAATGCCATATGGATTACGCTTGCTCTTCATGGTACTCTGCCTTGACAAAAAAACTGAAAGATAGACTGCAAATCACCCAGAACAAAATCGTAAGATTCATCCTGGGGCTGGGACCAAGAGAACATGTAGGCCAGGATGAATTACAGCAGTTGGATATGCTGAATGTTGAAGACAGAGTAAAACAACTGAAGCTAAATCATGTTTATAAAATTGCTCACAAACAGTGTCCAGAATATCTTGCTGTCAATTTTGTCAAGGTTGGGAACCAAAGCAATCATAGTACTAGGGGGAGAGAGCACAACTTTGTAGTACCCACAGTCAGTGGCCAGGCGTCAAACACCTTTTACTGTACAGCAATAAAGGAATGGAACAGACTACCCGCACATGTCAAAGCCAGTCTTAGCATGAACCAGTTCAAGAAGACTGCCAAAAGGTGTCTGATGAATGTAGCTACAGAAAGGGAGGGGAATGATTTTCTATTTTTTAGCTAAAATACGTGTAAATTTTACCTTATTCCTAGTAATGACCCTCGTATTGTAGATAGTCTTTTTAGTATGATAATAAGATGTTATCTTCATTGTAGAATAATAAGAAAATATTATAACCTTTATATTATAATAATAAGGTAAAAGGACCCCAATGGAAATAAGTCACTCTGTCTGACTTTTTTGGGTTATCCTAGGTTCTCTACACATATGCTGCTATGTATGACAATTCTATGTATCTGTATTTGTGTATACCTGAATAAACTTACTTACTTACTTACTTGTTGACAGCCAGCAGGCTAGTGAGGGACTCACTCACCGCCTCCACACTCTAGCCAGCACAGATGATGCCATGTAGAGTATTTACAATGAAACAATCATAAAAATTGAAATTTATGGAGAAAAAAACTAATTGCCAACATGTATTTTTGCTGACAGCAGCAATAAAAAAAAACAAAAATACATTTAATGAAAAACATACTTAGAAATACGATAGAAACAATCAGATTACATCAAAATATTGCCAGAATTTTGTACTATTTTTCAGTAAGAATTTTTTTTCCATAATTTTTCAATTTTAATTTCCTGAAACTTGAAAAAGGCTCGCCCCTTCCTTCAGTGCTACAACTGTTTTTTTTAATCCCTGGATCTGCACAGACTTAGGCAAATCATCTACTACCACATCTTCTACTGTCTTTTTCCTGTTTCCTAGACCAACAGTGATTCTGGCTAGGTCATATGACTGTTTACCAGAATTGTGGAAAAAAACAGCTATATCTAACTGTATTTTGGCATAGGGTTGTTTATTCAGTTTCTGCAACACTGTTCTTCTTATGAAGGACCTTTGTGAACCTTGTTCAAATAATGTTAGCACATTGATTTCGTATAATTTATTAGATAACTCAACTCGAGCTATCGGGAGAGCAGTTGCTTTAAACTTATCTCTCACATGTTGCTTGTTGACTTCCTGATTCTGTGGAAGTCTTCTGCTGTTCAGCAAAAGTATTTGGGCATAATTCTGTATGATGCATACCCTTGCATTTAAAACACTTCTTCAGTGAGCATTTTCCTCCCTTGTGTTCACCTAAACACTTGATGCACCTTTTCAGCTGATGAACACGTTGTTTACGTGCCTCCATTGATGTGTATTTAATACAATACTGTGCCCAATGTGTTCCATCACAACGTACACATTTTGGAGTACGTTTATGTGTGACAGTTTGTTTACTGTCTGTTGTATTCACAGCTTGATAAATGCCTATATGGGATTTCCCATTATGTGGTTTAGTGGGAGTAGGTATACTCTTTTTACACTGAGTTGAAGGTTTGTTACACACGGGATTTGTGGATTTTTCATCTTGTCTCGTTGCTTGCATGCATGAAACTATGTTTGTAAACCAATGCTAATTTCTTCACAAGTGAAATGGCGTTTATTGAACATAATATTTAATCGTTCAATAGTTTGTGGTGACAACTTATCTTGTACAATACCACTGATAAACCAATCACATTGCCTTAGGTCATATTTAGCACCTAGAGATCTGAGACTATTGTCTAATGTGGTTCTAAATGTTTGGGTGGCTTCAAGATTGATATTGAGATTGCATGTCTAACTCTGGCCTTGTCAACAACAAAGTAATCATCTGCTAAGTCATGTAAGGCTATTTGATAATTGCCTTTAACCAGTAGAAATGACTTAATCAGTTTGTAGGGTTCTCCCGTCACAAGACTTAGCAATCTCATCTATAGCAGTTCGTGAATTTACTATGGATTGAAAATCACTAATGAATTTTTCATAATTATGACCTTGGAAAATAGGCAATGACAAGATAAGTAAGCATGGTAATGGGACTCCTGTTGTGGCAATTATTGTGCCAGGTGTTGTGGTAGGAGTTTGACCACTAGTTACAGTAGGTCTCTGTCACAGAATTTTGCGGCAGATAGCCTGTACTCCTGTTCACCTTAATTAATTGTTGATCACTAAAAGTAGCCAAAACATTTTTAATGTCATCCTCAGATGGATTTGATTCTAAGAATTCACTGTCACATTTTGCTTAATCAGATCGTCAAAATCTGTTTGTATCTTGAGTTAACCCTATACTGACTGAAATTAGATTGTCTAATTGTACAATCTTAGTCTGTAAAGGCTGAAACTGAGTTTTCAAACACGCCATTTTAATGGTATACTGAAAATTCTAGCACCATACTTAGTGTGTATAAAAACACTGCACTACTATAAACAGCTGAGTTTTGTTATGCTCAAGTCAGCAATAATCGAGTCAGACACTGCTGACCCACTAAGCTTAACCTCAGGATCAATGACCTTGAAGGGTACAGGGTACATATGGCTGGACCAACCTCTGGGTGTTGATGTCCTGAGTTTATGCGGTCTCAGATTGAAACACTGCTGAGTCACTGTAAATAACGTAGGGTGTAGCTCCTGGTCCCATTTTAGTGGGTGAGTTAAGCAGGTGTAAGGTAACCACATAAATGGTCAATAAACGCTTCACAATGTTTTATTGACAATTTCAAGAAGCAGTGATGTATAGTGTAAACTCCCACAAGTGTACCTCCAGTTCATCAAAATAATAACGTGGACATAGACAATAAACACAAGACTCCACATCTTACACATGTAATATACATATATACACACTTTCACACTTCATACAAACTAAAAAAAGTATTTTAAGTTGAACATAGTAAACATTAACACACAAAACATGCCCTTTCATTTATATACACACATACACACTTCATCCACTGTACCTCAGCATAACACATTCACTTATACACACTTTATCCACTGTACCTCAGCATAACACATTCACTTATACACACTTTATCCACTGTACCTCAGAATAACACATTCACTTATACACACTTTATCCACTGTACCTCAGCATAACACATTCACTTATACACACTTCATCCACTGTACCTCAGCATAACACATTCACTTACACACACTTCATCCACTGTACCTCAGAATAACACATTCACTTATACACACTTTATCCACTGTACCTCAGCATAACACATTCACTTATACACACTTCATCCACTGTACCTCAGCATAACACATTCACTTATACACACTTCATCCACTGTACCTCAGAATAACACATTCACTTATACACACTTTATCCACTGTACCTCAGCATAACACATTCACTTATACACACTTCATCCACTGTACCTCAGCATAACACATTCACTTACACACACTTTATCCACTGTACCTCAGCATAACACATTCACTTATACACACTTTATCAACTGTACCTCAGAATAACACATTCACTTACCTGGAGTTTACCTGGAGAGAGTTTCGGGGGTCAACGCCCCCCGCGGCCCGGTCTGTGACCAGGCCTCCTGGTGGATCAGCGCCTGATCAACCAGGCTGTTCCTGCTGGCTGCACGCAAACCAACGTACGAGCCACAGCCCGGCTGATCAGGAACTGACTTTAGGTGCTTGTCCAGTGCCAGCTTGAAGACTGCCAGGGGTCTGTTGGTAATCCCCCTTATGTGTGCTGGGAGGCAGTTGAACAGTCTCGGGCCCCTGACACTTATTGTATGGTCTCTTAACGTGCTAGTGACACCCCTGCTTTTCATTGGGGGGATGGTGCATCGTCTGCCAAGTCTTTTGCTTTCGTAGTGAGTGATTTTCGTGTGCAAGTTCGGTACTAGTCCCTCTAGGATTTTCCAGGTGTATATAATCATGTATCTCTCCCTCCTGCGTTCCAGGGAATACAGGTTTAGAAACCTCAAGCGCTCCCAGTAATTGAGGTGTTTTATCTCCGTTATGCGCGCCGTGAAAGTTCTCTGTACATTTTCTAGGTCGGCAATTTCACCTGCCTTGAAAGGTGCTGTTAGAGTGCAGCAATATTCCAGCCTAGATAGAACAAGTGACCTGAAGAGTGTCATCATGGGCTTGGCCTCCCTAGTTTTGAAGGTTCTCATTATCCATCCTGTCATTTTTCTAGCAGATGCGATTGATACAATGTTATGGTCCTTGAAGGTGAGATCCTCCGACATAATCACTCCCAGGTCTTTGACGTTGGTGTTTCGCTCTATTTTGTGGCCAGAATTTGTTTTGTACTCTGATGAAGATTTAATTTCCTCATGTTTACCATATCTGAGTAATTGAAATTTCTCATCGTTGAACTTCATATTGTTTTCTGCAGCCCACTGAAAGATTTGGTTGATGTCCGCCTGGAGCCTTGCAGTGTCTGCAATGGAAGACACTGTCATGCAGATTCGGGTGTCATCTGCAAAGGAAGACACGGTGCTGTGGCTGACATCCTTGTCTATGTCGGATATGAGGATGAGGAACAAGATGGGAGCTAGTACTGTGCCTTGTGGAACAGAGCTTTTCACCGTAGCTGCCTCGGACTTTACTCTGTTGACGACTACTCTCTGTGTTCTGTTAGTGAGGAAATTATAGATCCATCGACCGACTTTTCCTGTTATTCCTTTAGCACGCATTTTGTGCGCTATTACGCCATGGTCACACTTGTCGAAGGCTTTTGCAAAGTCTGTATATATTACATCTGCATTCTTTTTGTCTTCTAGTGCATTTAGGACCTTGTCGTAGTGATCCAATAGTTGAGACAGACAGGAGCGACCTGTTCTAAACCCATGTTGCCCTGGGTTGTGTAACTGATGGGTTTCTAGATGGGTGGTGATCTTGCTTCTTAGGACCCTTTCAAAGATTTTTATGATATGGGATGTTAGTGCTATTGGTCTGTACTTCTTTGCTGTTGCTTTACTGCCCCCTTTGTGGAGTGGGGCTATATCTGTTGTTTTTAGTAACTGAGGGACGACCGCCGTGTCCATGCTCCCTCTCCATAGGATGGAAAAGGCTCGTGATAGGGGCTTCTTGCAGTTCTTGATGAACACAGAGTTCCATGAGTCTGGCCCTGGGGCAGAGTGCATGGGCATGTCATTTATCGCCTGTTCGAAGTCATTTGGCGTCAGGATAACATCGGATAGGCTTGTGTTAACCAAATTTTGTGGCTCTCTCATAAAAAATTCATTTTGATCTTCGACTCTCAGTCTGGTTAGCGGCTTGCTAAAAACTGAGTCATATTGGGACTTGAGTAGCTCACTCATTTCCTTGCTGTCATCTGTGTAGGACCCATCTTGTTTAAGTAGGGGCCCAATACTGGACGTTGTTCTCGACTTTGATTTGGCATAGGAGAAGAAATACTTTGGGTTTCTTTCGATTTCATTTATGGCTTTTAGTTCTTCCCGCGATTCCTGACTCCTAAAGGATTCTTTTAGCTTAAGTTCGATGCTTGCTATTTCTCTGACCAGTGTCTCCCTACGCATTTCAGATATATTGACCTCTTTTAGCCGCTCTGTTATTCTTTTCCGTCGCCTGTAAAGGGAGCACCTGTCTCTTTCTATTTTACATCTACTCCTCCTTTTTCTTAGAGGAATAAGCCTTGTGCATACATCGAGTGCCACCGAGTTAATCTGTTCTAGGCATAAGTTGGGGTCTGTGTTGCTTAGTATATCTTCCCAGCTTATATCGGTTAGGACTTGGTTTACTTGGTCCCACTTTATGTTTTTGTTATTGAAGTTGAATTTGGTGAATGCTCCCTCGTGACTAGTCTCATTTTGTCGGTCGGGCTCCACGCATACATGTCTTAACCTCAATTATGTTGTGATCTGAGTATATTGTTTTTGATATGGTGACATTTCTTATCAGATCATCATTGTTAGTGAAGATGAGGTCTAGTGTATTCTCCAGTCTAGTAGGCTCTATTATTTGTTGGTTTAAATTGAATTTTGTGCAGAGATTTAAAAGCTCGTGTGAGTGTGAGTTTTCATCAGAGCTGCCTCCTGGTGTTATTACTGCAACAATATTATTTGCTATATTCCTCCATTTTAGGTGCCTTAAGTTGAAATCCCCCAGGAGCAAGATGTTGGGTGCAGGAGCTGGAAAATTTTCCAGACAGTGGTCAATTTTTAACAGCTGTTCCTGGAATTGCTGGGATGTTGCATCCGGAGGCTTGTAGACTACCACAATGACTAGGTTTTGGTTCTCGACCTTTACTGCTAAAACTTCCACTACATCATTTGAGGCATTAAGCAGTTCTGTGCAAACAAGTGACTCTGCAATGTACAGGCCAACCTTCCCCTTTTGCCTGTTCACTCTGTCACATCTGTATAGGTTGTAACCTGGGATCCATATTTCGTTGTCCAAGTGATCCTTTATGTGGGTCTCAGTGAAAGCCGCGAACATTGCCTTTTCCTCTGCAAGCAGTCCACGGAAGAAAGGTATTTTGTTGTTTGTTGCTGGCTTTAGACCCTGTATATTTGCAAAGAAGAATGTTATCGGACTGGTGGTATTGTTGGTACTGGGGGGGGATTTCTTTTCTTGCATTAGTATCTGTATCTGTTGGTTTGGAGTGGAGGCCATCGACTGTGGTTCCACTCCAGGAATGACTGGATTTGGTGTACGATTTCTGCCATTTCCTGCCAGTTTTTTTTCCATCCTGGCACTAAAAAACCTCTCCCTCTTAAGTGGCTGTGGCTACCCAGGTTTTCCACTGTACCTCAGCATAACACATTCACTTATACACACTTTATCCACTGTACCTCAGCATAACACATTCACTTATACACACTTTATCCACTGTACCTCAGCATAACACATTCACTTATACACACTTTATCCACTGTACCTCAGAATAACACATTCACTTATACACACTTTATCCACTGTACCTCAGCATAACACATTCACTTATACACACTTCATCCACTGTACCTCAGAATAACACATTCACTTATACACACTTCATCCACTGTACCCAGCATAACACATTCACTTATACACACTTTATCCACTGTACCTCAGCATAACACATTCACTTATACACACTTCATCCACTGTACCTCAGAATAACACATTCACTTATACACACTTCATCCACTGTACCTCAGCATAACACATTCACATATACACACTTCATCCACTGTACCTCAGCATAACACACTCACTTATACACACTTTATCCACTGTACCTCAGCATAACACATTCACTTATACACACTTCATCCACTGTACCTCAGCATAACACATTCACTTATACACACTTTATCCACTGTACCTCAGCATAACACATTCACTTATACACACTTTATCCACTGTACCTCAGAATAACACATTCACTTATACACACTTTATCCACTGTACCTCAGCATAACACATTCACTTATACACACTTTATCCACTGTACCTCAGAATAACACATTCACTTATACACACTTTATCCACTGTACCTCAGCATAACACATTCACTTATACACACTTCATCCACTGTACCTCAGCATAACACATTCACTTATACACACTTCATCCACTGTACCTCAGCATAACACATTCACTTATACACACTTCATCCACTGTACCTCAGGATAACACATTCACTTATACACACTTTATCCACTGTACCTCAGCATAACACATTCACTTATACACACTTCATCCACTGTACCTCAGCATAACACATTCACTTATACACACTTCATCCACTGTACCTCAGCATAACACATTCACTTATACACACTTCATCCACTGTACCTCAGCATAACACATTCACTTATACACACTTTATCCACTGTACCTCAGCATAACACATTCACTTATACACACTTTATCCACTGTACCTCAGCATAACACATTCACTTATACACACTTCATCCACTGTACCTCAGCATAACACATTCACTTATACACACTTCATCCACTGTACCTCAGCATAACACATTCACTTATACACACTTCATCCACTGTACCTCAGCATAACACATTCACTTATACACACTTCATCCACTGTACCTCAGCATAACACATTCACTTATACACACTTTATCCACTGTACCTCAGCATAACACATTCACTTATACACACTTTATCCACTGTACCTCAGCATAACATTCACTTATACACACTTCATCCACTGTACCTCAGCATAACACATTCACTTATACACACTTCATCCACTGTACCTCAGCATAACATTCACTTATACACACTTCATCCACTGTACCTCAGCATAACATTCACTTATACACACTTCATCCACTGTACCTCAGCATAACACATTCACTTATACACACTTCATCCACTGTACCTCAGCATAACACATTCACTTATACACACTTCATCCACTGTACCTCAGCATAACATTCACTTATACACACTTCATCCACTGTACCTCAGCATAACACATTCACTTACGCACACTTTATCCACTGTACCTCAGCATAACACATTCACTTATACACACTTTATCCACTGTACCTCAGCATAACACATTCACTTACACACACTTTATCCACTGTACCTCAGCATAACACATTCACTTATACACACTTTATCCACTGTACCTCAGCATAACACATTCACTTATACACACTTCATCCACTGTACCTCAGCATAACACATTCACTTATACACACTTTATCCACTGTACCTCAGCATAACACATTCACTTATACACACTTTATCCACTGTACCTCAGCATAACACATTCACTTATACACACTTTATCCACTGTACCTCAGCATAACACATTCACTTATACACACTTTATCCACTGTACCTCAGCATAACACATTCACTTATACACACTTTATCCACTGTACCTCAGCATAACACATTCACTTATACACACTTTATCCACTGTACCTCAGCATAACACATTCACTTATACACACTTTATCCACTGTACCTCAGAATAACACATTCACTTACACACACTTCATCCACTGTACCTCAGCATAACACATTCACTTATACACACTTTATCCACTGTACCTCAGCATAACACATTCACTTATACACACTTTATCCACTGTACCTCAGCATAACACATTCACTTACACACACTTCATCCACTGTTCCTCAGCATAACACATTCACTTATACACACTTTATCCACTGTACCTCAGCATAACACATTCACTTATACACACTTTATCCACTGTACCTCAGCATAACACATTCACTTACACACACTTCATCCACTGTACCTCAGCATAACACATTCACTTACACACACTTTATCCACTGTACCTCAGCATAACACATTCACTTACACACACTTCATCCACTGTACCTCAGCATAACACATTCACTTATACACACTTCATCCACTGTACCTCAGCATAACACATTCACTTATACACACTTTATCCACTGTACCTCAGCATAACACATTCACTTATACACAATTTATCCACTGTACCTCAGCATAACATTCACTTATACACACTTCATCCACTGTACCTCAGCATAACACATTCACTTATACACACTTCATCCACTGTACCTCAGCATAACATTCACTTATACACACTTCATCCACTGTACCTCAGCATAACATTCACTTATACACACTTCATCCACTGTACCTCAGCATAACACATTCACTTATACACACTTCATCCACTGTACCTCAGCATAACACATTCACTTATACACACTTCATCCACTGTACCTCAGCATAACATTCACTTATACACACTTCATCCACTGTACCTCAGCATAACACATTCACTTACGCACACTTTATCCACTGTACCTCAGCATAACACATTCACTTATACACACTTTATCCACTGTACCTCAGCATAACACATTCACTTACACACACTTTATCCACTGTACCTCAGCATAACACATTCACTTATACACACTTTATCCACTGTACCTCAGCATAACACATTCACTTATACACACTTCATCCACTGTACCTCAGCATAACACATTCACTTATACACACTTTATCCACTGTACCTCAGCATAACACATTCACTTATACACACTTTATCCACTGTACCTCAGCATAACACATTCACTTATACACACTTTATCCACTGTACCTCAGCATAACACATTCACTTATACACACTTTATCCACTGTACCTCAGCATAACACATTCACTTATACACACTTTATCCACTGTACCTCAGCATAACACATTCACTTATACACACTTTATCCACTGTACCTCAGCATAACACATTCACTTATACACACTTTATCCACTGTACCTCAGAATAACACATTCACTTACACACACTTCATCCACTGTACCTCAGCATAACACATTCACTTATACACACTTTATCCACTGTACCTCAGCATAACACATTCACTTATACACACTTTATCCACTGTACCTCAGCATAACACATTCACTTACACACACTTCATCCACTGTACCTCAGCATAACACATTCACTTATACACACTTTATCCACGGTACCTCAGCATAACACATTCACTTATACACACTTTATCCACTGTACCTCAGCATAACACATTCACTTACACACACTTCATCCACTGTACCTCAGCATAACACATTCACTTACACACACTTTATCCACTGTACCTCAGCATAACACATTCACTTACACACACTTCATCCACTGTACCTCAGCATAACACATTCACTTACACACACTTTATCCACTGTACCTCAGCATAACACATTCACTTACACACACTTCATCCACTGTACCTCAGCATAACACATTCACTTACACACACTTCATCCACTGTACCTCAGCATAACACATTCACTTATACACACTTCAACCACTGTACCTCAGCATAACACATTCACTTACACACACTTCATCCACTGTACCTCAGCATAACACATTCACTTACACACACTTCATCCACTGTACCTCAGCATAACACATTCACTTACACACACTTCATCCACTGTACCTCAGCATAACACATTCACTTACACACACTTCATCCACTGTACCTCAGCATAACACATTCACTTACACACACTTCATCCACTGTACCTCAGCATAACACATTCACTTACACACACTTTATCCACTGTACCTCAGCATAACACATTCACTTACACACACTTCATCCACTGTACCTCAGCATAACACATTCACTTACACACACTTCATCCACTGTACCTCAGCATAACACATTCACTTACACACACTTCATCCACTGTACCTCAGCATAACACATTCACTTACACACACTTCATCCACTGTACCTCAGCATAACACATTCACTTACACACACTTCATCCACTGTACCTCAGCATAACACATTCACTTACACACACTTCATCCACTGTACCTCAGCATAACACACACATCTTACCTAATATAATTCAGCAAAAACAAAAAAACGCAGACATAATACATATACATGCCATTCACACTTTATACAGATCACCTGTAACAAAGTGAATATTTTATGCAGTAGTATATTGCTCGTATATACACACATAACACACTATTTACCTACTGTATCTCATCATAACACACACACACATTTCACCCATTGTAGCTCAGCATAACACCCACACCTTACCCACTATACTTCAGCATAACACACGCTTACCAGTACCCCAACATGCGGAAGAACGATCACTCAGCCTGTGAACTCATATGCCCCATTTATATCCCGTAAATCTTCGTAAGCCCAGCCCACCCTCTCGAGCGGTACTTTCACTCTAAGCCACCGCCCACAGTCGTGTTGTCGTAGCAATCATATGAGATACACACCAATTACTTCTCGGGGAATTTGGTATACCCGGCGGGCATTAATTTTCGGTGACACCTGCCTGAAATTTGCTAATTACATCACACCTTTTCAGATAAAAAAAAACTCGACATCAGTTACCATAGAGACGGAGATACAAGCCTCTGTTATAACCATACCTTGTTTCGTAATTTTTAGGTGATTTGTGATTTCTTCTGTAATTTTGGGTATATGATTCGTTAGTGAAAATGTGTAAAGATTGGTGAATAGGTTGTTCAGATTAGTGAATGATGAAAAAGTATGATGTAGAACGTGATATGAGATTCTAATATGGCGATTGATAGATGTAGTTTTTTATTTCATTATGTGAAGCTTGTAATATTTGGTTGGTTGTGTGACTTTTATATTGGTGATGATCTTGTAACTTGGGTTGCAAGTGTAATTTGTCAGGGAAAATGTGCAAAAATTGGTGATTGTATATGGAGAGTTTGTTGTATGAGCAGAGATTTAAACAAAGGAGGAGAGAGACGAATGGGTGAAACAAGGGGAGATTTGATTGAAAAAAATATGAGATTTTTGGGGTATATCTGTGGAGATTTATTGAAATTGATTATGGATGTAAATGCGTATGAGTGGTGTACTCACATAGTAGTGGTTGCAGGGGTCGAGTCACAGCTCCTGGCCCCGGTGAGTGTGTACTCACTTATTTGTACTCACCTATCTGTGGTTGCCGGGGGCGATTCACAGCTCCTGGCCCCGCCTCTTCACTGATTGTTACTAGGTCCTCTCTCTCCCTGCTCCATGAGCTTTATCATACCCTGACTTACAACTATGCATGGTTCCCGCCTCCACTACGTCACTTTCTTAGCTAGTCCACTTCCTGACAACTCTGTGACTGAAGAAATACTTCCTAACATCCCCTTGACTCATAGGAGTCTTCAAATTACAATTGTGACCCTGTATTTCTGTGTCCCATCTCTGAAACATCCTGTCTTTGTTCACTTCGCCAATTCCTCTCACTATTTTACATGTCATTATCATGTCTCCACTGGCCCTCCTGTCCTCCAGTGTCGTCAGGGCGACTTCCTTTCACCTTTCTTCGTAGGACAATCCTCTTAGCTCTGGAACTATTCTTGTTGCGAACCTTTGCACTTTCTCTAATTTCTTGATGAGCTTTTCCAGCAGTGGATTCCAAACTGGTGTTGCATACTCCAGTATGGGCCTGACGTATATGGTGTACAGGGTCTTGAACGATTCCTTACTGAGGTATCGGAACACTATTCTTAGGTTTGCCAGGCGCCCGTATGCTGCAGCAGTTATCTGACTGATGTGTGCCTCAGGAGAAGTGCTCGGTGTTATACTCACCCCAAGATCTTTTTCAATGAGTGAGATTTGCAGTATTTGGCCACCTACACTATACTCTGTCTGGGGTCTTCTTTGCCCTTCCCCAATCTTCATGACTTTTCATTTGACGGAATTAAAATCAAGGAGCCAGTTGCTGGACCAGGCTTGTAACCTGTCCAGGTCTCTTTGTTGTCCTTCCTGATCCTTGACCGGTTTAATTCTCCCCATTAACTTTACATCATCTGCAAACAGGGACACTCCTAAGTCTATCCCTTCCGTTATGTCATTCGCGCATACCAAAAATAGCATTGGTTCTCGGACTACCCCTTGTAGAACCCCACTCGTCACAGGCGCCCATTCTGACACCTCGTCACGTCCCATGACTCGTTGTTGCCTCCCTGTCAGATATTTTCTGATTCATTTCAGTGCTTTTCCTGTTATGTGTCTGATCTTCTAGCTTTTACATTAACCTCTTGTGAGGAACTGCGTCGACGGCCTTTTTGCAGTCCAAGAAAATGTAGACTATCCACCCCTCTCTCTTGTCTTACTTCCGTCACCTTGTCATAAAACTCCAGTAGGTTTATGACACAGGATTTTTCTTCCCTGAAACCCTGCTTATTGTCGGTTATAAGCTTGTGTTTGTGTGTTTTATTTAGTTACCATTTTATCCTAGGCACATGTCGATTAGACACTAGGCCTGTTGCATATGTGTGCATGTATGTGTGTACTCACCTAGTTGAGGTTGCAGGGGTCGAGTACAAGCTCCTGGCCCCGTCTCTTCACTGGTCGCCACTACGTCACTCTCCCTGAACCGTGAGCTTTATCATACCTCTGCTTAAAGCTATGTATGGATCCTGCCTCCACTACATCGCTTCCCAAAATATTCCACTTCCTGACTACTCTGTGGCTGAAGAAACACTTCCTAACATCCCTGTGTTTCATCTGTGTGCGTGTGTATGTGTGTGTGCGTGTGTATGCGTGTGTATACATCACTTGCTAGGCTATTCCACTTCCTGACAACTCTAGGACTGAAGAAGCACTTCCTAACATCCCTCTGACTCGTCTGAGTCTTCAGCTTCCAATTCTGACTCCTTTTTTCTGTGTCCCCTCTCTGGAACAACCTGTCTCTGTCTACCATCTATTCCACGCAGCTTTTTGTATGTCGTTATCATGTCTCCCTTGACCCGCCTGTCCTCCAATTTCGTCAGTCCCATTTCCCTTAACCTTTCTTCGTAGGACATACCCCTGAGCTCCAGAACTAGCCTTGTTGCAAACCTTTGCACTTCTAAGAACATAAGAACATAAGAAAGGAGGAACACTGCAGGAGGCCTGTTGGCCCATACTAGGCAGGTCCTTTACAATTCATCCCACTAACAAAACATTTGCCAAACCCAATTTTCAATGCCACCCAAGAAATAAGCTCTGATATAAAAGTCCCACTCAAATCCAACCCCTCCCACTCATGTACTTATCCAACCTAAATTTGAAACTACCCAAAGTCCCAGCCTCAATAACCCAACTAGGTAGACTGTTCCACTCAATAAACTACCCTATTTCCAAACCAATACTTTCCTATGTCCTTTCTAAATCTAAACTTATCTAATTTAAATCCATTACTGCGGGTTCTCTCTTGGAGAGACATCCTCAAGACCTTATTAATATCCCCTTTATTAATACCTATCTTCCACTTATACACTTCGATCAGGTCTCCCCTCATTCTTCGTCTAACAAGTGAATGTAACTAAAGAGTCTTCAATCTTTCTTCATAAGGAAGATTTCTAATGCTGTGTATTAATTTAGTCATCTTACGCTGAATGTTTTCTAACGAATTTATGTCCATTCTGTATATGGAGACCAGAACTGAGCTGCATAATCTAGGTGAGGCCTTACTAATGATGTATAAAGCTGCAGTGTGACCTCTGGACTTCTGTTGCTTACACTTCTTGATATAAATCCCAGTAATCTATTTGCCTTATTACGTACACTTAGGCATTGCTGTCTTGGTTTAAGGTTGCTGCTCACCATAACCCCCAAGTCCTTTTCGCAATCTGTATGGCTAAGTTCTACATCATTTAACTTATAAGAAATAGGGTTATGGGCACTCCCGAGCTTCAGAACCTTGCATTTATCTACATTGAACTGCATCTGCCACTTTTCTGACCAAGAATAGAGTTTGTTTAAATCCTCCTGAAGTTCCATAACATCTACGTTTGAATCAATTATCCTACCTATCTTTGTGTCATCGGCGAATTTGCTCATATCACTAGTAATTCCCTCATCAAGATCATTGATATATATTATAAACAACAACGGGCCCAAGACTGATCCCTGTGGAACGCCACTTGTTACTGATCCCCACTCGGATTTAACCCCATTTATGGACACTCTCTGCTTCCTGTCAGTGAGCCATGACTCGATCCTCGAGAGCACTTTTCCCCCAGTGCCATGAGCTGCCACTTTCTTTAACAGTCTATGGTGCGGAACTCTATCAAAAGCCTTACTAAAATCTAAGTAAATAATATCAAATTCTTTATCGGGGTCAACAGCCTCAAAAGCTTTACTGAAGAAAGTTAATAAATTAGTTAGACAAGACCGGCCTCTTGTGAATCCATGCTGAGTATCATTAATCAAGCTATGCTTATCGAGATGGCTTCTTATAATCTCAGCTATAATTGACTCTAGTAATTTGCCTACAATTGAGGTCAGGCTTATTGGGCGGTAATTTGACGGTAACGACTTGTCCCCTGTTTTAAAAATAGGAATTACATTAGCCATCTTCCACATATCAGACACTACACCTGTCTGAAGAGATAAATTAAAAATATTAGTTAATGATTCACAGAGATCCATTTTGCATTCCTTGAAAAAACCTCATCAGGACCGGGCGACTTATTTTGCTTCAGTCTATCAGCTTCACAACCATTTCACTAGTGACTGTGATGTTACATAATTTATCTTCTTCTAGCCTACTATAAAAATTAATTACTGGAATATTGTTAGTGTCTTCCTGTGTAAAAACTGAGAGAAAATAATTATTAAAAATCGAGCACATTTCATTCTCTTCGTCAGTAAGGTGCCCATAGTTATTTTTAAGGGGACCTATCTTATCTCTAACTTTTGTTCTATAGACCTGGAAAAAACTTTTTGGGTTAGTTTTAGAATCCCTAGCAACTTTAATTTCATAGTCCCTTTTAGCTTTTCTCATCCCCTTTTTAATGTCCCTCTTAATGTCAATATACTGATTCATAAAATGACCCTCACCTCTTTTGATACGCCTATAAATTCCTTTCTTATGCCCTAGTAGATATTTGAGCCTATTATTCATCCATTTTGGGTCATTTCTATTTGATCTAATTTCTTTATATGGGATAAACGTTCTTTGAGCAGCATGTATAGTGTTCAGAAAACTGTCATATTGATAGCTCACTTCGTTACCCCACTCAACAGATGATAAGTGTTCTCTAAGCCCATCGTAATCTGCTAAGCGAAAATCTGGGACTGTTACTGAGTTATCGCTACTATCGTACTTCCATTCAATGCTAAATGTAATTGAATTGTGGTCGCTAACACCCAGTTCCTCTGAAATTTCTAAATTATTAACAAGGGATTCATTGTTTGCCATAACTAAGTCAAGCAGGTTATTTCCCCTTGTAGGTTCTGTCACAAACTGCTTCAAAAAACAATCCTGAACTACTTCTAAGAAGTCGTATGATTCTATATTCCCAGTCAAGAAATTCCAATCAATATGACTAAAGTTAAAGTCTCCTAGAATTACTACATTATCGTGCCTTGTGGCCTTAACAATTTCCTCCCATAGTAGTTTCCCTTGGTCCCTATCTAAGTTTGGGGGACGGTATATCACTCCTAAAATCAGTTTTTCATGCCCCTCTGAAAATTCTATCCAAACAGACTCTGTATGTGTTACTTCAGACTTAATACCCGTTTTAATGCAACAGTTCAAGCGATCTCGGACATACAATGCCACCCCACCCCCCTTCCCGATACTTCTATCTACTTGGAACAATTTAAAACCCTGAATATGACATTCCGCAGGCATGTCCCGACTTTTTGAATTAAATCACATCTCAGTTAAGGCAAATACATCAATGTTACCTGCACTAGCAACTAATCTCAACTCGTCCATCTTATTCCTAGCACTACGGCAATTAGCATAATAAACATTGAAAGACTCTCCTTTCTCTTTACCCTTCCTCCTCATTTCTGTTTTTCTACTAAACCTATTACTGTCCATATCACCCAAAGTTCCTAGCTTTTCAATATCTACCTAGTTCTGCTTATTACTAGTTCCCCTAGAACTCGTAATATTACTACACTGGGACTTCACTGTTTTCCTGCCAAAACCCATACCACTAACTATTCCTAGTTTAAAGTCCTAACTTGTCCCTCCACTGCAGTTGCCAGTGCTACCACCCCAGACCTAGATAAGTGAACCCCATCCCTGGCATACATGTCATCTCTGCCATAGAAGAGGTCCCAGTTGTCAACGAATGTTACCGCATTTTCCTTACAGTATTTGTCCAGCCAGCAATTGACACCAATTTCCCTGGACAACCATTCATTTCGAACTCCTCTCCTTGGCAAAATACCACATATGACAGGGTTCCCACCCTTACTCCTAATTATTTCTATTGCTGACCTATACCTGCTAATCAGGTCTTCACTCCTACGTCTGCCAACATCGTTGCCTCCAGCACTGAGACAGATATTAGGATTGCTCCCATTACCTCTCATGATTTCATCCAGACGGCTATCAATATCCTCCATCCCAGCCCCAGGAAAGCAAACTCTCTGTCTCCTACTCCTGTCCTTCAAGCAGAATGCCCTATCCATATACCTAACTTGGCTATCCCCAACAACAACAATATTCTTACCTTCCTTGGTGTCGTTCGTCGTGATGTTCCCAGTAGTCGACTCACATTCGTCGGGTAGCACTGAGAATGTATTAGATGTTTCCACAACAGTTTCCACGGCAGTCTCTTTCTTCTTCATCGTTTCTTCCTTTCCATTCGTCTTCTTGATCGTCAACTTCGTTCCCTGCCGTCCAGCCACTGACCAGTTTCCCTTCTTGACCTGAGGACTCAAAACAGGAGGACTACTACTAATCTTCTTGTTTTCCTCGGTCAGTCGCCGAATCTCTATCTTCGCCATCCTCAATTCTTTCTTAATTAAGCTCTTGGTAAAGTTGCTCGATGGAGGGCATATTGCTTCAATTCGTAGAGAGCGCGCAAACAGGTCTTCACAGAGCAAAGTACACGTCAACACTGCGCAAAAGCCAACTCAATCAGGAGCTACTGCGCAGCACGTCCGCACGGCCCAATAGCTATGCGAACACTCTAGTTTCTTGACATGTTTGACCAGGTGTGGGTGTGCTGCATACTCCAGTATGGGTCTGATGTACACGGTGTACAGTGTCTTGAACGATTCCTTACTAAGGTATCGGATTGCTATTCTCAGGTTTGCCAGGCACCCGCATGCTGCAGCAATTATCTGGTTGATGTGTGCCTCCAAAGACATGCTCGGTGTTATGGTCACCCCAATGGAAATAAGTCACTCTGTCTGACTTTTTTGGGTTATCCTAGGTTCTCTACACATATGCTGCTATGTATGATAATTCTATGTAACTGTATTGTGTATACCTGAATAAATTTACTTACTTACTTACTTAAGATCTTTCTCCTTGAGCGAGGTTTGCAGTCCTCGTCCACCTAGTCTATACTCTGTCTGCGGTCTTCTTTGTCCTTCTCCGATCTTCATGACTTTGCATTTGACTGGGTTGAATTCAAGAAGCCAGTTGCTGGACCAGGTGTCCAGTCTGTCCAGGTCTCTTTGAAGTCCTGCCTGGTCCTCATTTGATATAATTCTCCTCATTAACTTCACATCATCTGCGAACAGGGACACCTCTGAGTCTATCCCTTCCATCATGTCATTCACATATACCAGAAATAGCACTGGTCATAGGACCGACCCCTGTGGGGTCCCGCTCGTCACAGGTGCCCACTGTGATACCTCATCCCGTACCATGACTCGCTGTTGCCTCCCTTTCAGATATTATCTGATCCATTTCAGTGCCTTTCCTGTTATGCGCGCCTGATCCTCTAGTTTCTGCACTAGTCGCTTGTGAGGAACTGTGTCGAAGGCCTTCTTGCAGTCCAAGAAAATGCAATCAACCTACCCCTCTCTCTCGTGTCGCACTTTTCTAACTTTTTCATAGAACTCCAGAAGATTTGTGACACAGGATTTGCCTTCCATGAATCCGTGCTGATTAGCGTTTCTAATCTTGTTCCGTTCCAGGTGCTCCACCACTCTCCTCCTGATAATCTTCTCCATGACTTTGCATACGATACAGGTCAGTGACACTGGTCTGTAATTTAGTGCCTCTTTTCTGTCCTCCTTTTTTAAAAATGGGAACTGCATTTGAAGTCTTCCGTACCTCAGGTAGTTGCCCAGTTTCAAGGGATGTGTTCAAGATTGTGGTTAATGCACACACAGTATATCTGCTCCCTCCCTGAGGACCCATGGGGAGATGTTGTCCGGTCCCATTGCCTTTGAGGTATCAAGGTCACTTAGCAGCTTCTTCACCTTCTCCTCAGTTGCGTGCATATCGCCCAGCACCTGTTGGTCTATTCCCCGTTGGTGTCCTCTGTCTTGTCTTCCCAGAGTCCTTCCTGTATCCACTGTGAATACATTTTTAAATCTCCTGTTGAGCTCCTCGCATATCTCTTGATCGTTTCTTGTGGGTTCCCCACCTTTTTCCTTAGCCTGATCACCTGGTCTTTGACTGTTGTCTTTCTCCTAATGTGGCTAAACAGCAGTTTCGGGTCAGACTTGGCTTTCGATGCTATGTTATTTTCGTACTGTCGCTGGGCTTCCCTACCTTATCTGCGCATATTCGTTTCTGGCTCTTCGACTGATCTTGTTTTTCTGTGTTCTTTGCCTTCTATACCTCTTCCATTCTCTAATACACTTAGTTTTTGCCTCTCTGCACCTTTGGGTAAACCAAGGACTCGCTTTCGTCTTCCCATTGTTTCTGTTGCCCTTGGGAACATACCTGTCGTCTGCCTCCTTGCATTTTGTTGTTACATACTTCACCATTTCATTTACTGTCTTTCCTACCATTTCTCTGTACCATTGCACCTCCCGCAGGAAGTTCCTCATACCTGTATAGTCCCCCCTTTTATATTTTGGCTTTTCCCATTCGACTCCTGTTACCCTCTCCACCTGTAACTCTACTATGTAATCAAAACTCAGGACTATGTGGTCACTAGCTCCGAGGGGCCTCTCATATATGATGTCATCAATATCTGAGCCACTCAGGGTGAGCACAAGTTCCAGTCTTGCTTGTTCTTCCTCCCCTTGCTCTCTGGTAGTGTCCTTGATGTTTTGATGCATGAGGTTTTCCAGTACCACATCCATCATCTTGGTTCTCCATGTGTCAGAACCCCCGTGAGGCTCCAGGTTTTCCCAATCGATCTTCCTGTGGTTGAAATCACCCATAACCAGTAACTTCGCTCTGCACGTTTGATTATTTATTATTATTATTATAATAAAAAAGATGCGCTAAACCACAAGGGCTACTCAGCGCTGCAGAGCAGGAAGGAAGCGAGGGTATCAGGTGGTAAAAGGTAGATGAATGAGTAATAGGTTACTCTCATCATATTCCTCCCTTCGCCTCCTGCAGTTCTGTGGTGGGTTATACATCACAGTAATGACTACCTTATGTTCCCCAGATTGAATTGTGCCTGCTGTGTAATCCCTTTCTCCAATCTCGTCCATGCCCTCCATTTCCTAGAAACTCGATCGGTTTTTTTTATGAGCAGTGCAACCCCTCCTCCCCCTCTGCTCCTTCTATCTTTCCTCAGGATCTGATATCCCGGTGGGAAGACTGCGTCTGTTATTGTCTCAGTGAGTTTCGTTTCTGTGACTGCTATGATGTCTGGGGACTTCTCGTTGATTCTTTCGTGCCATTCCTCGTATTTATTTGCTATTCCATCTGCGTTTGTGTACTACACCTTCAGCTTCTTGTCTATAACAGTGAACCTAGTATGTGGTTGAAGGGAAACTGTTACTCCACTCTCGTGTATGTGTGTGTGTATGTATGTATGTATGTGTGTGAGTGTCCCCACTTCTAAGTATTCATACTGCTAATAAATATCAGTAGTAATACCAGTAATTCTAAAACTTACCAATAGTGTGTGTGTGTGTGTGTGTGTGTGCGTGTGTGTGTGTGTGAGTGTACTCACCTAATTTTGGTTGCAGGGGTCGAGACTCAGCATGTGTGTGTGCGTGTGTGTGTGTGTGTGTGTGTGTGTGTGTGTGTGTGTGTGTGTGTGTGTGTGTTTGTACTCACCTAATTGTGGTTGCAGGGTTGTGTGTGTGTGTGTGTGTGTGTGTGTGTTTATGTGTGTGTGTGTATGAATTTGTATGTGTGTGTGTGTGTGTGTGTGTGCGTGTGTATGTGTGTGTGTGTGTGTGTGTGTGTGTGTGTGTGTGTGTGTGTGTGAGTGTGCGTGTGTGTGTGTGTGTGTGTTTGTGTGTGTGTGAGTGTGTGTGTGTACTCACCTAATTGTACTCACCTAATTGTGGTTGCAGGGGTCGAGACTCAGCTCCTGGCCCCGCCTCTTCACTGATCGCTACTGGATCCTCTCTCTCTCTGCTTCCTGAGCTTTGTCATACCTCTTCTTAAAACTATGTATGGTTCCTGCCTCCACTACTTCACTTGCTAGGCTATTCCACTTGCTGACAACTCTATGACTGAAGAAATACTTCCTAACGTCCCTGTAACTCGTCTGAGTCTTCAGCTTCCAGTTGTGACCCCTTGTCCCTGTGTCCCCTCTCTGGAACAACCTATCTCTGTCCACCTTGTCTATTCCCCGCAGTATCTTGTATGTCGTTATCATGTCTCCCCTGACCCTTCTGTCCTCCAGTGTCGTCAGTCCGATTTCCCTTAACCTTTCCTCGTACGACATTCCCTTGAGCTCTGGGACTAGCCTTGTTGCAAACCTTTGTACTTTCTCTAACTTCTTGACGTGCTTGACCAGGTGTGGGTTCCAGACTGGTGCTGCATACTCCAGTATGGGCCTAACATACACAGTGTACAGTGTCTTGAACGATTCCTTATTAAGGTATCGGAACGCTATTCTCAGGTTTGCCAGGCGCCCGTATGCTGCAGCGGTTATTTGGTTGATGTGTGCCTCCGGTGATGTGCTCGGTGTTATGGTCACCCCAAGGTCTTTCTCCCTGAGTGAGGTCTGTAGTCTTTGTCCGCCTAGCCTATACTCTGTCTGCGGTCTTCTTTGCCCCTCCCCAATCTTCATGACTTTGCATTTGGCTGGATTGAATTCGAGAAGCCAGTTACTGGACCACATGTCCAGCCTCTCCAGGTCTCTTTGCAGTCCTACCTCATCCTCGTCCGATTTAATTCTTCTCATCAACTTCACGTCATCTGCGAACAGGGACACTTCAGAGTCTATTCCTTCCATCATGTCGTTCACATATATCAAAAATAGCACTGGTCCTAGAACTGACCCCTGTGGGACCCCACTCGTAACAGGCGCCCACTGTGATACCTCTTCACCTACCATGACTCGTTGCTGCCTCCCTGTCAGGTATTCCCTTATCCATTGCAGTGCCCTTACTTTTACGTGTGCCTGATCCTCCAGCTTCTGCACTAATCTCTTGTGGGGAACTGTGTCAAAGGCCTTCCTGCAGTCTAGGAAAACGCAATCTACCCAACCCTCTCTCTCGTGTCTTACTTCTGTTACCTTGTCATAAAACTCCAGGAGGTTTGTGATACAAGATTTGCCTTCCATGAACCCATGCTGGTTTTCATTTATAATCTTGTTCCTTTCCAGGTCATGGAGAGATGTTGTCCGGTCCCATTGCCTTTGAGGTATCGATGTCCCTTAGCAGTTTCTTCACCTCCTCCTCATCTGTATGTATGTCGTCCAACACTTGTTGGTGTATTCCTTGTTGGTGTCCCCATCTGGTCTGTCCCCCCAGAGTCCTTCCTGTCTCTACTGTAAATACTTCCTTAAATCTCGTGTTGAGCTCCTCACATACCTCTTGATCGTTTCTTGTGAGTTCCCCACCTTCTTTCCTCAGCCTTATCACCTGGTCCTTGACTGTTGTCTTCTTCCTAATGTGGCTATACAGCAGTTTCGGGTCAGATTTGACTTTCGATGCTATGTCGTTTTCATACTGTCTCTGGGCCTCCCTCCTTATCTGCGCATACTCGTTTCTGGCTCTTCTACTAATCTCCTTGTTTTCCTGGGTCCTATGCCTCCTGTACCTTTTCCATTCTCTGTTGCACTTAGCTTTTGCCTCCCTACACCTTCGGGTAAACCAAGGACTCGTCTTGGTCTTCCTATTATTTCTGTTTCCCTTGGGAACAAAACTTTCCTCTGCCTCCTTGCACTTTGTTGCCACATATTCCATCATCTCGTTTACTGATTTTCCTACCATTTCTCTGTCCCACTGAACCTCCTGCAGGAAGTTTCTCATACCTGTGTAGTCCCCCCCTTTTATAGTTTGGCCTGTCCCCTTCAGTTCCTGTTACCTCCTCCACTTGTAACTCTACTATATAGTCAAAACTCAGAACCACATGATCGCTAGCTCCAAGGGGCCTCTCGTAAGTGATGTCCTCGATGTCTGAACTGCTCAGGGTGAACACAAGATCCAGTCTTGCTGGCTCATCCTCCCCTCTCTCTCTGGTTGTGTCCCTGACATGTTGATGCATGAGGTTTTCAAGTACCACATCCATCATCTTTGCTCTCCATGTTTCGGGACCCCCATGTGGCTCCAGGTTTTCCCAGTCGATCTCCCTGTGGTTGAAATCGCCCATTACCAGTAACTTTGCTCTGCTCGAGTGAGCTCTTCTTGCCACCTCAGCCAGTGTGTCCACCATCACCCTGTTGTTTTCTTCGTACTCCTCTCTTGGCCTCCTGCAGTTCTGTGGTGGGTTATACATCACTCCAATGACTACTTTATGTTCTCCGGACTGAATTGTACCTACAATGTAGTCTCTTTCTCCAATCATGTCCATGCCTTCCATTTCCTCAAATCCCCATTGGTGTTTTATGAGCAGTGCAACCCCTCCTCCCCCTCTACTCCTTCTATCTTTCCTCAGGATCTGAT